>NC_080571.1:238472915-238787665 GCF_030247185.1 Malaya genurostris | reverse complement strand
GAATTAAGTCGCAGATGGACTGGTGGCGACTGCAACGGGGATGGCGTCGCTGGTCGATTCGGACCAGCCAGTGTTCGGTGGGATAATTTTGAAATGTGATGCGACTAAGGGTTTGCTTTGGTTTTTTTTTGGCGACGTGGATAATCGTCTATGTTTACATGGTGTGAGCTTTGAGGAGGGTGGTCATAAATTCACTGATTGCTTGTTTGCTAATTTCAGAAATTGACTTCATGGACCTACGTGTATTGGAAGGTCGAATTTATTCAGTGCGTGTTTTATGTCGTAAAATTTAGTTCTGTAAATCGGGGAAAATTTGTTCATAAGACAATCTTGTGGTTTATAAGACGATTTGGCGAATAACCGCTGCTTGCTTGTGAACCTGTTAACCAGTAAATCTGTTAACCGACTAACCATTTCACGTTAGTTTACGGTATTGTGTAAGTGACGCAGTGCGATAGCTCTATTATCTTGTTCCGCTGCAACGCTAATCAAGATCGAGTATGACACATCCACAACACAATTATGTCGCTAGACCACCAACTGAGTTTCGCATTACTTTGTAGAAATCCTTGCTCTCTGCACGTGGGAAATATAGCTTGTTCCAGAATAACAAAAATAAAAATATTTTGTATATAAAATATAGGACGGATATTGTTTTATGGTAAGTATAACTGCTAGTTACTCAAAACGGGTTAAATCAAACGTAATTTTTTATTGAAACAGCTCCTTACCGCAGACACATGTTTGGTAACAATTGAACTGAATGCGCCAGTTATTTGAAACACAACGCAGTTCCAAGCTATACGGCGAACTAGAATAACACACTTGCGTTATGTTTGTGCTAATAATTTGTTTTTTATTTATATTTGCGGCACACGGCAATTAGCACTCGGGCAAGATTACAATGCCGGTTCCGTTCCCCTCTAAGGAGCACCCCCTTCTCGCTTGGTTACGTCGCCGATGATGGCGGGGAGTTATTTACGATGCGCAAAAACAAACCATGTCACATGAATCGACAGCATCAGGGGGCGCTCAACCGTGTGTTGTTGTATAAATGTCGTTGCGAAAATTGGAGCTTTTTGTTCGCCGTTGGAAGACCGTGAATAAGCGGTTGACATTTGATGATCGCCGGCTGATGTTCGTCTGTAGCGAGTATCGGAGAAAGTTAGACAAAAATAGATCACTGACACGATCGCAACTGTTCCGTGGACTGGTGCTACGGATTGACTGAGACTGGGCTTACATTCAGACGTGCATTAGAAGGTTTACTGTCAATATTTTCGGAGAGATTTTTGTTTGAAAAAGGATTAAAAGTGATTTTATATGTAACAAAGACTCTGTAACAGGATAAACTTTCAATGAGTTTTTCCAAATCCATTAACAAATCAATCTTATCTGAAGATCACGATTGTTACACAGATTGCTCAAATGTATACAAATGTTATTTCATACTAATTAGAGCTGGCAGTGCAAAATTTCATCACGAGTTCACGCGATAACTTCCCATTCGTCTGTGTCGAATCTGGTTCGCTGCTGATGCAATATACTTGCGTTTCTTAATGTTTGCGAAAAAGACTTTACCGATTGCATTCATAATTGATTTATGGTAGAATTCTATGTTCGGTGTTTACATAGTAGTACAACATACATTATTACAAAAGCAGTTTCACAGAATAAAATGAAATTTAATTTATATATATATTTATATATTAAAATATTAATCAAAATTAATATATCAATTATTAGAATTAGTATTAGCATTAGTGACCGCCTTTGTGTTGCTGCTCCGTTATTGATCAAAATCAATAAAGGTTGGAAATGTTTTTTGAAACAACTTGCTTGGCAATAGCGCGTAGTTTCACATTGTGTAACCTGCATTGATCCCTGCATGCTAATCAATACCGACGCCAGCCACGTCCGCATGCAGATCTACTTGGGAAGGAAGAATTGTTAGTTCAATGCATTTTGCTACTATAAATCGAAGAATCCTCGGCATTTCCACTTACTTAGTAAATTTCCGAATAATATTATCATGTTTTTATTGCTCTGGGTAGTCGGCTGCCGAGAATACGTTGCATTTTTTACTAAAATACGAAATTTCTTCCGAAACTCGTGAAACTCCGGACAGCCAACTGTCGGAAGGTTCGCTATCAATCCATACATTTCATTCGTTGTGTCCTGTTTTTTTTTTCTTCAAAAGGCAGCCGTAATACTTGCAAGATACAATTTGGTCATCATCGATCGAGCAATGACGCCTTATGCGATACAAAGTAATGTCGATATCCACTCCCTAGCCAAAATAATAAAAAAAACCAAATGGATCTTCTTCGCAAGAAATATCTGCATAGTTATAAACTTCACGCGCGCGTCTTAAACTTAACATTTAACCAGATGGAAAATGTATCCATTGATCAAACGTTTCCCGAATCGACGAAGTTTAGTCTAGCCCGTTTTTGTGTAAGGAGAACCAGTATCCTGCGTCTCCTATTCGCATTGCTATAAACAACGGGAGATGACACACAAATACTGAAAAAAAATAAATAAAATTTACACTCGCGGATGGGGTTTTCAGCTTGAACCACACGATTGACTTGTAAATTTTCACACAATCCATATAAATCTGATAACACCGACAATGATATGAAGAGGCTGCTTCGATCGGTTAATAGACATCGGACAAAGTTTAATTTTGGGTGGTAAATTCGCAGTATCTGTCGCTTGAACATTTTTAGTTTCGCGAATCACCATTATTCTTTAAATAACACTTTTCACAAACCAACACACTCACTTAAAATAACTGTTTCGACCAATTACTTTTCTGTGAGTAGTTTGCTACACATTGAAATCAGGGTTTTTTTGAAAATTAATATATCAATCAGTGCAGTAAAACTTCATTCAATTCATTGAAACCGAATGTGAAACACACTGACGATCTCTCTACTGCAGTAAACTTCACACTCTGATACACACAACTTTCACTGACGCATAGTGGTTCGAATCAATAAAAACGTGGACATAAATCAGTAGCTGCCAAACCGTTCTTTTAATGCATATAGTTGCTTTGAAGAAATTATTTACAAACATATACCGCGTAATTTGATCATATCATTAATTGTTCATGGCCTACTTTGACAAAAAATGTAACCATAACTTTTTTTTCTGAAGAGATAGAATTTTTTTTTCTTCTACAAAGTTTTAGAACTATTAAAAATAATTTACTTTGTCAAATATACCAAAAGTCTAGGTCGCACCGTTTCGGATATACAAAGCGTTTTTATGGCAACCCCCTTAAAATCAGTTTTTTATTCATAAATTGTTTCGAGTTATTTTGTTATGCATACTTTGTTTGGAATAATTTTAGAATTTATAAAATCGCATATTTTTGTTGAAGATAGTGCATAGGTTTGTTCTTTCCTGGCAAAGTTATGCAACATTTTACCTTTTTTTACCTAGGATAAAACCTTGCACCGAAGCGAAATATGCAACTTTATGCAGCTGATTTTTACAAAATTTGTAGGAAAAGATGTGCCCAATATCATAAAAAAAAATCTAAGTGGAACTCGGTGGAACTTTTTTTTTAGGTCTTTTCAAAGTTAGTTTTAATTACTGAATTATGGCAACCCCCTTAAAACAAGTTTTCTAGTCATAACTTGTTTCGAGTTATTTTTTTATGCATACTTCGTTTGGAATAATTGTAGAAAATATAAAATTTCATAATTTTGTAGAAGCTAATGCATAAGTTTATTCTTTTCTGGAAAATTTATGCATAAATTTACCTTTGCTTACCTAGGAAATCTTGTACCGAAGCGAAATATGCAACTTAATGCAGCAAACTTTAATAATACTTATAGGAGAACATGTACCTTATCCAATTTATTTTCCAATGAGAATATCTTGAGTACTATTCGTGTGACTCATTTTCACTATGTCCATGCTGAAACCATGAATGGTTAAGAAACAGAGGGCGCACAGTGGTACAAAACTGGAAAAAGACGGTCAAAAGTCTGTACTTTCACTGATTTTTAAGAGCTAACGTGTCTTCGAAGAAGTTTTACAAAATTATATAACGCTTCTTTTGAAAGTAGCACCTTAATTTTTGTTAAGGGGGTAGTACCGATTTCGAAAAAAAAAAAATTTTGTTTCCGACGAAAAATTTTTTTTTCTGTCTCATTTCATAGAAAAAAACATATCAAGTATTTTTGCTGAAGATATGAATAATGTAAAAAAATATTTTTTGAGATATTCGCTTTATTTTAAAAACAGTTTTTTTGGATTTACCTACATAGAATTTATCTCTATTTCCTAAGTATCTACTACAAAGTTAGCATTTAAATGAGTAACTTTTCCCAATACTTTTCACAACAACTTTTGTAATAGATATTCGAAATCAGTGGGTAAGACGCTACTAGGAGTCTACAAAAAAAAATCTGTGATCGTTTTTTCACGGCTGTTTTTCCTCGTGCCCAAGTTTGGATTTTTTTTATTTGTTTTATAATTTTTAACTTTTTTTATTCAATAAACTATAAAGGTTGTTTTATGGAATCGCTTATTTGAAACCTAAGAAAAAACCGTACATTCATGCCTTGGACGAATTTTTGTATCTTTGTTATATTTTACAGGCTATTGAAAAAAGGCTTTGTGTGAAATACCCCATAGATTATTACTATACATGCTATGCACGTATGCAAATATATGAAAGATAATTTTATCCTATTTCCGACTACCAGTCTGGACGCGCGTAAACACGCATAAACAAATTCATGATTGCACGCGCAACTTAAGCAAATTGTTGCGATTTTTATTTTGTTATTTTTTACAATTGACAATACTAGAATAAATCTAAGTGGAACTAGATGCAATTTTAGGCCTTTTCAAATTTAGTTTTAATTATTGAAAATCCGAAAAATTATCAAAACTTCAATACATATTTAAAAAATGGAAAAATGTTTTCTAGACAAAATGTGATAAAGTATTGTTAAAGTACAAACCTTTACGAAGAGATTCCATGTTTAAACGTGTAAATGAATTGAGTTATCGCGAAGCAACACGATTTTTAAGACGAAATGTTGATCGGGCGACGCTCACTGCAAACGTGAGTTACAGAAATAGCAGACGCGTGACGCCCTCTGTTTCTTAACCATTGATGGTTTCAACATGGCCATAGTGAAAATGAGTCGCACGAATAGTACTCAAGATATTCTCATTGCAAAATAAATTGGATAAGGTACATGTTCTCCTACAAGGTGAGATGAAAAAACTGCAACCAACTTCAGACTGCTGTCATTTCTAAACCGCTCGTCCCACAGCTGTCAGATTTATTCTAGTGACAGCTCATTATATTATTTACAAGCGCACAAAAGCATTTTGGTGGGAATTTTTCAGAAAAAAAGTTATTTGTGATGGAATTCAAGTGTGATAGTGTGATTGCTTTGCATTTGGCTGGAAAACCACAAGTGGCTATCGTTAGAGCCCTCCAGCATTTAAAAGTGAATAAATCTTTTGTGTCTCGTACCATCGCTCGTTACCGTGATACTGGTAGCGTAGCCCGACGTCAAGGAAGTGGACGAAAAAAAACAGCAACATCGGCAGAAATGGTTCGAAAAGTGAAGAAGCGAATTGAACGAAATCCGCGTCGCAGTGGCCGAAAAATGGCTCGTGAGCTGAACATATCGCAATATGCCATTCGGCAAATATTGAAAAATGAGCTTGGACTAAAGCCATTGAAGTTCCAAAAAGTGCAAGATCTTACTGATGCGCAAAAAAAAGTTAGACTCGAAAAAGCTAAAGAGTTGCTTCGCTTGGCCGAAAGTGGTGAACTGCCGAATTTGGTTTTCTCCGATGAGAAACCATTCGTTATCCAGCAGTTTGTAAACAAACAAAATGATCGTGTTTACTTGCCAGAGAGGTCAGCTGAAAATTTGCAACTTCGGTTGGCCACCAGAACTCAAAAGCCGGCCATGGTGATGGTGTGGGCCGCCATAACAGCCGATGGTCGCTCGCCGCTCGTATTCATCGATCGTGGGGTCAAAATAAATGCGCAAATCTATCGCGAAAATATTTTGGAGGGAGTTCTGAAGCCCTGGGCACGCAAACATTTCGGCCGCAGACCTTGGACATTCCAACAGGACTCAGCACCATCGCACTCAGCACGCGCCACCCAAGAATGGTTAAGAAATGAGGTTCCTCGCTTCATTTCCACCGCACAATGGCCACCAAAATCTCCGGATGCCAATCCGTTGGACTATTGTGCCTGGGGTATTTTGGAAAGCAAGGTTGGCACTAAAAAATACCAAAGTGTCGATCATCTCAAGCAAGCGCTTCGCCGAGAATGGGACAAAATACCGCAGAGCCACTTTCGGGCAGCGTGTGATGGTTTCATTGGCCGTTTGAAGGCCATAGTTCGTGCCAAAGGTGGCCAATTCGAACAAATCTAAACCGATTCTCAAATTTGATGTTATTTCTGACATTTTTTGCTTTCATTCAATAAAATTTAAACAAAAATGAAAAAATTATGGCGTTTTACTTTGTTGCAGTTTTTTCATCTCACCTTGTATAAGTATTATTAAAGTTTGCTGCATTAAGTTGCATATTTCGCTTCGGCACAAGATTTCCGAGGTAAACAAAGGTAAATTTATGCATAAATTTTCCAGAAAAGAATAAATTTATGCATTAGCTTCTACAAAATTATGAAATTTTATATTTTCTACAATTATTCCAAACGAAGTATGCATAAAAAAATAACTCGAAACAAGTTATGACTGGAAAACTAGTTTTAAGGGGTTGCCATAATTCAGTAATTAAAACTAACTTTGAAAAGACCTAAAAAAAAAGTTCCACCGAGTTCCACTTAGTTTTTTTTTATGATATTGGGCACATCTTTTCCTACAAATTTTGTAAAAATCAGCTGCATAAAGTTGCATATTTCGCTTCGGTGCAAGGTTTTATCCTAGGTAAAAAAAAGGTAAAATGTTGCATAACTTTGCCAGGAAAGAACAAACCTATGCACTATCTTCAACAAAAATATGCGATTTTATAAATTCTAAAATTATTCCAAACAAAGTATGCATAACAAAATAACTCGAAACAATTTATGAATAAAAAACTGATTTTAAGGGGGTTGCCATAAAAACGCTTTGTTTATCCGAAACGGTGCGACCTAGACTTTTGGTATATTTGACAAAGTAAATTATTTTTAATAGTTCTAAAACTTTGTAGAAGAAAAAAAATTTCTATCTCTTCAGAAAAAAAATTATGGTTACATTTTTCGTCAAAGTAGGCCATGAACAATTAATGATAGGATCAAATTACGCGGTATATATTTGTAAATATTTTTTTCAAAGCAACTATATGCATTAAAAGAACGGTTTGGCAGCTACTGATTTATGTCCACGTTTTTATTGATTCGAACCACTGTGTGACGTACCGAACGGGCAGCATTCAGTTCTTCAATCGATTCTCTTCAAATCAAAGTTCAGTTTAATCATCGTTGAAGTAACAACAAAAGTAACAAAATATCTCTGTCAATAGTGTGAGAGCGGCCTTCAAATGAGGTTCATGTAAACATTCGAGTTGGTTCAAAATAATAGATGAAAGACAAACCAGATAGCTGAAATATCAATTACAGAATACACATAAATTAGTAGTTTCCTCCTGCAGTTTTCATTTTTAATACTCTACTCCATTTATAATTCTATTCATTCGAAATTGCGCACTACCAACAGCGAAGACAATGAAGCAGCTAGACTATTTGGCATTTGAAACTGAGCAAACAGAACTTCAAATGACTAGGTACGATTATTCAACTGACAATGAATTCTGGGAGCTTCACTTAAAAATGGTAGCAAAAGTCAAATGTTTATGTTTATGTGGCCAATTCTCGCCATTTGCGGGAATTTTTACTTTTCTGTTACAATTCGAAAAAAAGCAACTGAAACGCATCGAATGCTTTCAGAAACTTACGGTGATGCTGCTCTTAGTAAAAAAAACGTGTGGTTAAAAACGAGTGGTTCCAACGTTTTAAAAATGGTGATTTCGATGTCGAAGACAAACATGATGGTGGAAGAGAAAAAACCTTCGAAGATGAATAACAATTTACTACGAGCTCTTAAAACCGGGTGAAACCATCGCAGGAGATCGCTACCGAACGCAACTGATGCGCCGTAGTCGCGCACTAAAAGAAAAGCGGCCATAATAACAAGAGCGACATGACAAAGTCATCCACCAACACTACAATGTTCGGCCTCACGTCGCAAAAGTGGTCAAAAAGTACCTGGAAACGCTGAAATGGGAAGTCTTGCCCCACCCGCCGTATTCCCCAGATGTCGCTCCTTCTGACTTCCACCTATTCCGTTCGATGGCACACGGCCTGGCAGATCAACATTTTCAATCCTTCAAAGAGTTGGAAAAATGAATTGCTTCATGGATAGCGTCAAAAAAGGACTCCTTTTTTCTAGCCGGGATCCGAAAATTTCCGTAAAGATGGGAGAAAGTTGCCGCTAACGACGGACAATACTTTAAATAATACATCTGTAAGCTTTTTTCCGCAATAAAGCTTTAAATTTTGGAAAAAAAAACGGCGGAAGCAAAGTTGCACACCTAATACTAAGCTGTTCGAAGCGTCTCTTTAGGAGAATTGCTACTTGGTGATTACTTTTTAGAACAATCGTTAAATTTTTTACACAAACTAAAATCTCTGCTTGGATGTCTGTTCTCTGTGTTTCAATGTTGAATTTCATTACAGTGATCGATGTTCTTCATTCATATGGACAAGAGACTCACAAAAAGGTGTTCTAAAACACCAAATCACACGATCTGGGCGACTAATTATGGCACAAACACGTAACGATCATTTCTTTCCAAACTCGACACACAATGCATGCATGGTATCAGTGTAGGCGATTGCCCATAATTTGACAGAAGCTGCTCGATATTTTTCTATGTTGTATACAACATTTTCAATACGGTAGAAGTTGCTACAAGAACTCGTGTCTCTCAATGCATTAACCGTGAGAGAATTTTTCTACATTTCTTCGCTCCACTTCATACTCTGAGTATTTCACGGCCCTTTAAAAAATTACAGTCTGATAATGATCGGTGCTGTGTGTAATTTACCAAGAGTGAATCGCAAGTTGACAATTATCGCAGAAAATCAAATCGATGATTCGACTTGATGATTCTCATACTAGGTTGCAAACCTTTGTGTGAAGCATTCACATACATTTTCATAGACACAACTTATACAAAGGTTATATGCACATAGTTAGAATAAGCGGCAATAGTAAAACAATTCTATCGCAACTATCAACTGTTCATATAGAATCGGATCCCGAAACGAGAATAAGCGACTGTTTGTTGCTTCAGAGAGAATCTCCACAGCAGCACTGCTGTCCACTCTATGTTAAATGATCCATGTCGGTTTTTTGTTACTGCGATGATATCCGTCTCTCTTTGATGGCACTGATTGAATCGTGTGAAGAGTAGTTAATACATGGATCAATAAGTCCCGAGACTAAAGCAGAGATGGCGCTCGTAGTAAACCAGTAACCACATCTTTCTAGAATACTAACCTTTGCTTGAAACGGGTCAAAATTTTAAGTCGATCCGACCAGAAACAGCTGAGTTATCGAGGTTGCAGTAAAGTCGTTTTGTAGTTTGTTTAAAAAATGGAAAAAACCGAGTTTCCTGTTTTGATAAAACATTGTTTTTCAATGGGTAAAAACACCGTGCAAGCGAAACAATGGATTGAAAAATGTTATCCGGACTCTTGTCCATCAAAAGCAACGATTTGTCGGTGGTTCGCCGAGTTTAAACGTGGTCGTACCCACACAAATGACGCGAAACGCTCGGGTAGACCTGTGGAAGCCGTTACACCGGAAAATGTGAGTGAAGTGACAAAAATTATAATGAAAGATCGTAAAGTGAAGCTCCGTGAGATTGCTGAGATGACACAGATATCATATGGAAGTGTATTTACTATCCTTCATGAAAAATTCAGCATGAAAAACGATTTTTTTCAAGTGGGTGCCGCGATTGCTTTCGATGGAACAAAAACACCCTGCCACAAGTCGATGAAAACAATGGCGAAATTGAACGAATTGGGCTTTGATCTGCTTCCCCACACCCCCATACTCGCCAGATTTAGCCCTGAGAGACTACTAGCTCTTTGCTGATCTTAAGAAAATGCTCCAGGGAAAAAGATTTGGCTCAAATGAGGAGGTCATCGCTGAAACTGAAGCTTATTTTGAAGCGAAAGATAAATTTTTTTATAAATATGGTATTGAAAAATTGGAAAAACGTTGGAACCATTGTATCACCCTAAAAGGTGATTATGTTGATTAATAAAAAAAAATTTTGCAAAAAAAATGTTGTTTCCATTGTTAGTCTCGGGACTTATTGATCCATATGTTAGAGAGCGTGTTTTGATACGATAAAATCCATCCTTGCATGGTATCGCGTGCAGTGTGTCATGTGGCACCATCATGTATTTTCGTTCAAGCCATCAGAGAGGATATTGCACCTCGGTGCAATATCCGAAGTGTTACATAAGTAGTGTAAACTTTGCGTCTGCTTAGCAGGTTGTTTTGAACTGCTAGGCGTAGTTGAATTTGAACTACTTTAACTTTTGATAAGTCGATGGCGAAACGCGTAGAATATTTATTTTCTTTTTTAGGCTGAAAATGTGTTTCTTCGTCGAACCTCCATTGACTGCTCTGCTTAGCTGAGCGTACAATTGCGGCCGTCAGCGTCTTCGATGAAGCGTGTTCGAATAATGTTGTCGTATTATTTTTTTCAACGCAGTAATCATATTTGACTTCTTCATGCGGACAAAAACGGAGCTCTCTTCAATTTCTCAGAGACAGCTGAGTCGACTTTCACAAACTTAGACTTAAATAAAAGGGTCTAAGTGTGGAGGGGTATAGCATGATGGGATAGTCGATGCCTTTCACGCAGCCCACCTGGGTTCGATTCCCAATCTCGCACAGAGAAAAAAAGTTATTCTGGCCCGGAGAGGCAAACGACCTTTAGACGTCTGTAAAAATAGATTGCTTTTGACTTTTATTCGGATCCGGCTTCCGGTTCCTGAACAACAGGGCGATATATGTTTAAAATTTTAAACCGTAATTTAGAGCGAAAATGAAAAAAACGAAGAATTCTTATTAACTTGGGCTAGTGTGTGCCCAAGAAAATTTTCTTGTTCTTATTCAATATTCGAAGAAAAGTTTTTTGAAGAACTCCTAAGTAATATTAATAGATATCGAAATTTCTTTTATTGAATTAGCGTTATTGTATACCTAATCGTAGATTACCATCCCATTGGCCGTTTTTCACACCCATTTTTAATGTGCTCTGGTGAGAATCGGAGCCGTCTCAAAGACATTGGCTCCATTCCCCTCGTAATTCAGTGATTGTAAGCCAAGATATGTGCAGAAGGTTTTCTTAAATCTTTGATAAATGCCTAATTAAACTAATTTGTTTTTGGAATTTCACGCCAAACCTTGAAACTAACCTGTCGAAACAATGTTTACGAAACGAGATTTCGAATTATGCATTTAGCACCAATTTAGTAAATTATCTCTCGTTAAGCAATTCTATATGCTTCCATGTTTCAACGAAGTTTATTTAGTCGTCCAGTTCAGTTCTAAAAATGTTAAAAAAATTTGCACTCTAAATCTCGTTTTGCTCTAGAGAAACCTACACCAGCGAGACGAGTTACGACCGACGCAAAATAGTAGCTGGCATAAATTTCAACCCTACCAGCTGTTTTCCGCCAATGACTTAGAGATGGGTTGGAAATTTTCAGTTCACCTTCCACTGGGTCACATTTGTAGGGTGTATTCGAATGATTTGTCACATGACAATGCGGGTGACTGTTTTATTAGCAGCCCGTGAGCAAATATACTCTGGTTGCCAGTTTTTTTAAAGTAGCAGCTGTGCTGTAGTTGAACGCGCTTCATTCGCACCCTGTCAATAAGTCTATATCTACGGATGGTGCTTATTTGCATTCGAGAGATGGCTAATTAGACGTGCTTCGTTCGTGATCACACATTCCGTGTGCTATCGAAGCAGGCAGCGACGTAGTAAACCGCGATATGTTATTCAGCTGTCGACGTATTCCAAGGCCACGTGACTTTCGGTAGATAGGGATGATGATTACCTTGTATACAGCGTTGGTATCAGGTTTGATATGTGAAAGATGTGTATTGACGAGTGTGGAAAATCATTACATCGTTGAATTTGTAAAAAAATACGAAAACAAAATTTTCACAGGTGATTGGTTGTTCTTTATTTGAAGATATCCTTTGATATATTGATATATCTCAGCGTGTCGAGGTGTTCATCAAACGGAATTACCAATCATAAAATACGAAGTTTATGATAAATTTCAATGAACTTGACGACTGTCGTTGGCTTATCTGTACTTTTATATTGAAATATGTTGTTCATAATGATAGTAAGGTTGAGGTTAGAAGTTACAATATACATCGACATAATATAACGCAATCCGTTGATTGTAGGTCGAGTAATAAGCAACGCAATATGATAACTCGACCATTGGTACAATTCGCTCACGACAAATTCCTCTGAAAAACATAAATAACAATCGTCAATGCCAATTAAACATTTCGACTGTGAATTTTAGTGACAAAAGAACTCAATAAACATTTCAGATATCAGTATCCAGCTGGGGCAGAAGATAAAATAGATTCGTAGCTGAGTGTGCAGTGTACTCTTGAGGAATGACGACACAGTGACGAGACTGAAAATTGAATTACGCATGAGCCGTGCAAAGTCTGAATGTGTACATTACTCTGCACGCTCTTGATACTTCAGTAGATGACAATTGTTCGGTGATTGCATTTTTTTTGTTGGAATAGAAGTACTGGATTCGCAAGAAGTCGGTACATAACATTTTCCCTTGTTTTTGGTTGAAGATGTATTCTTCGAAGTTTGAATATCTGATCCACTGATTCTCGTAGGTTACCTGAAATTTGCAAGGAAACATTGTTCCTTGACCAAAGATCACGTAGAATGGAATAGTCTTACGCAATCTTGTGCATGCATGCGATTCCGGATACCAAGAAAGAGATTCAACAATATTTACCTTTCAATGGAAATAATCTCCTGGTACTGCAACGTGTCTTTTCGAAAGCAATGCAGGTAAGTTAGTTGTCGTTGTAGGGAAAAATCGTGTACCGTCTTCTACCAGGTGTGCCAGATAATAATGCGGGATTTTTTCAAGAGATGTCTTTGCAAACAGGGATTAGTTAACCGTCGAAACTATTGCGCCACGTTTTTTTTCGCTGTAACATAACTTTCCAAACAACCATTGCTGTTTGGTCAGTTGCAAGTACATTTAGCCAAGTTACCATGTCGAAATATTTGCCAAGTAAAGTGCATTTGCTAAAAGTGTTGATTCAATACTTTGTTTTGAAAAACAAGTTGTGCTAACTGCCATCGAATTCTCGTTGAAGCTCACGGGGAACTTACTCTATCGGTTGCGATTTGTGAACGTTGGTTTAATCATTTTGAACGTTGGGATTTTAGTGTGACTGATATAGAACGATCAATCCAAATCGATCCAAAAAATTGAAAATTCCAAATTTCAAGGATTTCTCAATGAATACAACACCCAAACTCAAACACAAATGGTGGAAAAGTTCATCGTTAATTTGAACTAATTTAAGACCTGATGAGCCGAAGGCGAAACCTGGAAAAATCGATGAAACAAAGAGTTTTCTGAAACGGTCTATGACGGGACCAGAATACTGGATTTATTTTGAGAATCCCAAGTGCAGAAAATTCTGGTTTTTTTTTTTTCATAAATACGTTTATTTCATAGACAATATACATAAGTTTTTCTTCGCCGTGGCATCCACAATACATAGTACTTAAAACCTAATACATTTCGAATATCATATTAATATATTGGTATTCATTAGTTAATCTAAACACTGTTTTTATCCAGCGAGTTGCTATTATAAATTACATTAAATTTTGTACGTGATCTTATAATTATTTCAGGTTTGTTTGTATCAGTTCATCACTTTTATTTAATATAAGATGGCTGGCTATTGGTTGAACTCATGGAAGAGAAAACAGTCTAACATAAAATGAAATTTAAATTGGAACTCCAATGGACTTAATGAAATAATAAAGAAGTTTCATGTAAGGAACGTCACGACAAGCAAGAATGTCGTGAACTGGGACATTGGATAGTCTACCTTGGGTACGCAAGGAATTTATTAGTTGAGATCTCACATCACGATACTGCACGCATGTCCAAACAACATGGTCAATATCGCGGTAACCTTCGCCACAAGCACAATGATTAGTCTCGGAAAGTCCAATTCGAAGGAGATGTGCATCTAACGTGTAGTGATTGGACATGAGTCTGGACATCACACGAAAGAAATCTCTACTCACATCCAGTCCCCTGAACCATGCCTTTGTCGATATTTTCGGAATAATTGAGTGCATCCATCTACCCAGATCATCTCTATCCCAAGAAGCTTGCCAGCTGGCAAGTGTTCTTTAGCGAGACGCGCTATAGAATTCGTTGAAAGCAATTGGTCTCTCATAAATTTCACCCTCAATAGCACCACATTTGGCTAAAATATCGGCTCTTTTATTGCCTGGAATGGAGCAATGAGCCGGTATCCAAACTATTGTGATTTGATAATTATTATTCAATATGACGTTCAGGCACTGTTTTATTTTGCCCAAGAAAAAAGGTTCGTTTTTGCCAGCAGCGTTTGAGCGAATGGCTTCAATTGCACTCAGACTATCTGTGAAAAGAAAATAATAGTTTGGAGATAATGTGACGATTACACTCAAACTATAATGAACTGCTGCTAAAAATTATGGGTTGACTCTGATCAATCATCGACATCAACTGCAAAACCGAATCGCTTCCAATAGAAAACAATGTAGTGCAGTAGGTGAGACTAAACAAGTGTCTTGTACTATGAGCTTCTTAACCCAGGGAAAACTGTTAACACTATCGACAGCAAATGATGAAATTGAATTAACCATTGCTAAAGTAAAAACCAGAATGGTCCACAACACATGAGAAAGTAAATTTGCAACACGACTACTGTCCCCGCGTATATAGCAAAAGTGGTCAAAACATCGTTTTTGAACCCAGATGGGAACTTTTGTCCCACTCGTCACACTCCCTAGACTTGACCCCTTTCTGATTATTATTTGCATCGATGACTCACGCACTTGCTGTGCTGCACATCATTAGTCATGAAGATGTGGAAAAATTACTTCACGATTGGATCGCTTTAAAAAATGAAAGAACTATTCATGTGGTATTCGTGAGTTGGTGGAAAGATGTAAAAAACCTGTTTCAATCCACCTAGTGATGTGATGGTGTCTTTCTCATGTTACTTATACTTCTCGGTTTCAATGGCTCTCTACTGAGCTAGCTTAGCTCGTACCTAACAGACCGCAAAATGTCAGTGAAAATCGGTGACTGATGTGGTGACTGTGACGGTGACCATTTGCTGTCAGTTCCGGAGTTCCACAGGGTAGTAATCTAGGACCATCCATATTTTTGCTCTACTTAAATGGTTTGAATATTTTGCTAAAATGCAGGAAATTATCCTTTGATGACGATTTCAAACTCTTCCATCTTATCAAAACTACCAATGATGCTATATTTCTGCAGTCATTACAAATTGCTGACTATAAACGCTATAAACAAATACAATGACTATAAACGCTTTGAAATGTTCAATTATATCGTTACCACGAAAACACTTAGTAGATAAATTCGACTACTCTATCTCACCAACCGTTCTTAAAAGAAAATCGTTCGTTAAAGACTTAGGAGTTATCCTAGATACGAAAATCATTCGAAGCACGTGGATTATACAATCAACAAAGTCTCTAAGTAACTTAGATTTATTTTTCGTACTACGAGATGTTTCGACAATATACATTGCCCAAAAGCGCTATATTATGCTCTGGTTCGTTCTACATTCGAATTCGCAGCTGTTGTATGGTCTTATTATCAAAATAATATTCAGCGTATAGAAGCCATTCAACATAAATTCATTGGTTTCGTGCTACACAAATTTTCTTGGAGAGATCCTTTAAATCTTCTGATTTACCCAGATCGTTGCAAGCTCATAGGACTCGATCTACTGTGTATTCGTAGAGAAGTGTTTAAGGCTACCTTCGTCGCAGATCTGCTCCAACCTCGAATCGATTGTTCCGAACTCTTACGCTCACTAGACATCTAGACATATTCGCCGTCGTGTTCTTCGAACTCATACTTTTCTCCGTCTTCCTTCCGCTAGAACCAATTACGGTCACAACGAGTCTTTCGTCTCTATGTGCTGACTATTTAATCGCTGCTATTCGATTTTCACTTAACTCATAAAACCACATGAAATTTGTTTCTAAAATTATTGTCGCTTTAGTTATATTCGTTTTTGTATTAGTATTAGAGATAGAAACGATTCTGTTTGGAATAGTAACTAATTAAATTTAAGAAAATGTATCATTTGGATAATTATAATCTGTTAATACAAACAATGAGAGGTTTTATGAATACTGGAGAGAGAGAGAGTTAAAAATTTGATAATGCTTAGCTCCAGTGGGCTTTTCCCTGCTTCAAATAAATAAATAAACAAATTCAAATAAGCAAATCGGTTGAACAAATAAACTCATAATTATTACTGGAGCATTTTTTCGAAAACCTTTCCGTTGAACATAGAATAAAAACAAGAGAATTTGTTCGGGCACAAAACAGTTTCGAATAATCAAGTTTAGAAGGATTTCTCTCAGTTTTTTAATCGTCGTTCAAAATGATGGCTTGAAATTTTGAATATGTTTCGACCTGCAGCTTCGGAACCGGAAGTAGGATCCTGATGAAATTCAATCGCAGTTTATAGAGCCAAAGTTTTGAAATTCCATTCGGTCATAACTGTAAAAATGAGCTCCGTTTTGAAGTTCTAGGAACCGGGAACTGAAGTTGTTTAGCCAGCTACTGACATATCTTTCAAATAGGAACAGTTTTGAGACAAATTTAGAAGAATTTCTTTTCTTTTAGCTTCGTCGCTGAATGGTGGATGTTTTTGACTACTATTTGCGGTATTTCCGGAACCGGGAACTAATAACCGATATATCCCAATTCAATTTTTATGGCCAATGACAAACAAGACGTACACAATTTTATGCCGTTTTTCATTGAAAAACACTGGTGGCGTGGATTGCTCTGATTTTGCACTTTCGAGCAGAAATGCAATATTTTGACGGTGTTTCATTGCCATTTCTGCTCGAAAGTGCAAAACCAGAGCAATCCACACCACCAGTGTTTCTCAATGAAAAACGCCATAAGTTTTTTAAGGCTATCAGGTGTACAACTTTGCTTTCCGATAGGTGGCTGTACCGGCTGAGGCTGGTCAAAATACATAGATGATAATGTCTTTAAAGTGAGTGTGTACAGTGTCTAACGAATTGTCATCGCAGTTTCAGTGACAGTTGGTCTTGTTTTCGTATTATTCACGCTCGAAAATGTCTGTTCATGTGCCCGATTCTCGCCATTTGCGGGAAGTATTACTTTTCTGTTACAATTCGAAAAAAAATGCAGCTAAAGCGCATCGAATGCTCTCAGAAACTTACGGTGATGTTGCTCTGAGTAAAAGAACGTGTCAGAGTGGTTTCAACGTTTTAAAAATAATGATTTACATGGTGGTGGAAGAGAAAAAACCTTCAAAGATGAACAACTGGAAGCATTGCTTGATGAAGATTCGTGCCAAACCCAAGAAGAGCTTGCCGAATCGTTGGTAGTGAGTCAGCAAGCCTTTTAAAAACGTCTCAAGGCCCTGGGCTTGATTCAGAAAGAGGAAACTCGGTGCCGTACGAGTTGAAACCGAGCGCCGTCTATTTGTATGTGAGCAACTGCTTCAAAGACAAAATCATAAGGGGTTTTTACATCGAATCGTAACCGGGAAAGGAAAGTGGGTTCGATACGATAATCCTAAACGCAGAAAATCATGGGATAGCCCGGGTATGCTACTTCGTCGAAGGCAAAACCGAATATTCACGGTGCCAAGGTTATGATTTGTATTTGGTGGGATCAGCTCGTTGTGATTTACTACGAGCTCTTAAAACCGGGTGAAACCATCACAGGAGATCGCTACCGTACGCAACTGATGTGCCTTAGTCGCGCGCTAAAAGAAAAGCGGCCACAATATCAAGAGCGACATGACAAAGTCATCCTCCAACAAGACAATGCTCGGCCTCACGTCGCAAAAGTGGTCAAAAAGTACCTGGAAATGCTGAAATGGGAAGTCAGCGTATCCGACGTATTCCCCAGATGTCGCCCCTTTCTGACTTCCACCTATTCCGTTCGATGGCACACGGCCTAACAGATCAACATTTTCAATCCTTCTAAGAGTTGGAAAAATGGATTGCTTCATGGATAGCTTCAAAAGAGGACTCCTTTTTTCGAGCCGGGATCCGAAAATTGCCGGAAAGATGGGAGAAAGTTGTCGCTAGCGACGGACAATACTTTGAATAATACATCTGTAAGCACTTTTTCGCAATAAAGCTTTTAATTTTGGAAAAAAAAACGGCGGAAGCAAAGTTGTACACCTGATAGTTTGAAGGATTTTCTCGATTTTACCACTTTCGTGAAATTAATATTTCTTTACTCATCACCACGAAATTTCGGAACCGGAAGTATCCAAATAAATGTCAGCATTTTTTTACGAGTATGTAAAACCTTTCATTTCAGTCATCTACAAGAACATGGAGTTCTCTGTAACTCTAGAATCGGAAGTCGGATCCGGATAAAATTATAAAGCGTTTTACAGGAAAGTATGGCCTTTTATATTCAGCAATCTCTGAGAAAATTAAGTGCATATTTTGTTGCCATTTTTCGCTCAGATAACCCTGAAATTTCGGAACCCGAAGTACGACCAGGATTAAAGTCAATAGCGTTCTATGGGACCATAAGACCTTTCATATGAATCTAAGTTTGTGCAAATCGGTTCATCCATTTCCGAGAAAATCAATAGCGTAGTTTTTTGCACACACACATACCCACACACATAGATACGCATACACATCCAAGCCTTGGTATTACATTCCTGTAGTGAAATTTGACCTACTCTTTCAACAGACTTCGCAGCCGATTCAGAGTGTACAGAACCATTGCATGGCTGAGGCTACGATCCCAGTGACACTACGATTTCTTTTAGGTCGGGGCTCGAACATACGACAGCTGGTTTGTGAGACCGGTGCCCTATACATACATTGGACCGCCAACCCGGGTCATACACATACACACATATATTTTGCGAGCTGAGTCGAATGGTATATGACACTCGGTCCTCCGAGCATCGTTTCACAGTGATTGCATAGCCTTTCTATATGAGAAAGGCACAAAGCATAGCTGTCAAATGCAATACTACTTTCTGTAAACTATCTTGAACCTATTACTTACAATTAACTTGGATTTTCATTCCAAAAATTCTCAATTATTAACTGGCAAAATTGATACGTACAAAAGGATATTGTATCTAACGTTGTCATATTCGACCCTGTACACGTAATTGCTAACCGAAGCGTATGATAGCATATTTTTTCATGTTTAAATTGAATATACACTGAGCTACAAGTTTGATTGAATTGTGCATCCAATAAATCGATCATGTTGAGATCCGTTTGTTCCTTTATCAAGATTTTATTTTCATTGACGGTTGGTCTAATTGAAATCAATGCAGACTGAATTTGATTGCGAAGACATAAAGTCCGGCTTTTGTTTATTCATTTCGATAACGCCCCTTTGTTCACTAACTGTATTGTGTTCGTTTTTGTTGTTGAATCGATCGAAAGCGACTGTCGGCTGCTTTCCGATTAGATACGTGCTCACTGCTTTTTCCTTGTTATAATTTATATTTATAACTTATTATTGTAAATTCGTTTGTTTTGTTCTATTTTTTTTAAACTAGTATTTGACTTCTAGTTTCTGTGAATTTAGGAAACCAACGTGCGCTTATTGATATTCGAAAAACGTGACTTTCAATCTGCAAAGAACACTTATTTTACATGATTTTCACTAACTTAGTAAAGGTAAAAGAAATGCAATGTAATACAGAACTCAACATCGAACGAGAACCTCCCTAATCAAAGCAGGGAGAGCACAACTCACTCCTAACCTATGTCATTTCATCAGTTTAACCCGTTTCGCTCTTTTTGCATTTTACCCCGGTTCGATTTCACAGACTATCGTAGCAGCATACTTGAACCGATCAGTCAACAATTTACAGTATCGAAACGACTGTTGCTGTTCGTTGCCGGTGACGTCAGATGTCGTGTTAGTGTTAGGTTTTAGTTCAGGCAAACCGATTGAAATAGGAAATGAGATCCGGTTATTTGCGGCAATGGCTTGACTTGCTTGCTATTGACGCTGAGAAGCATGGAGCGGAGAGCGCAGAGCGAGAGAATCTGGTTTCTCTTCTTGAACCGGGTATGGAGACGAATGGTAGGCGGTCGGTGTCGTTTACCAGTTAACACCAGAGCAATCCTCGCAAGCGGTTCAGTACGTAATTATTGCTTCAACCTAGCAGTACCCTGTGTCAGTTTTCGAGAGAGCCCCTTAACATATGTGTGAATCGTAACCGAAGGCAAATTTTCTGCGGAAATCTAATAGAAAAAGTTTGGTGTTTTGTGCGACTTGTGCAACAGGTTATCGCTAATTTACGGGTGTGTTAGTTCATCAGTCAATTTGTTGATCGAGTACATTTGCAGTGGCTGCCGTAGTGCGAATTCGATTTCCAGTCAAGGCACTGGCGAAAAATATGTTTCATCAGAGAACTAAGTTCAAACTGAAATCTACTGGTTGGGTGTAGAAAAAGGCGATAGGAAAGTTTCTCGGCTAACAAGTGGGAAGGCGGATATATAGTTTCGGTTTCCCCCCATCCGACAGCTGGTTTTCTGGGAAATAAAGCATAGTCTTCGCTTCAGTTGGTTGGCTAGTGCCG
This sequence comes from Malaya genurostris, assembly GCF_030247185.1. NCBI lineage: Eukaryota > Metazoa > Arthropoda > Insecta > Diptera > Culicidae > Malaya > Malaya genurostris. Next base: position 238,766,663 of record NC_080571.1, on the reverse strand, counting down.
CTCTACTAGAAAGTTGATCACAGTCGCCCTTGGAAGTGGGGACGACTGGCAAAACTGAGCTCACATCTGGTTTTCGAGTGTGCGGCAGATTTTCGCAAACTACTACTCACTCTGGTTTTCATGACTGACTGCACGGGACGGCAAGGTCCCCCCAAAGTCAACTACAACGCTGTCGTTTGCGAAACCGTGGTCAAATTTCCAACCGCGAACAGACTCAACCACCAGCAGCATCTACTGCAGCGGCAGCAGCATCAGCAACGGCTGCAATCGAGTGCATTCTTCAAGGAGAGTGTAACATGAGCGAGTGAAAACTGTAGCGGAGACAAACTGTTTCCATCTTTTTTTTTATGACGAGCAAAAAAAAGTAGTGCTTAATGCACTTTGACGAACAAGTGCACTGTTACTGGAAGTGATTGTCTGAACGGAAGCCATTTGTAACAACAAAAAAAAAAAAAGAGTAAAATAATAGTGTTGTTTTAGAAGCCGAGTGGGCGGAAGGGAACATTGGTGGCAAAATTGTCCACTGGGCCGCGGAAAGAGGTCAGCGTAACGAGAATAATTTTGTTGTTGGACGAGGAGAAAGGTAGGGACCTGGTTGAAATTGCTTCCTAAAGTCAATTCAGTTTTGTCTCATCCCGAGCAAAAAAGTTAATATTTACATCTATTCTCTTTCTAATATAATGTTTCTGCGAAAAAAAAAAGAATATTTCCTAATTTTGAAAACAAAACTCTAGGTTTGCGAGTAGTAAATGGAAATGGATTGATCAGTTTTCAGTCATTCGACTATCATAAGGAGGATAAAAAATAGGCATATTTTGAAAGACGAAGTAAAACGAGAAAAATGTATTTTGTTTGTTTTTTTGATAATGTATGCTTTCTGTTTCTAGAATACAATTTTGAAATGTTCATAACATACTCGTAAACATCGAGCCAAGTTATGAATATGAATATTGTTTCTAATTTTGCTCATGGGTTGTTATTCACCTTTGCCCGGGACGCCGATTAGAGGCGTCAGTCGTATCGATGGTTGGTAGGTATGCTGTGTTTACAAAATGACGAATCGAGTGGGGTCGACATACAAGGGTAAACTATTACGACTGTTGTTGAAAATAGTCCATTAGCGGGTCCGTTAAAAATAAAAAAAATGAAAGAAACGGAAGAGAAATATTACAGCACATTCATCAGAAAGTGGACAACATCTTGAGACAGGACTGTTTGAAGCTGCCGGTGTTGTTCTGTGAACGAGAGTTTATTTTGGTTCGTTGGAATCTGAACCATGTGTTGCAGAGCTTACAGGGAACATTCGACAATAGTTTGGATTTTCAAATGACATTTAATTAGATTGTGTCTATCAATAGAAAGTTATAAAATATCAACCGGAATTTCTTAACCGAGATTTCGATTATTTTCGCAGGGAAAAAGTAGAGACATAGGAGTCCATATGGAAGAGAAATTTCAATTTCTGTAACGGAGGTGTTGAAAACTTTTCGTAGCGAACTGTCTGTTGGGAAACTCTACGAGTTTTATTCTAATAAAAGGTTCCAGAATTCCTATTTAGTGGAATGAATAACCATAACAGTTTGAAATCGCTAGTAAGAGAAACTCTCCAGTTTCAACATTTCGATTTCTATTAAATCTTTTTTGAGGAGTTGAAAATCGAAAGAATATCAACATCTTTGAGTTCTTTGATCAAACCCGGTCAAAAATCTCTTTCGGCTGAGATGACAGAAACTATGACAAAACAGTGTGGTGAACAATACTGCATTCTATATGAGCAAATAAAACCTGCAAAAGCCTGAAAGTTATCAATGATATTTTTTTTTAATTTCAAGCGCTGCAAAGTAAACGAAATGGAAATCTTACTTAAATAAGGAATGCATCTGTGTATCATATTTAGTTGTAAATGAGATGCAATTATATAAGCTTTGGTTAACAACGAGATGCACAGGGTTGAGTACGATAATGTTTAATACAGGACCTTCCCCGCTCGTCATTGACCATGACATGACTTTCCGGAATATATATCGCAGAACGGAAAATTTTTTTCCATCGAAATCGAAGTGTGGCGAATTTTTTCCCGGTATGCGGAATGGCGTGCTGGTGTTACGTATGCGACTACATAAGGCAATTCCATCTTACGTGATTTTTTATTAGGCCGGGAAACATCCTTGTAAATCGCTAGTTACATACGAGGGATTAGGGTCATTTCGCCGAAAGCCGTTTCGCCGAAAAGGTTATTCCGCCGAATAACATTTCGTCGAATGGGCTATTTCGCCGAATGCCATTTCGCCGAAAGCCATTTCGTCGAAAGTCATTTCGCCGAGAGCAATTTCGCCGAAAGAGTCATTTCGCCAAATCCGGAATTCGTCTTAAAATCGTAATTGGAATTGATTTAAAATAAAGGCAAATGAAAGATAATAGCGTTAACGCCCGTTTTGGTGACCTACAATTGCACTTCTTGAACAAAGATTGATTCTTGTACTCTTGAATAAAGATTGATTCATGAACCTCAGAACAGAGTTCCCAAGAAAACTTGTTGACTATTAGCTACTAAGCATCAAAGCAATTGCATAGGTGTATCTACCAGGCAAATGTATGTGGTATTTTCCGTTTATGAACATACAGAAGACATGACCCTTTCGGCGAAATGACCCTTTCGGCGAAATTACCTATCTGGCGAAATGATCTATTCGGCGAAACGACTTTCGGCGAAATGGCATTCGGCGAAACGACTTTTGGCGAAATGGCTTTCGGCGAAATGACCCGCTCCCATCTACGAGAATCAACTATTACATGTACGTTGTGTGAGGATCCTGTGCACTACAGTAAACCGTGTACTGAAATTACGTGCAACAACTTCTGAGCCGGAATAGCAATGCATCAATATCAATAGCAGCAGTTTTTTCCCCCTGGTAGCCCTGGTCGAGGGGGAATCAATAGCAATAGCAGCAGTTACAACAAAAATAACAACAACGACGATGACGAGATGAACGAAGATGCAAGCGGATCATCTGCTTCTCAAACGCTGAATAGTAATGAGAACAATTCTTCCCTAAGAAAACGTGTTACAGCGAGATCCAATGAAAAAAATTGAGAAGCCTACTCATTTTATTAGATTCTAGACTAGAATGGCATTGGTTGAAATCAGTGGCGTCTCGTGACAAAATTGACTAGTTGTGCACTGCTTATGTGGTATGATAGCAGATGTAACAGTCCGTTGTATGTGAAAACTAAAGATTGAGGAATGGAGATTTGCTTGGTGTTTTCAATACAATGAGGTAACGATATACTTTCGGATGGGATTTTTGATTGAACAAACAAATCTCAGAGCTAAGCTGAGTAATTCTTTCTCTTCTTGAATCTGTGCAGTAACTCATGTGCACGGAAAAGACACTAACACAGCGACAACAGATACTTGAAATTTTATGGCTGATGTATATAAGATCCGTGTAAATACACGCAATTTCGGTTCGATCCAACCTCGAATAAATAAAGATTGCAAAAAAATAGTTGGATTTGGATGGGATTGGGACGCAGTTCATTCCTTGAATTCGATCGGTTGTGCAGTGCACGAGGTGCACATGAGGATGAGACGCCACGGGTTGAAATGTTTCGTAATAGCATTTTTTCCTCAAGCGTATAGCAGTTGAATTCAACTACACTACCATACAAACTGTTTTCTATCGAAACACAACCATCCTGAGCTTAAGATCGCTGCTAGATTCACAACTTCATTTAATGCTATATCCTACCTCTCTAATCACAATACTAAAAACATGTAGGGGTATATTTCTTTTCATTTTCTTCGTGTTTCGCCTTCGGCTTATCAGTGCTCTAGCAGTTCAAAATGAACTGCCATTGTTACCTAGCGGTTCAACTTAAATCGAGGCTTGGACGTAAACGAGTGCAATATCCTAGACGTCGTGTTACATAAGTAGTGTAAGCTTTTTGTCTGCTTAGCAGTTCAAATTGAACTACTAGGTGACAATTTAAACTAGTATAGCACTGATGAGCCGAAGACGAATTTGAACTGTACGAATTTTGACATTCAACATGTTGAAGCTATGAAATCATTTTTTTCTCAGGAATAATCTGATTAAATAAAACAGTTGAATAGTCAAAATAAAGTTTCCCTTCTACTTCCATGGAAACTATTAACTGTTATATTCCCGTTTGGTATCGATGGAACTTCAGCAGTTCCTTTCTCTTGCCACCATCTCAGTTCTTTATCTTTTGAGCATCCCGAGTTACTTTTCTAGGCTTTTCCAGCTTTCGTTTGATAATTTCTCGAACGGACAAACTTAGGGAATTTCGATGAGTTGAAAACCTAAAGGGTCAGTCCAAGTCTGGTCACCACGTCAGAAGGGCTTTGCGTACTTCATTGAATAATAGGTAATGTTACAAAAAAGTGGAAAAATTTGTGTATGAATATAGCAGCAAATCTCTCGACAGCTGGCTGTCTGGAATGATATCAATTTTGTAAATCAATCGTCTCGTGCGTCGTACTTTCTGTTGGGATCACATTGCTTAGGAAATAAATATCCGGATTTTTTTCTATTCCTGCTAAGACAATTTCTCTTCCGTGAAACAACCGATATCGGACTAACATTTCTTTCCTCCCTCTGTAGCACAGCCTCCGGTTGAGGCCGGCGTCGTTATTGATTGAATTATGATAAATTTTGAGACACTCATTTGATTGGACTTGAACTGCAATTACGGACATTCTAGTTCAGCTCAGCTGCAATGGCTAATGGTAGAATACGTTTTCTCAGCCATTCTTGTTTAAATAGCTTTAAGTTCATAAACTGAAGAATAAAAAAATAAGAGTGTGTTTTGTCCGCAAGTGCGTATTGCTTACCAAATCTGAAATTTTCTAGTAAACATTTTAGCGAAAATGAATTTCTATCTGTTGGGGATGTTTTTATCGAGCCGTGATCCTGCTCAAAGTCCGTCTTTAACTACCTTTAATGGTTCATCAGTATGTATCTCGGATGTACTCCTGTATGACTTCCGCACACGTGTTTTGGTCGTTCGGCTCAGTTTTCGCGTCTGACACGGTAATAACAATAGTCTTCACGTAGGCAGAAACTCCAAACAGTGCTTTTATTGGGATAGCATTGCGAGACTCTTGGTTTTAACATTAATTGTTTCCAATACCTTTAAATGCAGTTGACGATAAGTTCTTCTTCGATGCGTTTTCTAGATCTTCCGAACAATAGTTTTTCGCTTAAGAAAAAGCAACTTTTAAAATTTTATTGAATCTTAACAAAGCTTCACAATCAATCTGCTGTTAGAACTTCATCTGGATCGCCCAAGAGATGCGTTGTGAGAAATGTTCCACTTTCATCTATCTCGCAATGATGTGCAAAAATTGATTTCTAAACTTCTTTTCAAATACGTTTTTATTTTCGTTTCCACGCTCTACTTTAGCTATAGAGTTACTTTTGATAGCACGCATTCCAATACATTAGGAAATCGTTAATATGCTCTTGTTAATTATAATTAGCTGTTGTTATAAAAGATGAAGCTTTATGTCTGCTGGAGAGTAAGATAATAAATTTTCTGCTCTGTCGGATTTTCCCTTGTTGGCGATTAAATGAAAAAAAAAAAAAAACTATTCCTAATCCTTCTACTGGTGTTATAATGCCTTTTTATTCAGATAATTTCTGACACTAGTTTATGATCACTTTTGGCACCAATTCAGCGTTTCCGTCACATATTCGGCAACATTTCTCAGATCAAGCGTATCAACAATAATATATTAGAACGTGATCATAGGCCACTAACTGAAATAATTATACGGTTAGAAACATAATTGGTTGTCGGTTATGTAGCTTATACGATTATATCTCGGAATTTGATGCGTCAGTCATATGATCTTGAACATCGACCCATAGCGCTATTTCAGTCTTCAACGACCATAAAATTATTGATATCGGTTCATCCATATCCGAGAAAATTGAGCAATAATGCGATTGGTCGTTTACGTCACTTATACTATTACACCAGTTTATTGAATCAATAGTAGTTTCCAAACGAGCCAAATTTGGTTGAATTCGATTCAGCAATCTACGAGAAAATTGAGCGGGGAGAAAAATCACGTTTTGTTGGTTACGTCACTTATACTGCTATATCTACGGAACCAGAAGTCACAGCCGTTTGATCTTCGAACTTGATCAATGACCCAATGGTAGCTTCTTTCAAACGAGCATAAGTTTGTAGAAATCGGTTAAGTCATCTCTGAGAAAACTGGGCGGTAATAAAACAATGCGTTTTGCCGGTTACGTCACTTATACTATTATATCTCCGGAAACAGAACTGACAGCCATTTGATCTTCGAACTTGATCTATGGCTCCCTAGTAGCTGGATCAGAATTCGTAAAATCGTAAACAAAATTAATGTTTCTATTTTTTGTTCAAGTGTTGATAATTTGATTTTAATTGATCATTAAAATGACTTTCTGAAAGAAACGTTGAAAAAAACTATTTTCTGAATGTTAGTGTAAAATGAAATTTTTTATCAAATTTTCAACGATTTCATATTTGAATAAAACTTTCATAGATCGTAGATAATATAAGAAACTTTAACTTATTGTGCAAAAATTACAAAAAATATTGTTTTTGTTTTTTTTTTGTGCACGTCGACAAATTTACATTAGAAAATTTCATGAGCGTTGACAAATGCGCGCTTCGCAACACCCGGTGCGTACGAAAACACCACGCCGAGAGTCATACTTTTCGTCATAGGTTTTGAATTAATTGCTGGCCTATTTCGCAAACTTATATTCAAATGAAAGGTGTTGTTATTCAATGCGATGTTTAATTTAATCGTAATCCAACTTCTAGGTCCGGAAATACAGAGTGATGTGTGTTGAAAATTTAAAATCGTCATTAGAAGTAACGATACGACAAACATAGAGAAATTATCTCTACTTGGTTCAAAACGGTTTCAATTTCAAGGTTTTATTAGCTGATTATTATATAAACTTTGACGGTTTTCCGGTTTTCAGTTCCGGAAGTAGTCAAAAATTTCAAAACAAAACATACATAGATATACCTGAGATGATTTTCATGATGATAGGATTGATTCAAATGAAAGGTTTCATCCGGATCCGACTTCTGGTTCCAGAAATACAGCATTCTGAGTGCTCAAAATCTCAAACTGTTATGAGCTTGCGATCGAGAATGATACTCACGTTTTTAATAGACATTATTGAGCATTTAAATAGAATTGGTGACTGTACCCGAGATTATATTACTTTATTACACAGTTCGAATAAATCATGTGATTTTACATTCTCTAAGATGCACGAAACAGGATCGTGGTATTTCACACAAATGTACACACAAAGAACATGAAGAATTGTTGCATGGTTGTAACGATTATCGAAAATTATATGGCTTGACATCGAATGAAATAAACAACAAAAGTCCAATAGCAACAGCGTGTCTTGAACCATGAACTATCACATCACAGAGCACGTCAGTTAATCGACTGAACCGCCGAAGCCCACATCTGCTTGATTAATAATAGATACATATACGTCCATATAGCGGCACTTAGTAACCGAGTGAAAATTACATTCGGAGCCTGTAAAATTCTGTTCGAGTGGAATACTGCGTCATTTGAAAAGTTAAGTTCGTCATAGGTTTTGAATTAATTGCTGGCCTATTTCGCAAACTTATATTCAAATGAAAGGTGTTGTTATTCAATGCGATGTTTAATTTAATCGTAATCCAACTTCTAGGTCCGGAAATACAGAGTGATGTGTGTTGAAAATTTAAAATCGTCATTAGAAGTAACGATACGACAAACATAGAGAAATTATCTCTACTTGGTTCAAAACGGTTTCAATTTCAAGGTTTTATTAGCTGATTATTATATAAACTTTGACGGTTTTCCGGTTTTCAGTTCCGGAAGTAGTCAAAAATTTCAAAACAAAACATACATAGATATACCTGAGATGATTTTCATGATGATAGGATTGATTCAAATGAAAGGTTTCATCCGGATCCGACTTCTGGTTCCAGAAATACAGCATTCTGAGTGCTCAAAATCTCAAACTGTTATGAGCTTGCGATCGAGAATGATACTCACGTTTTTAATAGACATTATTGAGCATTTAAATAGAATTGGTGACTGTACCCGAGATTATATTACTTTATTACACAGTTCGAATAAATCATGTGATTTTACATTCTCTAAGATGCACGAAACAGGATCGTGGTATTTCACACAAATGTACACACAAAGAACATGAAGAATTGTTGCATGGTTGTTACGATTATCGAAAATTATATGGCTTGACATCGAATGAAATAAACAACAAAAGTCCAATAGCAACAGCGTGTCTTGAACCATGAACTATCACATCACAGAGCACGTCAGTTAATCGACTGAACCGCCGAAGCCCACATCTGCTTGATTAATAATAGATACATATACGTCCATATAGCGGCACTTAGTAACCGAGTGAAAATTACATTCGGAGCCTGTAAAATTCTGTTCGAGTGGAATACTGCGTCATTTGAAAAGTTAAGTAGTTATGAATTGTATCGTTTGTCACCTGTAAAATTCAAAATTTAATGAATCCAGCCAAACATGTATTCGAAGTGGGCTTCCGTCCGTCTTTTTTTGTTTCAAATAGATGCGGGATATCTTTTTCATTTGCAGGATCTTTCCGATTATCCAGTACTTTTATGTATTATTATCATTGTCGTTTTTTGCCCTGGTTTTAACCTAAATTTCATGTAGTTTTGATACTGTGAGTGGTAGTGGAGTTTTGACCATAATGAAACTCTCAAAACCACAATCGTACGGTGTAATCAGCAGGATCAACAACCCTATGACATTCATTAAACTTTTTTTTTGGTTCCATTTTTGATTTCGGGAGGGGCTAGGGCCTCTCGGGTCCCCCTCTAGGTACGAGCCTGAGTCCATGTTAAATATAATTAGAACAGGGAATATCAATAGTCATCACAGTTGGCAAATTTAATTGCAACGCAACAAGATTCTAACCGCAACCGCATTATAACCGCTTTCCCATTGAAATATATTATCTGAAAGTAGCTTCAATACTTTACTTCCATTCGATGAGTATCAATTTCAAGTACGCAGAAATCTATTTTCAAAGCAAATCATCGTATTACCACCGTCACCGATTCTGTTACTTGCTCGTTGATGCTGTTACGATTGCTGTCGTGGTGAATCGTCATCATCGTGCGTCGTAATATTGTACGACGCAAGCGAATCTAATTTAACCCTTGAATGCTTGATGATATTCGGAAATAATTTTGCGAAGATCATGATTCAGAGTATCTGTCTCGCATTCTCTTAACTGTAGATTCATAGCAAACGAAAAAATAATAGTAAAATAGTGTGTCCGCTTAAGGGTTAGCACGACAGTGTGCCTCGGTTGACGTCAATCATCTTGGAGTTCACATCGTATGCTATTCAACCCAAGCGGAAAGGGTCAACCAAGTCGAACTTCAATCCAGATGGGAGGCGTGCGCTAACGAACACAAGACGTGAATAAATAACACATACTAAGGCAGCTTTTATTATCTTTTCCGGTGAACGATTTCTCAGAAACACTAGACGGGGGTGCCGTGTTAAACTATCAACAAAACAAGATGTTGTCGATTGTCGGATTTTTCTCTGTTAGGAAACAGTTCTTTTACGTGCTGATGAAAAGCTCGTGTGGGGATTTTTCTTTTTGGCTATGATCTTTACCCCACATCGACAGCAATCGTTCGTCACCGTACGGACCGTCAAAACAATCGCCTCAACTTGGCGTGTTCAGAAGGAATTCAACATGGCAGTGGTTTGATCGAATTTTTCACAAAGCTATTTCAAGAACAGCGAATTTTTGTTTTCCCTAACATTATTGACCGAAATGTTTTGTTGTTTTGCGTTATGACTTGTGCTAAATCGTATGGGGTCAAACAATGTTTCTAATTTCTAAGCTTTGGTTCTTTTTTTACGTATTTGTTCAGCTAGAATGGATAGTGAAACACTTTTTCAATAAAAAGTATCACTACCCGGATTAGAACGGGCAACGTGATAAACAGAAAAAAATACGCACGTCAACGAAGGTTTCGTTATGGCAAATACGGGGCATGAAAGGTTTAGAGGGAGGAATTGTAAGGTTTGCGTAAGTGATGTTCATCCACGTAATTCAGTATCGGGTTTGGCATTTGCAGCTGTATCAGTATTGTTTAACGTCATTTACCGCCAATCAGCGAAGGAGTTGGGAAGCCGGCTCAAATGTATTGTGTTGCTGGTAACATGCCTGCCTACTGTTCTCGTCATGTGATGTGATGTGGATGCGATATGTTATAACTAACCATACAAATGTCGTCGCTTCTATTCAACGTTTGTTCCAACGAAACAGACACAGATCTGTGAATAGTTTATGGTCATTCGAATGTGTAATATCTGGTACGAGTTAACCAGCGTTTATTGAGTGTGCACTAACGAATCAAATCTAAGTCGTAAGTTCGAGCCTCGATCGGGAAGAATTCTAGCATCAGCAAAAGCGTAGCACTAGCAGTGCAATTGTCTTATTCGCTAAGACTCGGCTGCGAAACCAGCTCGAAACAAAAGGTCAAGTTCTAGACCGGAATGTAGCACCAAGATTCCGCTTTGGCGTATCAATTGTCCGTACTGTTGGAAAACAATCAACAATCGTTTCACTGAACGTACTAGTCGCTATTGACAATTAACGTATATACAGTTTAGTTCTGGTCATATCGCGATTTCAACGGAACTCTGGCATGATAAACGTACAATCATTCGATTGACTACAATGCTAGCAAAATATCTGAAGGCATGATGAGAAGTTGATCAACAACATGAGATCCCTAGCGCTGATATGATAATGAAAGATTTTGTGTTGGTTCACGTTCTGTTTTGTATGCAAATATGACTATTGGCCTGTTTCTAGTCCGGTTAGAGTTTTAAGATTATTATTTTAGTTATTGGATTGAGAACTGGTTCCAGTTTTCGAAATTCAACTGACCAAAACCCCTCCCGAGTAAAGTCTAACATCAAAATGAGAACAAATTGAAATCTGATTATGATAGCTACATCAGATTGAAATCCTAATATGATATTTGTAATCATACGACGTCGCGAAGTTCATTCCAAAGTTTTTAGATCATTATTTTCAGTGCATCCAGAAATCGGGGACCTGGATGGCAAAAATAATCTTCTCGCCAAAGCCGTTCTGAAAATACCCATAACTTTATATTCAACAGTATGGCAAAATTCATTGTTTACGAAGTTCGAACATCGAAAATTAAATGTCTCAGATTTCAGAACCTAGAGCTAATTCTTAATAATACTTTAGTGGCTTAGAGGAGCCACCAAGAAAATATATGTTTAATTTGTATATTCCTAAGTAGTTCACAAACTGTGTCGAAGACACTCTTCAAAACAACTCTCATTCCTAGTTATAAATGCTTAGAACTTCATAAACTCAGTGACCCTCGATCCTCGTTGGATGGAAATGGAAACTCATCTCCCCCTAGAAAAAGGGCGACAACGAGATCCAATAGCAAAAAAAAAAATTTAAGTAACAAAAATGTAAGCCAATCGGCCACGTAAAGCTTTTACGCAAAAAGGCCAGAATAAAAATTTTATCACAAGAACAACTTCATAAACTCTTTATTATTACGTTTCGTCTTTGACTCATCAGTGCAGAGCAGTTCAAATTGAACTGCTTAGTGCTAAACTCGGCAGTTCAATTTGAACCGCTAAGCAGACGTAAAGTTTCTGCTATTTACAGAACACTTTTTGTTTTGCAACGAAGTGCAATGTCTTTTCTGACGTGCCGAACGAAAACGTGTTTTCGACTATTTCTGGCCGATGCAGGTATGGTCATTTAGGGGTTAGCCAAATTTTGTGCTAGGGCACATAACCGTTTTCATTATTTTTACGTTTCGTCTTTGACTCATCAGTGCAGAGCAGTTCAAATTGAACTGCTTAGTGCTAAACTCGGCAGTTCAATTTGAACCGCTAAGCAGACGTAAAGTTTCTGCTATTTACAGAACACTTTTTGTTTTGCAACGAAGTGCAATGTCTTTTCTGACGTGCCGAACGAAAACGTGTTTTCGACTATTTCTGGCCGATGCAGGTATGGTCATTTAGGGGTTAGCCAAATTTTGTGCTAGGGCACATAACCGTTTTCATTATTTTTACGTTTCGTCTTTGACTCATCAGTGCAGAGCAGTTCAAATTGAACTGCTTAGTGCTAAACTCGGCGGTTCAATTTGAACCGCTAAGCAGACGTAAAGTTTCTGCTATTTACAGAACACTTTTTGTTTTGCAACGAAGTGCAATGTCTTTTCTGACGTGCCGAACGAAAACGTGTTTTCGACTATTTCTGGCCGATGCAGGTATGGTCATTTAGGGGTTAGCCAAATTTTGTGCTAGGGCACATAACCGTTTTCATTATTTTTACGTTTCGTCTTTGACTCATCAGTGCAGAGCAGTTCAAATTGAACTGCTTAGTGCTAAACTCGGCAGTTCAATTTGAACCGCTAAGCAGACGTAAAGTTTCTGCTATTTACAGAACACTTTTTGTTTTGCAACGAAGTGCAATGTCTTTTCTGACGTGCCGAACGAAAACGTGTTTTCGACTATTTCTGGCCGATGCAGGTATGGTCATTTAGGGGTTAGCCAAATTTTGTGCTAGGGCACATAACCGTTTTCATTATTTTTACGTTTCGTCTTTGACTCATCAGTGCAGAGCAGTTCAAATTGAACTGCTTAGTGCTAAACTCGGCAGTTCAATTTGAACCGCTAAGCAGACGTAAAGTTTCTGCTATTTACAGAACACTTTTTGTTTTGCAACGAAGTGCAATGTCTTTTCTGACGTGCCGAACGAAAACGTGTTTTCGACTATTTCTGGCCGATGCAGGTATGGTCATTTAGGGGTTAGCCAAATTTTGTGCTAGGGCACATAACCGTTTTCATTATTTTTACGTTTCGTCTTTGACTCATCAGTGCAGAGCAGTTCAAATTGAACTGCTTAGTGCTAAACTCGGCAGTTCAATTTGAACCGCTAAGCAGACGTAAAGTTTCTGCTATTTACAGAACACTTTTTGTTTTGCAACGAAGTGCAATGTCTTTTCTGACGTGCCGAACGAAAACGTGTTTTCGACTATTTCTGGCCGATGCAGGTATGGTCATTTAGGGGTTAGCCAAATTTTGTGCTAGGGCACATAACCGTTTTCATTATTTTTACGTTTCGTCTTTGACTCATCAGTGCAGAGCAGTTCAAATTGAACTGCTTAGTGCTAAACTCGGCAGTTCAATTTGAACCGCTAAGCAGACGTAAAGTTTCTGCTATTTACAGAACACTTTTTGTTTTGCAACGAAGTGCAATGTCTTTTCTGACGTGCCGAACGAAAACGTGTTTTCGACTATTTCTGGCCGATGCAGGTATGGTCATTTAGGGGTTAGCCAAATTTTGTGCTAGGGCACATAACCGTTTTCATTATTTTTACGTTTCGTCTTTGACTCATCAGTGCAGAGCAGTTCAAATTGAACTGCTTAGTGCTAAACTCGGCAGCGTCTGCTTAGCGGTTCAAATTGAACTGCCGAGTTTAGCACTAAGCAGTTCAATTTGAACTGCTCTGCACTGATGAGTCAAAGACGAAACGTAAAAATAATGAAAACGGTTATGTGCCCTAGCACAAAATTTGGCTAACCCCTAAATGACCATACCTGCATCGGCCAGAAATAGTCGAAAACACGTTTTCGTTCGGCACGTCAGAAAAGACATTGCACTTCGTTGCAAAACAAAAAGTGTTCTGTAAATAGCAGAAACTTTACGTCTGCTTAGCGGTTCAAATTGAACTGCCGAGTTTAGCACTAAGCAGTTCAATTTGAACTGCTCTGCACTGATGAGTCAAAGACGAAACGTAAAAATAATGAAAACGGTTATGTGCCCTAGCACAAAATTTGGCTAACCCCTAAATGACCATACCTGCATCGGCCAGAAATAGTCGAAAACACGTTTTCGTTCGGCACGTCAGAAAAGACATTGCACTTCGTTGCAAAACAAAAAGTGTTCTGTAAATAGCAGAAACTTTACGTCTGCTTAGCGGTTCAAATTGAACTGCCGAGTTTAGCACTAAGCAGTTCAATTTGAACTGCTCTGCACTGATGAGTCAAAGACGAAACGTAAAAATAATGAAAACGGTTATGTGCCCTAGCACAAAATTTGGCTAACCCCTAAATGACCATACCTGCATCGGCCAGAAATAGTCGAAAACACGTTTTCGTTCGGCACGTCAGAAAAGACATTGCACTTCGTTGCAAAACAAAAAGTGTTCTGTAAATAGCAGAAACTTTACGTCTGCTTAGCGGTTCAAATTGAACTGCCGAGTTTAGCACTAAGCAGTTCAATTTGAACTGCTCTGCACTGATGAGTCAAAGACGAAACGTAAAAATAATGAAAACGGTTATGTGCCCTAGCACAAAATTTGGCTAACCCCTAAATGACCATACCTGCATCGGCCAGAAATAGTCGAAAACACGTTTTCGTTCGGCACGTCAGAAAAGACATTGCACTTCGTTGCAAAACAAAAAGTGTTCTGTAAATAGCAGAAACTTTACGTCTGCTTAGCGGTTCAAATTGAACTGCCGAGTTTAGCACTAAGCAGTTCAATTTGAACTGCTCTGCACTGATGAGTCAAAGACGAAACGTAAAAATAATGAAAACGGTTATGTGCCCTAGCACAAAATTTGGCTAACCCCTAAATGACCATACCTGCATCGGCCAGAAATAGTCGAAAACACGTTTTCGTTCGGCACGTCAGAAAAGACATTGCACTTCGTTGCAAAACAAAAAGTGTTCTGTAAATAGCAGAAACTTTACGTCTGCTTAGCGGTTCAAATTGAACTGCCGAGTTTAGCACTAAGCAGTTCAATTTGAACTGCTCTGCACTGATGAGTCAAAGACGAAACGTAAAAATAATGAAAACGGTTATGTGCCCTAGCACAAAATTTGGCTAACCCCTAAATGACCATACCTGCATCGGCCAGAAATAGTCGAAAACACGTTTTCGTTCGGCACGTCAAAAAAGACATTGCACTTCGTTGCAAAACAAAAAGTGTTCTGTAAATAGCAGAAACTTTACGTCTGCTTAGCGGTTCAAATTGAACTGCCGAGTTTAGCACTAAGCAGTTCAATTTGAACTGCTCTGCACTGATGAGTCAAAGACGAAACGTAAAAATAATGAAAACGGTTATGTGCCCTAGCACAAAATTTGGCTAACCCCTAAATGTTCATAAACTCACTAACGCTAGATACTATGAGAAGTAAAAACTGTCCCAGAAAGTATGGACGCAACCAAAAACCGCTGCCATTTCGCAATGGTTCAGAATCTGTCAATTTTTATGGCTGCGTCCTGTTGTTTACATTCGTCTCTAACCACTTGTGCAGTTGTTTATTCGTTTTCATTAGTTTGTTTCGAAATGCGTGGACTTTCAGCAGAACAACGTCGAAACATTGTGTACAAATGGTGCACAGAACGCGGACTGTCACTGAGAAAGATAGCAAAAATGGAAGGAGTAAGTGAAAAAGCCGTGCGAAATGCAGGAAGGAAGTTCGGCGAGGATAACACCTTTGAGGATAAACCGAAAACGGGACGGGCCAAAAAGGTGGGCACTTCGAGGTCAAATGTTCTTCGTGCTAAAGAACGTTTGAATCTTCGAACCTATAAGAAGCAGAAACAACCAAAACACAAAAAGCATCGATCAAGCCGAGGGTTCGAAAGCTGTACAATACGATTCTTGCTGGAAATTTGAACTGCATAATCATGGACGACGAAACCTACGTGAAACTCGATTACAAATCCTTGCCGGGACCACAATATTATACGGTGCGAGAAGGGCAAGTGTTAAACCAGTCCGAGACATCGATTGAAATCGAAAAATTTGGTAAGAAAGCTATGGTCTGGCAAGCAATTTGTAGCTGCGGTAAGATTTCGAAACCCTTCATCATCACTGCTTCAATAAACAGCGAAATATATATCAAGGAATGTTTACAAATACGACTTCTACCCATGATTCGAAGCCACAAGAATCCGGTTGTCTTCTGGCCAGATCTTGGTTCTTGCCACTACTCGAAATCAACGGTAGAATGGTATACTACCAAAAATGTCATTTTCGTCCCAAAAGACATGAATCCACCAAATTGCCCACAACTTCGACCAATTGAGGAATTTTGGGCATTAACGAAGGCCCACCTCAGGAAACATCTTTCGGCAGCCGAAACCATTCAACAGTTCGAAAAAGATTGGAAAAAAGTGTCAAAATTTGTCGCCAAGAAGTCTGTACGGAATTTTCTTGGAGATGGCTGAACCGATTTCGACAAACTGGAATTTAAATGAAAGGTCTCGATACGAAATTCCAGAATTTCATCCGAATCCGACTTCCGGTTCCAACCAAAAATGACTGCATATTTTCTGATTCAATAAAAAATTTACACAGTCGACTTCGTACTCTAAAGTCAAAAGCGTATAAAATTAGAATGAAAACTAGTAAGGTTTTTACGTCATGTTAGTTGATGACCATACGAACTGACACCGATTATACCAGTTCTCGGGTTCGGGTGCCGAAAGTACTTACAATAGTGGAATTCACTTCTTTTTCTCATGTTTCACTCTGAAAGTTATACTAGTTAATGCACAAAAAATCTCTTGATTTCTTTCAAGAACCGAAGAGAAACATTTTAAATAGAATGCCACAGTATTATATAGTATGACGATATGTTTTATATGAGAAAGACATCATTACTCCATTAAGTGGATTAAAACAGTTTTTTTTCAAATACAATTGATTTCCTAGAAATTTCCTCGTAGACACCATTTCTATACATTCAACAGTTTCTGAGTTGGGGACGGGTATAGCGTGATGGGTTAGTCGATGCCACCTGGGTTCGATTCCCAACCCCGTACATAGGATCAGAAAGCTTTTCTGGTCCGAAGAGGCGAATGACCTTAAAGTTAAAACCTCTATAATTGAAACAAAAAAAAAAGTTTCTGAGTTGTAACGATTTGAAGAAAGTGCACGCGAATATACATTCGCCCTTGTCTGAAAAATTGATCTCTACTTCTGTGCAAAACAAATAATTTGCCATACTGAAGACATGTGCAAAGTTTCATACAAACTGAAGCAAATTTATCCACCATGGCACTATTTCTGTTACTTTCTTCAATTACTTTTTTTTAATTCCCATTTCATTAAACAATTCCCGTTTTTCGTATCCTCGAGAAATGGCGATTGCCATCACAATGCTTGAACGTTTGTGGATGACGGATATCAAATTCAATGTTCGATATAACCATTCAAAGAGGAAGCTTTCTGCCAATTAGCTTTCCAGGTCAATTGTGCTCGTTTCTCACAATCGTTACATTCGCTAGATGAAAGCATTCTATCTTGGAATACGTAAATTCAATTATACCTAACTGAATGCACCGACAGTCATACCATGTCATAAAATGAGTAACGTTCTCGGCTTCGGCTTTCTCATAGCACAATTTCACAATATGCCCCAATATGATGATTGTCTAAGCATGCGAAACCACCACAACCTGGAACGGCTCGAACACTGGTGCCAGCCGACCGTCGCCGCGACCCACGGCCAGCATATTACAGAGCTCAGCTGCAAAAGTGAAAGTATACCATTTCCCTGCCCATAAGTATGTGCTCTTCTGATGGTATTATCTCTTCGTACTATTCCTTAAACTGCTCTGTACTCTATACAGCAGCATGCACGATAAATGCTACGTTATGACCGAGTCGTTAGGAGAAGTTGAGAAGTAGTTAGTTTACAGTTTGGTGGTTGAGAAAGTGCACAAGTTGCTCGAGAGTCTGCAATCTGGATGTTACGAGAGCTAGAGGGTTAAAGTGCTAGTCTTCGATGCACTATAGATAAAAGCTAATTGCGTGAAAAATTTGTTTCCTTTTTTATATTCATTGTAATGAAATTGTAATAAAGGATAGGATTTATGTTGATTAGTAAATGAATGGTATATATTTCATTACAAATGACAGGCATTCGAATTAGATTTTTAGTGTTCGTTGGACTTTTTTTTAATCATCTACTAGCATGTCTATACCAGCATATGCGTTTTAATGTGCGCATTATGGCTATTAATGCATGAATTAATTGAACCAGCATACGATGGAAAACCTAATGATTCGTAAAACTCTGACTATTAGTTTATACCTAATTTTTGTCTCCCTCGGAGTGAAAATATGCTACTAGATTTAAAAACTTTCATACAAATAGGTAGTCGAAAATTTTAGCGTATTGTTCATGCTCGAAACGAAACCACGGTGTAGTCAAATGAGAGCGGTCGTTTCGCCACAAGGGAAATTTCGCTGCTGTAAATCATTCGTTTTGAAAAGTTGGAGACGAAAAGTTCAGCAAAATTGTTGAAACAACTAACTTATTGTCCCATACAGATTCTGTTTTGAACAGTCCATTGGAAATTGGGCCAACCGATTTTTCTAGGGTTTAACAGCAGTTTTAAATCAATCAGAAAGCATCAGATCTTTTCTTCAATTTTGTTAATGATTGCATTAATTTCATCACAATTTGTCTCAGTAATGTCGTCTTGAGACAATACTTGTGTTTTGCTCATATTTGTGTGCGATATTGATTTCAACAGGACTTACAAAATTGAAAAAGATGTCGACTTTGACTTTATCCACCGTTTGCAGGAGATATATTATTTCATTCTTTGTGAGCTGAAAGTGCTTTGAGAGCTGAAAAGAATCGTAGAATTGTTTTTTTGGATATGGTTTTATCCTTTTCTCATACTTCACGACGCTTATGACGAACGCTATCTCCTGCAGTTTACAAACTGACGTTATCCATTGCCTTTGACCACCAAGCCATTACAGTCACTAGGTTGGACAGATTGGGCTTTGGTTCTAAAATGCTGCGTTGGTTTCGTTCAAACCTCAATAATCACCGATCTGCAATCAAGATAATTGACTATATCCAAAAAGTTTATCGCTCCATCTGGGATTCCACAAGGCAAGATTTTTGGACCTCTGATCTTACTTCTGTACTTCAACGATGTGAATCATTCTTTGGAATGTCCACTCTTATCGCTCACTGATGATCTTAGCTATTCTAAATAGTTCGAAGCAACCAGGATGCCGTTTTTCTCAAGCTCTACCGTGAAATTAGGATACAACTACTGCCTTGATCTCAATATCGTTCACTCATTCGTAAAACGCTCGAGTACTGTTCTACGATATGGAATCCATATTACCTTAACGGCGCCCACCGAATAGAATCCGTACAGCGCAGATTCGTTCGATTTGCTCTTCGACTTGGAATAACTCTTACGAGCCGCCTAACTAAGAAAGCCGTGGATTGCACTTTACACTCTTGGCATTCGATGTGAATAATCCCATACTATGTTTATCGCCGCCATATTCAACAACAGAATAGACTGCCCTGCACTTCCGAATTAATTTTTTTCAGATGAAATTGTAAATTTTTTCGTCGCAAAACAGATACCATATCAAAATCACATCTGTTTAGGTTAATTCGTTTTGTCCGGTTTACTTAAAATTAGTTTCTTTTCATTAGGATTAATTCTAACGATCAACAGTGAATAAAGAATAAAAAGAATTTACCCAGTTGAAAATTTTAAGTTCTAAGATTGATATACGATTCGGTGAAATCACCTCTTCGGCGAAATGACTCCTTCGTTGAAATGGCTTTTCGTAATCCCTTCGGTGAAATAGCTAACGACGAAATCACAAAATCAGTGAAATAATTCTTGATTGTAATCAAATATATACAGTTTGAAACTATTGATCGTGTCCAATCCTGTACTCATAGACAAGTTATTTAGTCGGAATTAGTTTTTCTTTCAGACTATTCAGTAGGGTAAAACTAGTTGATCTATTTTGGCATTTACTCTGAAATAGTCGTGTCAGATCAGAGCAAGACAAATTCGATGCCAAATTGTTAGAATAAGACTGAAGATAGAGCATAAGTTTTCGCTCAGAGGCAAACTTACATTACCGGTTATTCCCAAGGGCCATTGAACTAGATTGATTGTTGCTGGTACGGAACGATTGGTTAAAAAAATAAGTAGATAGTCATGCATTTTAATAGGTTTAAAACCATGGTCTTATTTTCTTACTGTGGATGTTCGAACGAACAACAGTTTATAATAATCCCATATTTTCTCTCGGTAGCCAGCTACCTAGAATCAGGAATCAGAACAAATTGGCTCAAATGGCACGTTCCCTTTGATATTTGGAGATTTGTGCCTTGCCATAAATTTGTTTTAGCATCATTTTCCCGATATATAAGAGGGAAGGATTGGAAGGAAATGGTAAGGGTTGGACTAGGAGGATGGGAAAAATTGACGACACAAAAACACATAAAAGCAGAAGTAAATTCTGCACCCCTAAGGGATGCCGAACAAACTGCTGAGGATCACATTTAGTGGAAGCAGAAGTAAATTCTGAACCTCTACGAGGTCCCGAACAGTCTGCTGTTAATAAAACCTCCAACCCCCGAGAGGATTAAGAGAACTTACAAAAGCGACACCATTCTGCACTCCCGGAAGAATGCAGAACGATTCGCAGTATGTACGAGCAGAAGTAAATTCGGCACCCCCTAAAGGATGCCAAACAATCTGCTAAACCCTATTTAAGGTGAATACAGAAGGGATTCATTCACTCCAGGAAGAACGATGAACCCTTCTGAATATAGCTCCTTACCACATTGGGTGAGAAACGAGAGAATATCCTTCAATTTTAGCTCCGCATACACAGACTCAACCATGTATGGAGAACCAAAATCCCGGATACGTAGCTGCGTCAATGCGGGACAGTTACATATCAGATGATATGAAGTACCATAATCGCATTCACACAAATCACACGAATAATACTCAGCACGTTGAATAGTAGCCATGTGATAATTGAGTTTGCAATGTCCAGTCAGAGCTCTGACCAGAATACTGCAATGATGCTTGGAGAAATGCAGTAGACACTTTGACATTTTCAGCTTTAAATCTGGTGGAAATGCTTTTGTCTGAGCGCAAGTTTGCAAGCTGCGCCAGTAGCTGGCATGTTTGGATGCAGCCCAAGAACGAATCTTGTGCTTTATCCAACTAGTTGAAAGTGGTAAAGCTGGTTCAGGACCAAAAAAATCATTCGTTGCACCAGCTCTAGCCAACTCATCAGCCCATTCATTTCCAGTCATATCAGAATGGCCGGGAAGTAAACAGCATTTGAAATGCTGAGGTCTTCAATTTGAGTTCGACATGCGATCACTAGATTCGACCGTGAGTCATTCGAACTGAGTGCTTTTAAGGCTGCCTGACTGTCGGAACAAAAATAAATTCGTTTGCCACAGATCCTCTGCTGAAGCGCCGATTGTACTCCACACAGAATTGCGTAGATTTCTGCTTGGAACACAGTACAGTATCTACCAAGTGAATGAGACTGCTCTAGCCTTATTTCACGACAGTAGTAACCAGCACGACCATTCAACAGAGAACCGTCCGTATAACAAACTATGTGTTCATCAAGTTGTCGTTCCAGACAACCAGAAAACCATTCCTCACGAAGAGGATAGCTCACATTGAATGTTTTGAAAGGAAAACTGCATGTGAGAGTTTTGGCATTTACTCTGAAATAGTCGTGTCAGATCAGAGCAAGACAAATTCGATGCCAAATTGTTAGAATGAGACTGAAGATAGAGCATAAGTTTTCGCTCAGAGGCAAACTTACATTACCGGTTATTCCCAAGGACCATTGAACTAGATTGATTGTTGCTGGTACGGAACGATTGGTTAAAAAAATAAGTAAATAGTCATGCATTTTAATAGGTTTAAAACCATGGTCTTATTTTCTTACTGTGGATGTTCGAACGAACAACAGTTTATAATAATCCTATATTTTCTCTCGGTAGCCAGCTATCTAGAACTTTAAAGGCAAAAAATATACAATATTTACAAATATAACATATCGTAGAAAAATGAATAATATAATTAGAATGTCGATTATCGCGCTTCGGGGAAACGATTTAAAATTCGTTTGGAAATTAGATCATTGTCGACCAATATAAATCTTGGTCATTTCCTTGTCCTACTAACATCAGTTGTTTTAAGTTACACGCTGAAAATGATTTGAACTGCTCTACCCTGACTAAATTTGTTTATTTTTTGTAAGCACCAATTCAAAATAACAAGATAGAAGTGACTAGTACAGAGGGTCGAGTAAGTATTTTTTTAAACCCGAACCCGACCCGTACCCGATCGAAAATAAAACAACTTTTACCCGAACCCGACCCGACCCGTACCCGATAAAAATTAAAAATCTTCCCGAATCCGGAAAAAGTCCCGAAACCCGAAAAAACCCGAAACCCGACCAAATTTTTAAACCCGGTTGAAAATAAAAAAATAGGAATCCGTACCTTACTCGAACGAACATATTTTGTTGTGTACCCGAACCCGACCAATACCCGTCGGGTTCGGTTCGGGTCGGGTTTTGAGTACTTGCAGGGTAGTTTAATTGACAAACCGACTTCCCCGGTTTGAAGAAAGGTACGGGTTCGAATTCCGTATCCGCGGTAATTTTTTCGCAGTTATTTATTTAATAGTTGTATTCGTTTTCATTTCATAGTTGTATTTCGTTTTTGCCAGCCCATTTTCCTTCTTTAGATACTGATCAAATTTGAAAGATGGCGACTATACGTCTTGTCGAGACAAAAAACGAATCGTTATGAGGAAAAAGTTATGTGCACTTAGCACAAACCGGTACTCATGCGGTACCAAAATCTTTAAATAATGCGAAAGTTAAAGTTGTCGCTCGAGTTTCGCTTTTAGTTATCGCTTGAATAAAACTCTAATTCTATTAGAAAAAATGTGCCATTAACAGGACACTGAAGACAATAAATATCTGAGGAAGATTGAAAATTATGCAGCAGATTCAAGCTCTAAAGATGAGTTTATTCACATTCTATTTCACGTTAAATCGGTAATTCTGATTCCATATTTTCATGATTGGCAGTAGGTTTTGTAATGGTACAATGAATTATAAATTGGGATTGAATGGTCGTTTAGAGCGAATCCCAAAGCGTATACTGCTTTCGCAAACATTTATTATTTTATTTATTTATTTATGTATTTATTTGTAGCCCACTGGAGTTGATACTCATTAAATCTCTCTCCAGCAGGCATACAACCTTCTCATTCTTTGTATATATACGACAACCACCAGTCAATGATGGCTTCTATGGTATCAAAGAACGCTCTCTGGCAACTCCTTACACGATTCAATCAGTGTCATCAAAGAGAGGCGGATATCATCTCAGCAACAAAAAACTAGCATGGTTCACTTAACATAGAATGGACACCAGTGCGATAACGAATTTCTCTCGATGACCCGTCTAAGCATCACGGGTTAGCACGCTGCTGTGGGAATTCTCTCTGAAGCAGCAAACGGTCGCTCTTTCTCGTTTTGCGATTCTATACTGGCAGTGGATAATTGCCACTTATTCCAACTATGTGCATGTAATCTTTGTATAAGTTGGGTCTATGAAAATGTCTGTGAATGATCCCCACAAGGGTTTTGAAATATTTCAACCTAGTATGAGAATCATCAAGTCGAAACATCGATTCGATTTTCTGCGATAATTGTCAACTTGCGATTCTCTCTTCGTAAATTTCACACAGCGCCGATCATTGCGAAACTGTATCTATTTGCTAAGGGCCGTGAAATACTCAGAGTATGAGGCGGAGCGAAGAAATGTATAAAAATTCTCTCATGGTTCATGCATTGAGAGTCAACGAGTTCTTGTAGCATCATCTACCAAATTGAAAATGTTGTATACAATGTAGATAAATATCCAGCCGCTTTCTACCAAATTATCGGCAATTACCAACACTGCCACCAGTTACGGATGTATTAAAAATACTTCTAAAATTACACACGGTAAATTTTGCGACAGCTGATTCGAGGTTTGCGAGGCTATATTCAACGCTACCATTTGTTTTTGTGTAACTGAAGTCGTTCAGGTTTTACTCTCACCACCGGCAATCAGAAGTCAGGTTGTGACAGTGAAAATCAGTTTTTGTTTTTCTTCACCAAACCATGAAGTTGGCAAGCACCGTCTGTCTGTTAACGAGGCGAGAGCGTGTTCTTAGTATCAGTAGGATCCATAGTACTAGCCATGAAATGATTCTGTACACTAAGAATCGGCTGCGAAATCTGTCGAAAAAAAAATTCCATGAAAGGAATATAATGCCAAGACTTTGCTTTTGAGCGTCGTTTGAATAACTTTGAGAGGAAAATGAGTACGACACTTCACCGCTTTGTTTAGGAAACGAAGCGATAACCTTGGTTTGAAATTCAGCAGCTGAATTCCGATCGTTATAGAACAACACCAAATAAACAATGGAAGATAAAAATTAAATTCAAAATGCTCAGATAACATGTAATTTTAATTATCAACAAACAAACTAAACTTAGAGCAAGACGGAAAAAATGCTATCCATTATGGTTCATCTTTTGTCACTTCTACGTCGGTTGTCATCTCACGCTGCCAGAGGAACAATAATGTTTACATCCTTCATCAACACGTTCAGGCAAATAACGCAAAATATGCTAGAAATAGATTCACGCTTCTGAAAATGACAGGGGAAAGACGGATTTTTTTTTGCGGTAATTATTCATTCGAACGTTTTTCCGTCTCGGTTTTTTTGCTGTATCAAGAGTTGTCTAAAACTGTTTCCCCAGCTATAGAAACAAAATCCGAAGTAACCGTATTTTGATCGTGTCGGCGGTGTGATTTTCGCCTGAACGGGTTTGAGTCTCATTTCACGGTCGTAGTTCGAAAAAAAAAGGTTTTCGTTTGAATGCTTTGGTAGTCTTGGAAGGTTGTCAAATTTAAATTGTATTACGGAAACCATTCGGAATGCGATGGATTACACAATGCTTGGATTGAATCTAGTTACTCGGAGATTGGAATAATTGAACTTGAAAAAATCATAACCTGGCGCTTTAACTATCCAAATTGGTTTCGCTAGTAAGGTTTACTTCGTCGATCTATAGATGTTACTAGTTTCGGTTGCCAAGGTTCTAATCTCTCGTTACGGAGAAATATAATCCTTCACTAACCCCGCGAACGACGAGCCTATGTTGTGGTTTTTCCATCCCCTGAACATAATGAGTGCCGCGTGCTCGCCCGATCCAAAACACCCCAATGAAACAAATTGTTTCATTTCAATCAATGAATGAATTCTTCTACCTTAGGTTCACACTATTTATTCGTTCATTCAATGACAATTCTTAAGTAAAATTATACACTTTCACACCAACACATTTATAGTGTTGTAACTACTGATACCTACGATTAATTATTCCCCAATCTGACAGACAGATGGCGTTAAAAATTAATAATTGAAAATCCCTCTAGTGTTGGATATATATACTTCCGATGTCATCATCATTAATCACGACATTCGGCTCATTAATGTGTTACTTACTGTGCTTTTGAGTGACGCTACTTTTAGAAATTAGAAACAAGAGAGATAAGAATTTCGTGTGCTGAAAAAACACTTTTTTATTGAAAAAAAAACACCTATTCAAATCTACCTAGTGGTGAAATGATGCCTTTCTCATGTTATTCATTATCTCGTATATAAGCCATCAAGAATAATAAAAATACTACAAATTAAAAAAGCTTAGAATCCAGTTTTCAAGACTTGGATTTAATTTAGTTAAAATCAATATTTTGCGATTTTCTATGACGATTCGAAAGTTTTATTTTTATGGGACTATCAGACCTGTTAATTTGAGTTTGATTTCATGAAAATTTGACCTGAAATTATTAGCCAGTTTGAAGAATCCGCTAATCGTCACATTGTTACTTATGGAAAAAAAACACTTGAAATTGACATTGTTACTTTAAGCACCCTATCTTCGGAACCGTAAGTTGGATCTGAATAGAAATCGGGACCTCTTAGTAAAAACAAATATGGTAAAAATCAGTGGATCCATCTTCAAGTTACTGTCATTATTTTCGTCTTTTTGGTGCATTTCACCCTGTAATTCCGGAACTGGAAGTCGGATCCAAATGAAATTCAGGAACTTTGTATGGGATCACAAGGCCTTTTATTTGAATTTATATTTTATTTTAGTTTGATCCAAATTTTCATTTTATTTTTATTATCTTTTATTTTAGTTAAATTCAAATGAATTTGAAAATGGGTTCAGCCATCTCCGAGAAAATTGAGTAACAATATTTGTCACACACACAGATATTTGCTCAGTTCGTCGAGATGATCGAATGGTATAAGACATCAGGCCCTCCTGGCATCGGTTGAAAAGTCGGTTTTCACAATGGTTATATAGCCTTTCTATACAAGAAAGGCAAAAATACCACAAACACCATATTTCCCAGTTTTTGCCCCCAGCAACTAGTTTCTCTTCTCAGATTCGAAAAACAAGTTTACTGGAGAGAGATTTGCATCGAGTAATGCGGGTCATCAATGAGGCTGAAACACGTTTTCTCGGGCTAAAGGGAAATCATGGTATAAAGGTGGTGTATAAATGGAAGAACGCCGTTCGAATAATTGTATTGCTCTTTAAAGTGAATAAAATCGAAATTTGGAAAAAAGTAGTTTTCTTCGTCAGAATGGATATTTTTCATTTATGTGTTCCTGTAAAGTTTCGTATATAAGATCCTCCAATAAACGTGAATTATCGTGTTTTTTTTTGGAGTAGCAAGATTGCAAACTACTATGTACTATATTCGATATAAGTTGAACAGTATCCTGAAGACAATTTTGTGATTTTACCTTCATGACTGAAACTCAACGAACTATTTCGAATTTCGTATCTATGATGATCGCTTTTGAATTTGAATTTGAAGAACTCGATTGAAATTATGAAATTGATTTGTTCGCGGCTGATCAATCGTCAACTTAGTTCAACATCCTTTTTATCAAACCCAATTATAAATTATAGATAAATGATATTGCGGAAATGAAATTTATAAAAAGGTATCCTCCAGAGGCTTTCGACACTCTTCTTTTATCAGTGAAACCGATTTTTCGTCAACTACTCTGGTCATCTCAGAAGTAACCCAAATAATGTGTATTCTGCGATATGAATTTTACCTGTTGTATGGCTTCATTTTGAATGAAATATTCACAGCTACATACAAATATTCCTCTATTATTGGCAGGATAAAGATATATGAAAGTTACTTTATTCACTTATGTCGCGTAAGAATACGATTTGATCAAGAATTTCATTCGTCATTTCACATTTATGTGATTCAAATTAGTAAGAATTGTTTGGTTAGATCACGTTATCCGTGTTGTTGGTGGAGTGACTTTTTGTTTTACTTTTCAGCGACGATTAGATAAACGACGATTAGATAAACATGGACTGAGAAGTCCCAGGCCTAACAAAGAAAAAGTCGATTTTTAACCGTGAAAATTTTTATTCTTCCATATAGTCTCCATCTATAGCGATACACTTGACCCATCGGTCATCCAAAATTTTGAATCTCTTTTGAAAAAAAAATTGTCAAAGCCTTCATTATAACAGATCGGCTGAAAAGTTCGTATCGTTTCTATAAGAGGGCGCCACTAGAATTTAATCCATATCATTTTCAGTTAGTATCAACCTTCAAAAGATACGTGTATAAATTTGACAGCTGTCTGATTATTAGTTTGTGAGATATTGCATTTTGAGTGAAACTACTTTTGTTATTGTGAAAAAAATGGAAAAAAAGGAATTTCGTGTGTTGATGAAACACTACTTTTTGATGAAAAAAAGTGCTGCCGATACCAAAAAATGGCTTGATGAGTGTTATCCAGACTCTGCACCGGGCGAAGCAACAATTCGTAAGTGGTTTGCAAAATTTCGTACTGGTCATATGAGCACCGAAGACGATGAACGCAGTGGACGTCCAAAAGAGGCTGTTACCGATGAAAACGTGAAAAAAATCCACAAAATGATTTTCAATGACCGTAAAGTGAAGTTGATCGAGATAGCTGACACCCTAAAGATATCAAAGGAACGTGTTGGACATATTATTCACGAATATTTGGATATGAGAAAGCTTTGTGCAAAATGGGTGCCGCGTGAGCTCTCAATCGATCAAAAACAACAACGAATTAATGATTCTGAGCAGTATTTGGAGCTGTTATATCGAAATAAAACCGATTTTTTTCGTCGATATATAACAATGGACGAAACATGGCTCCATCACTTCACTCCGGAGTCCAATCGACAGTCAGCTGAGTGGACTGCACGCGATGAACCGAACCCAAAGCGTGGAAAGACTCAACAATCGGCCGGTAAGGTTATGGCGTCTGTATTTTGGGATTCGCATGGTATAATTTCCATCGACTACCTTGAAAAGGGAAAAACCATCAACAGTGACTATTATATAGCGTTATTAGAGCGTTTCAAGAAAACGGCCTCATTTGAAGAAGAAAAAAGTTTTGTTTCATCAAGACAATGCACCGTGTAACAAGTCGATGAAAACCATGCTGAAATTGAACGAATTGGGCTTCGAATTGCTCCCTCATCCACCGTATTCTCCAGATTTGGCCCCCAATGACTTTTTCCTGTTCTCAGACCTCAAGAGAATGCTCGCTGGTAAAAAATTTAGAAGCAATGAAGAGGTAATCGCTGAAAGTGAGGCCTATTTTGAGGCAAAGGACAAATCGTACTACAAAAATGGTATCGAAAAGTTGGAAGATCGCTATAATCGCTGTATCTGATGGCAATTATGTTGAATAATAAAAACGAATTTTGGCAAAAAAATGTGTGTTTCTATTAAACGATACGAACTTTTCAGCCGAACTGTTAGGCTTCGACCTGCATTCGACGAAAATTTCTTTCCCTGGTTAAACCTTTTCAGGTTTGGAAATAGATAATAGTCACTGGGGGCCAGGTCTGGAGAATGCGGGGGATAGTGGATATCATTCATTTTCACCGTTGCTGTTTTTTTCAGGACACGAAACTCGTCTTTTTCCATAGATTGATGAAAACCAGAACTCGTCTGACACGATCAGCTGTTATTCAAACACTAGTGGATAGATTGTTATGAAATTTGGTATTGGGCCATCTAGAGGCTTTTTTTCAACAAAAATTTACACGGTTCGAAACTATTCACGTCTTCAGGCCCAGGATTTTTCATTCCATGTAGTACATCACAAAACACCAAGTTGTCCTAGTAAGAAATATTGTTATGGTGCTTATGTTGTTATGGAACTTCTTCAACTGAGCCGATGATTCCCGAGGTACGACTAAAGTATACCGAAACAGATGGTTCAAGGTCGTCAACTTTAATGTCGACAACATTGATTTGTTTTTGTTTTTATCATCATTAGTAACCAAATTCTCGAAATGTTGTGTCAAAGTATTTCAGAGGCTACCATATAAATTCTAACCGGTTTTACACGATTTGGAAAGAGACTAGTGATCTGATGTCAAACAATGAAAATTTTCAATGTCAAGCAAGCTGCCTTAGGAACGAGGAATGTGTTCCCTTTTCAAATCGATTCGATTCGGCCGGGATGAATCTTGAACTTATGCATTCATCCTGAACAGGTCAATTTGATTAGAGAAGAAGGCTCATAGTAATCATAGGAATAAATTAATCTATGAGCTGCTCTTATTCTATAGCATAGACCAAGATTTCATCTGCTGACAGAAGATGAACTGCAAATTGATTTTTATTGTCTTTAATAAATTGAAATCCACAAGGACCCTTTCGTCTATGTAGTTACCGCTCATCTATTAGTTTGTAGATATGATGATTGCATGGTAAAATGATTAGTTCATTATATTATCCACTTGTCTTTATCATTCAAACATCCGTTTTCCTATTCTGTCATAATTTATATTGAACTCTTTAAATAATTAATTCTATGCATCATTAATAAGTAATAATAACTAATTCTATGCATCATTAATAACACATGAAGAAACAGCCTTATTGACTTGAAGAACCAAACATGCTTCGTTGTGCTCGGGATAAAATGAAGAGATAAAATGGTATAACAACCATACCCAGGTCACTAATAGCCGCAGGCTGATGTCGCAATACGACAGCATATAACCGCTTATTGGTATTTAAGTCACATTTGAGACTGATATAATGCCAACTTGAGCAAAATATGCGGCCTTCCATTGATAATGCTTATTAGTGACTAGTGAACTATCAGACTTCTGATCAATTTATAACAGTTTACTACAAGAATTTTCTGTGCCTATAAAAGACTATTTTATTGCTAATAATAATAATGCTTATTAGTGATCTGAAAAGCCTCGATATTTCATGCATGGAGGTGAATAGTTAAATATAACTCAAACCCCAATCTTCAACGTCATATAAAATGTACATTTAAGATTTATAGAATAACCGTTTTTTGTACAAAGCTCGTATTTTATTTCATCTATTTGAACTGCTATGCACTGATGAGTCAAAGACGAAACGTAAACATATCAAAATCGGTTATGTGCCCTAGCACAAAATTTGACTAACCCCTGAATGACCAAATCTGCATCGGCCAGAAAAAGTCGAAAACACGTTTTCGTTCGGCACGTCAGTATTGACATTGCATTTCGATGCAAAGAAAAAAGTGTTCTGCAAATAGCAGAAACTTTACGTCTGCTTAGCGGTTCAAATTGAACTGCCGAGTTTTGCATAAAGCAGTTCAATTTTAACTGCTATGCACTGATGAGTCAAAGACGAAACGTAAACATATCATATATTTTACGTTTCGACACATCATTGCATTAGCAGTTCAAATTGAACTGCTATTGCCACCTAGCAGTTCATCTTAAATGGCTAAGCTGACGCGAAGTTCACTCTATATATGTATTTTGAGAATATTACCCTAAGTTCAATATCCTTTCTGCTGCTGCATTGATGATTCGCAAAAAAAAAATTAATAAAAATAAGTGTTTTTTGCACAAATCAGCTACATTCTATCATAAAAATCACTGTTTAGCAGTTTCAGTTGAGCTTCTAGGTGGCAATGATAGTTCAGATTGAATTGCTAATAAACTTCACAGTTTAAGTCGAAACTTGAAGAAAATAAAACAAAATTTGGTTTTATTTACGTTGCATTTATCCACTGCTTCTAATAATGCAAACCATGAAATAACGAACGTTGAGATAGACTTGGTTTCAGTGAAATTTAACTGGATTTTCTGAAAACATTTTTGAGCAACCCTTGAGATATTAGTAAAAATCGGAAATTGTATGACAGTATTTTTTGACGTGAATACGTCATTTCTTTTCAAAATTACGACACGTTTTGTTCGATAGTAAAACAGACACTAACGATATGTTCTTATAAACCATGAGTATTTTTCTTTGATTAATATAAGGGAGAAACATTTGTGCATGTTGTATAAGACGGTCAATTTAGCCATTTAATGTATAATCAAAATGCTCTTATAATGGACCTATAGCGAAATTGTTCCTTTTTTTACAGAAAAAAAGTTTAGCATGATGACTAGGTATTGATTCCAACTTCGGATTATTTTGTTAAAAAATATTGAATAGTATTAAAACTAGACCATTTTTATATGGAATTAGAACTGGCTTGTAAGATGTTCACTAAAAATACATATTTTGTAAAGTATATTATTTTACCATTTCTCATGAACTTTTGATGGAATTTTCGATACTTTTTGAACCACGCTTGGCGAGTGGATGACATTAAATTATATTTAAAATTCCTAAAATCAAAGATGGCGGATTGCGATTTGTGGATTTTCTTTCAAATCGCCATACAATGTGTATTTTCGAGACGGGTTTGAGAAGTAAGGTATTGAAATTATTTTATTATTAATTCCTGTTGTAAATTAAGGAATTTTGGAAGGTTAAAACAATTTGTTGTTTTATTTTGCTAAAGTTGGTATTAAGGTTAAATGTACTCCCAAGAATACGGGCAAAATTTTAACCGCTTGTTTTGAGTGAATCGTCCCACAAAGCATAACCGACACATAGAAACCAAAAATATTTTCCGTGATTGAGCGCACTAGGCTTACAACACGTTTTGTTGGCTTGTAAAAAAGAAGACTTCTTGTTTCGTAATGGATTTGTGAATATTTCACAATTTGAATATATCCTAATATATTTTTCATTGTTATTGATTACTATTACAATAGAACTATGAACCATTAGTATTTATAATTCACTAACATGCCATATTTTTCCTCCTAAAGAACGATTGAAAACAAGAGAATATTCAAGTATTTTCAGTTTCTTTGTCAGTACTAAATAGTAGTTCACCACATGAGAGAGCGCGGTTGAATTTCATTATCGATTAAAAAACTGTTGAAATAAGAAATTACTGGACAATCACTAGATCACGAAAATGTACTAAATAATTTTCCATAGATGTATATATTTTTGAATTGCGATTCTTACACCAGGTTATATAAATGTTTAATGTTTCAATGTTCTGAATTAACGATGATACTCGGCTTGTATTCATTTCATTCAGTAGCCAGTCATGATTAAATTTATATGTAAGTTTTACTTACGATAAAACGCTACCGAACCCACCGTGTATTTTCACACCACCACTATACGAAACAGCAACGCGCAATCAACACAAAACATGATGAAAAGTTTATGAAACTCACTTGAAACTTTTTCAAAATTCGGTTATTTCGGCTAACGTTTTTTAATTTCGACATGCCTTTTCAGATTCTTTGTGGAATTTTGCTTCAAACACTATTTTTCAGTTCCAAAATCATGCCCGTGAAACAGAATTGTAACCGGTTATATATTTCAAAACCCAATTACGGCTCAGAAAAGAAAAATTTCAAAATTCTAGGAATATTTACTTAAGTGTGTTTGGTTTTCCCAAGTTCTGTCTAGTTTAGCAAAATTCACACAATCTAGTCAATTAGTAAGTGCGATTATCGGTAGTCGGATTTGTGTAATAACATATCAGTTTTATTCGTATTCATGGCAAGCTTTTTGGGATAAAGATGATCTGGGTCGGTGGATGCACTCAATTATTCAAGGAATATTGACAAAGGCATGGTTCAGGGGACTGGATGTGAGTAGGGATTTCATTCGTGTGATTTCCAGACTCATGTCCAATCACTACACGTTAGATGCACATCTCCTTCGAATTGGACTTTCCGAGACTAATCATTGTGCTTGTGGCGAAAGTTATCGCGATATTGATCATGTCGTTTGGACATGTGTGGAGTATCGTGATGTCAGATCTCAACTAATAAATTGCTTGCGTACTCAAGGTAGACTATCCAATGTCCCAGTTCGCGACATTCTTGCTTGTCGTGATCTTCCTGACATGAAACTTCTTTATCATTTCATTAAGTCCATTGGAGTTCCAATTTAAATTTTATTTTATGTTAGACTGTTTTCTCTTCCATGAGTTCAACCAATAACCAGCTATATTAAATGAATAAAAGTGATGAACTGATACAAACAAACCTAAATAGTTATAAGATCATGTACAAAGTAAATGTATTTCATTTAATGTAATTTATAATAGCAAATCGCTTGATAAAAACATTGTTTAGAATAACTAATGATTACCAACATAATAATATGATTTTTTTTTTTTATTTAATTACATATAATAATATGATATTGGAAATGTATTAGGTTTAAAGTACTATGTATTGTGGATGCCACGGCGAAGAAAAAGTTATGTATATTGCCTATGAAATAAACGTATTTATGGAAAAAAATGGTATTCACGTCATCTAGTTAGGTCTTTGACATTATCCTCCCGCCTTTTTGGATTTCTTTACGTTTCGTATTAGACTCGTCCGTGCAATAAAAACCACTGGGCAGACGGAAAGTTTCTGATATTTTCAGAAAACTGTTTTGGTTTTGCACTGAAGTGTAATGTCTATACTGCAGTGCCGAACGAGAACGTATTCTTCAAGATACTGACGTACCGAACGAAAACGATTATTCAAAATACATTGTTTGAATGCACTTTATTATCTTTTGAACCACTTCAGATTCGGTTATAAACCCAACAACTGCTTTTGTGAATTTTGACTACTTGTTTGTTACGTTTGTTGAAACCCGGATTTAACTTCGTGGTTATTTACCGGGGCAGCAATTTTGATCATCCTATTTTAACAGACTTCGCAGTCGATTGTCAGCATATCTAGCCCCATTGCATGGCTAGTATCTATATTTTATTTCGACTTGCTGGAATAAACTTGACTTAGTAAATAACCCACAGAAAAATGTCCGATACCGCTAAATCCGGAGAACAAAGAGGTCACATATATTTTACGATAGGCACTACACTTTTGGTGTATTCCGAAACAGCTGAAATGGCACTGAATGATGTTTCAGAGTTGGAAATCCACTATAATCGAAACGAAAATAGAGTTTCAGAATTGTGTTTATCTCTCAACATCGGTTAAAAATGTGGAGTTATTCAATGTTGAAATACGATAGATGGCAGATGGTGCACCCTGTAGACTTTGCATCTAAGTCAATTATTTTTTAAAAGCATTTCCTTCACGTCTACTTAGTAGTATATGTTGAACCTCGAGGTGGCATTAACAGTTCAACATAAACTGCTCATGCACTGATGAGTCGAAGAAACAAATGATCCTACGCTTGACTTTTTTTTGCAGCTATAGAATTATCGTATTGAATTTATATCACATCGAGGTCATTCGGCTGGGATGCCTGAAGAAACAGATTCCAGGACAAGTGACGCGGTTTTAATAAACAATAAAACAATTTTAGATATGAGCATGTAGATTATAGAATCTTTTTCGTTGTGAAATAAAATCGATTGATAGCCCGAATGCAATCATCCTCTAGAAATCCAACTTTTTCATATTGCATATCAGCGCTCGAATGTGTGCTCTGATCGGAAAGAGAAATATGCTCAAAGTCCCGTTAAAAATTCATTCCGGATGGGTGATGTCAAGCCAATCGCAGAAAAAAAACAAATAAAATCGGACTGTTTCGAAAAGGTGACCTCCACCGTTTTGCGAGAGACACTGAGCACCGTTTGGGTTTTGTCTAACATGGATTCGCGTATTTTGAAGGATTTGACACAAATGGTTTTTACTGCGCTTCGGTTATCGCCTC
Source organism: Malaya genurostris (assembly GCF_030247185.1). NCBI lineage: Eukaryota > Metazoa > Arthropoda > Insecta > Diptera > Culicidae > Malaya > Malaya genurostris. The sequence goes on along the minus strand of NC_080571.1, from coordinate 238,731,513 downwards.
GTGTCCGATGTGGATTTTGTTTGACAGGTGTATTTATATGTTTGAGATGTTTGTATATTTTTTTTTTTGCTTCTAAAGCAATGGAGGATGAGTATTCAGTTTTTTGTTTTTCGAATGAAACGTTGTTCGTAGTGCAACCAGAACTGTTTCAATGACACTTGACGAACTAGCAGGCACTTAACTGTGTTGACATTTTTATTGCAGTTTCGATGCTACCCTACCCGATTGCACTAATAAGTTATTATCTTAACGACCCTCAGGCATGATGTTTATCTTCGGGAAGGATGAAAATAATCGTCTACCAAGACTGAATCGGTTTGAAATGCTCTGTTCTTCGGTGAACGCGAATGAGGTTAGCAAAGAGCAAATGGAGGTTGAAAGCTTCAAATATTTTTACTTACTCATTTTTCTTTCTGCTTGTTGGTAAAATGATTTTTTGTTTTCAAAAATTCGGATTTTTTGTCGATTTATTCTTAATGTCGGTTTGATGAGACAATGTTGCTTGTCATTCAAGTTAGTATGAACTGATTGTTGTTCGTATATACAAAGCGCAGAGAGTACACAGTATTGATTCTCGGGAATATATGAATACGATTTCGAATTACTTTTGGAAAATATTACGAGGATTCTAGCGATGAAAACATGTTTTAATTGCCCTATAAATTGGATTAAATCATCATGAGCCATTTAATTTTATAATTTGTTTTCCCATACACTGTGCCAGTCAACAGAACACAGTCTCTTGCTATCGGACACGTATAGTATTTTGGCACAGTTTCAAGGGATTTCCCACATCTTCATCCAAACAACCATTCCTTACTACTTGTCAGAACATTTTTCCTGGTTTTTGTGTGTAAACCTTACTAACGCAAACTTTTCTGTCTTCCATTACAGCTGTGGCGGCTCGTTCCAACCTCTATGGAGTTTCAGCTAGACAGCGCAGAATACTGCCAGGCACAACACAAATAAGCTGCACGCACCCGTTGCGGTACGCGCCCTCAGAGATCGATCCCGTTCGCGGACGCATAGTCGTACAATCGCCGAGGCCGTCACCGCCACTGTCGTCGACCCATAAGTTCATACACTCACCACCCGTCCCATTCATTTGGAGTTGTGAATCATCGTAAACCCCCACCCCCCCTGCGAGGCAGTGTGTGAGAGCGAGAGAGAGAGCAGAGGAGGAGAAGAAGAAGAAGAAGAACGAAGAACGTAGCAGTGATCGACCGGTCGACTAGCAGCAGGAAGTGCAACCGTTGTGTTTAGGAGTTAAGGAAACGAAAAGGAAGTAAACAGTTGACGCACTCTGCCGAAATAGCCCCTCGTTTTTTTTTGTCGAAGGAAAGTGCTGGGACCAATAGATCGAGCGAGTGTGTCATCAGTGTGCCCTTTGGCGAATAAAAGTAGGTCTACAAGTAGGAAAGCAGTTGAAAAGTTTACGAAGAATAGACTGGACTTGAGCACAAAATCGTTTCTCGGTGTCAATCAAAAGGATCCTTCGGATTGTCAGTTTCACATTTGAGCTAAATTTACCAGTTCCAACATCCTGTTTCGATTGAGCCCCCGGATTCCCCAGTATAACTTTGCTTCGTGACGAGAGAAACAGACGCGAAATTCGGTGTCAACCATATTACTTGTGGAAATATTTACAATAATTGTAGTATCTTAAATATTCAGATGATAAGTGGAGAATCGAGTTACTATTATCAACTACTTTGCTACGACTCGGTGGCTGAACATTTTGCGGGTAAGTTAAAGTATTAAAACATCATGATGATCGCGTCGTTTATATCTGTTCAATTATAATAAACTGCATTTAAAGAAACTGCAAAACATTCACACTAACTGGTGACCGGGTCAAGTACATTTCTGACAAAGAAACAGTGGTTCCCAAATCTACCCGACAGAAGTGATGTAAATCGTCTTGAACTCTACCTTAGTGCTATCGCACTTCGAGGAACCGCTATGGGAATAATTGATTTAGTTGATAACTTCGGTTCTGTGTTGCCAGTATTCAAGTGGGCAGGTTAGCCTTGTTCGTCTGATATAAAATCCCTTTCTTCGATGATTGCACATAGGAATTAAATTTTTTGAAACATTTGTAAGGTCTTCTTCATTTTAACATCGTTGTTGGGTGTCAGTATCTCAAGAAAAAAAACCTGTTTTAATCCACCTAGTGGTGTAATGATGCCTTCCTCATATCAATCATACTATCATATATAATACTGTGGTACTCTTCAAAATAATTTTCTTCGATTCTTAAAAGAATAATCGAAATCAGTTTGTTTGACCGTCTACTGATAAAAACTATCAATTGGAGAAGATTTGAGGTCAAATTAGAAAACTTTCTACGGTTTTTCACCCCTTTCAGTGATGGTGAAAATTTTTCACAACACAGTTTACCCTATATTTCCGGATTCGGATGAAATTCAGGAATTACGTATGGGATCACATGACCTTTCATTTGAACCTAAGTTTGTGAAAATCGGTCGCGCCATCTATGAGAAAAATTAGAACACATATTTTCATTTTTTTGCACATTTTACCCCATAACTCCGGAATCGGAAGTCGGATACAAATAATATTGAGGAATTTTGACCTTTAATTTGAATCTAAGTTTGTGAAAATCGGTTCTGCCATCTCCGAGAAAAGTTAGTGCAAAAAACGTTACATACACACATACGCATATACACACACAGACATTTTTCGTACTCGACGAACTGAGTCGAATGGTATATGACACTCGGCCCTCCGGTTCAAAAGTCGGTTTTCACAGTGATTGTATATCCTTCCTATATGAGAAAGGCAAAACTATAGATTTGATAGGTTTCGCAAAAAAAAATGTGACCGACTAAAACTACTGTATCGACCACAATCTTCTATGAAATTTGGTGCCAATGTATATTAAATTCCAAGGGCGCATTGCAGATCAGGAGTATGTAAAGCTTATTCCGGTTCCTGACACGCTTTGCAAAATGCATTCCTGATTTTTCGATCGTTTCCGTCAAACTTCAAATATTTTCCAACTGGAATTACAACTTGATACAATTGTTTGATTAAATTTCTTATTTATTTATATTTTGTTCGAATTTAAGATCTTATATTCGATTTCCAATGGATAGATAAGGTATAAATAAGTGCGGGTCGTTTTACATGAAATTTGATACTTTATTCACAAAAGACGGTTATAAATTCAACATTCAAGGTATTGTCTATCGCTCGTCACTACTTTTTCCTCCCCGTTCACGGTTACCCTTTTTGGAAAACTCGACCGGTTCGGTCGCGATCCGTGAATCGATTCATTTTTTGACTTCACCATAATTGGAGAAGTGTTGGTCAACCAGGCTATGGTCCATTGACCGGAACAAAAGGTAATCGGAACGAGAAATGTTTGAGCTATACGGCGGGTGGGATAGGAGTTTCCATTTTCGCGTTTCTAAGTATGTTTTTACAGGTTGGGCAACATGTGAACGAGCATTGTAATGTTGCAAAATTTCTGTTTTTCCTGCAATTCTTAGCTCAAACGCATCAAATGTCGGTGGTAGAACTTCCACTTCATCCTTTCACTCGATTGCAGCAGCACAAAACACACCACACCCAGCTGGTCCCATTATATATAGAGCATAAACTTCAGGTCATGAATATTCTGAACGGTCGGTAATGATGATACATGGACGTTGACCCACTATTCATCATCAGTAATAGTTCGACACAAAAAAACCTTTTCTTTTGTGCCGTTGAAGCAGTTGTTTGCACGTTAGAAAACGACGTTCGACGTCCCTTGGATTCAATTCACGCGGCACCCAATTGCCTACCTTTTGGATCATTCCCATTTCATTTAAACGTACATTCGATCAAAGATTAGATTACATTAGATCAAAGCCCACCTTACTCAGAGTGAATGCGATGTGATAACAGCTCATCGCATTAAATCCCTTTGCTTTGGTTCTGCGTTCACTCTGTCAGCAACTTTAGAGTCAGTTGGATCGTATCACTAGCGAAGCAACTTTCCTCTACAGTTAAAATCAACAGCTAAATCTGTAGTAATCAAAAGGTAATCGGATTATAATGCCGGGACCGATCATTTCGGATCAGGCGAATATAGATTTGGGATTGTTGTTGCTTCTGAGGAAGAAGACGACACTGGTCCGGTGGAAAGACATGGGAAAGACTACCGTTCATTGAGTAAATGTGATTATTTGAAGCTTTGATAATAGGACATCCTACAAATTTTGTTTAACAGCTTTATAGTGTTGTTTGAGTTCTGGAAATACGAACGAATGACGAATGAAATCTTTTAAAAACTTCCATGTAATGTATATTTTGACCCTGGAAATCGAGAACTATCTCCACTAATTCAATAATTCTCCTATAATGTTAACATTATTAGTGTCAAATAAACCTTCTACTCCCACTAATGTAGCAGCAATACTGCAGAAAATGCAAAGTGGAACTTTTATACTCGTACAGAAAAAAACCGGAACAACTCATATGTCGTTAATTTTCAATCATTCTTGTTCCAGCGAGTCAGGAGAAACAAGGCTTAGTCTTGACGTTAGATAAACATTATCGAAACCACACTTCCAAGTAATTCATTTTGTATCAGTTTTAGAAAACATTAATAGACTCGATGTCGTTTGTAACCAAATTTTCAAATAAAAATTCCATTATTTTTTTATACCTATTGTTGTGAACCATCCAAGAGCCGTAAATATATAGCTTTACAGTCTTTTCTACAAGAAAGGAGGTGCAGTTTTTTAACAGTGGGGAATCAAATTTCCCAATTTATTTTTCTTAATGGTATCGTAATATTGATTTACTGCGCAGTTACTTTTTTTTTTATTTAAAAGATATTTTAATTCAGACCTATTTGCGTACAAGCTTTACGTGGCCGATTGAGCCGATTTTTTAAATAATTTTTTTTTTAGTTGGATCTCGTTGCCACACTTTTTCTAAGGGGAGAGGAGCTTCCATTTCCCTCCTGCGAGGATTGAGGGACACTTCGTTCGTGGTTCGTCTCGTCATCCATTGCCGCATCGATGGTATTGTTGTCGATTTCCGTCATCTTTTCGTTGCTAGTTGCTGTAGATGAACCTTGTTGTACATTGGTTGCAATTGCTGGTTGGTTGGAGGGTAAGTTGTTAACTGCAGCTGGTGTACTTTGTTCTATAGGGGATGATGATGGTTTCGTTGAAGGGGATGCTTCATTGTTGTTGGTGGCTGTCACAGGTGTACTAGGGTTGCTTGGGGTTGGTGTGAAGGAAGCACCGTTGTCCTTTGGTGTAGTTGTCTCCTTGTCCAGTTTATCACATGGCTTACCGTAGTGAACAGCTTTTTGGCAATATTGACATGTGGCCATCTGATTGTCAGAGGTAACAAGTGATTTGCACGAAATTCTTGTATCTTGACCGAAAATCACATAAGAAGGTATAGCCTTCTTCAAGTGTATGCGTAATAAACGTACGTCATTTAGAATACCGGGGAAAAAATTCTTCCACTTTTCTTTTTCGATAGAGAGAATCTCACCGTATTGGGACATAGTTTTGCGAATATATGAATCTTGAGGGATAGGGGACGGGTATAGCGTGATGGGATAGTCGATGCCTTTCACGCAGCCCGCCTGGGTTCGATTCCCAACCCCGCACATAGGGTCAGAAAGATTTTCTGGTCCGAAGAGGCGAATGACCTAAGATGTTAAAGCCTCTATAATTGAAACAAAAAAAAAATGTTTTGTCGACTGACTTGGATGGGATGTGTAAGCGAACTGTGCTTTTAGGCAGTCTTTTTTGCACTTATGCAAAAAGATCGAAATTTTTGTGATGTGCGATAGCTAAAATTAATAAAAAAAAAACACGACAAAGTTATAACGCAGATATTTAGGAGTAATCCTATTCTGAGTCCGTGTGAAGTCATGATTAAGTTTACCGGAAAGAGCACTCATGCAGGGTGGCAAGTGACCGGGAAAATTGGGAAAACCGGAAAAAAGTCGAGAATTTTAGTGGAAATCCGGGAAAAAATTTACTAGCCCAAATTTTAAAAAATCATGATTTTCCTGATTAAACAAATGAAAGGCAATACTCCATTTTGTGCTTAAGTGAAAAGTTCAGTAAAAGTTTTGAAACATCGTATTGTCCCACACAGGTTTTATGATACATAATACATTAGAGAAGGGGCCAACATCCCATGTTTCGTTCAGCAATTGTAAGGGTTTGGCAGCAAGTTTTAATGGAACAGAAAGCAATTCTTAGTTGTTATCAACAACAGCACATCGAACGGATGCTTTTGCTGGATTTCTATTAAATTTCAGAATTAGTTTTCATAATATGATTGCAAAAGAAATATCAGGCAACACGATTAATAAAATTATAAAAAATTCTTGGGAGCCTTCATGTTTTTGAGTGGGCTAATGATTGTCCTAACTTCATCATAATTTATCTCAGTAATGTCATCTTGAGACAATATCTGTGTTGTAATCTTGATATTGATTTCAATAGGATTCACAAAATTTGAAAAACTGTCGACCTCGACCTTGTTCACCGTTTGCAATGAGTATTTGATTTCTTTCTTTGAGAGCTGAAATTGGTTCCTGAAAGTTTGTGAAAAACCTTAGAAAGGTTTAGATGGTTTGATTTGTTCAGTGAATGTTTAATGTTTAATTTATATTAAAGATCATTGCCCATGGATTTCATAGTAGGATCACAAGAATGCGGGTGTTGATGTCGACGAAGAATCAAACTTAGATCATCACAGTCACTAGAGGCATAGATTGTTGTTGTTTTTCCAGAACAACAAAAGTCCAGTTTAAGAATTTTAGAAGGATTTTGTGCTGTTTCGCCATCGGGAGGACAATTATTTCTTGTTCATTTTTAACCTTATACTATGTTCACACTATGAGTTAAAACATGTTATAACTCCGATTTCATGTTTTAAGCGAAATAACATGTTTTACTTTTGCGTTATTTCATATTCATAAACGTCACATTAAAACATGTTTTCCCGAAATAACATGATATAATTGTAAGTAAAGCACAACCCTGCTAGCATTTTCCTTCACTTTTCGACTATGTCAATTGACAAGCTGTTCAACAACAGCAGTTTTCCATCAAAGTAGCCATGTAATCATAATAAAACAAAACTGAAAACTGGTACCAACGTTGCCAGGTATACCGATTTCTCAGTATTTATACAGATTTTTGACCTCTATATCACAATATAGATATGTTCTCCCAAAATACCGATAATCCACGGATCACACAGATAAGTACCGATTTTGGTTTTTAGCTTGAATAGACATGAGAAAAGTGTATCGTCTGACCTTTTTTTCGCTCACATTTTCTACTACTTATGCAGAAGAGATATTGATACCGATATGATACAGATCGATTTTTGCGCCGACTGCATAATTTTGGAAAAATGACCTGGCAACGCAGATAGGTACAACCATTTTTCTTAGTGTGAACAGTGCGGTTTTAACTTTATATTACTATCGTTAAAACATGTTATTTTCGGCCAGTGTGAACATAGTATTAGGTATACTTTTTTTTAGACTATACTAGGCTAATATAGTATTGGAATACACTAGAGATGTGCAATCCGTTCACGATAAGTTCAAATGACTGATGATATTTCTGGCTACCTAGAAAACACTAACAATAATCGAATTTGGGGTAAAAGCTGCACTTAAGAGAATTATTGAAGAGAGCATATAGTCTGAATAAAATGTGTTGATTTTTAGACAAAATTGCAAGAAGGGTAATGCTGTATTCCTTCGTGAAATGCAAGCACTTATCACTTTTATCATATCCGCTCTCCAGCTATGTATCTTGTTTTAATCCTACTGTTTACCTCGAATTAATCTGAAATAATCAAAAAGATTGAGTTTTGAAGAGCTAGTGCATACGAATAACATTAGTAGCAAAGTAACAGACAAAATAAAGAATGGAATACATTGAGCTAGGTGGTACTGTTGGTTCTAAAGATGAATATTTGGACAAATTGTGGATGAAGTTTTTAAACGTAGCTCAGCGTTTCGTTGATAATGCTATATTGAATGCTGGGAGCGTAATTAACAAAACAGCACCCAAAATCATATAATCGATACAAGGAGGCTGTTGAATCAAAGAAACAGTTTCTTATCAAGATTACACTATGCAGATCTCCACCTGTTCACCCTTTTCACAACCGGAAGTCGGATCCGGATGAAATTCGTATGGGATCACAAGAAAATCGGTTCAGCCATCTCTGAGAAAATTGATCGCTCAAAAACGTTACATACATACATACATACATATACAATTTCTGATCTTTACGAACTGATTCGAATGGTATATGACACTCAGCCCTCCGGGGCTTGGTTCCAAAATCGGTTTTCGCAGTGACTGCATAACTTATCTATGTGAGAAAGCCAAGAACGACTTCTTCCCATTGTTATGTGCACTTGGCATAATGAATATTTCCTATTTTTAAATCGAGATATGCGTTATGTGATATGTTCTTTTGGGTATGGAATTTCTAGAAATATTTAAAAAAATACTGAACATAGGGAATTTGAGCCTCTAGAAACCGGGAAAACCGGGAAAAAACCGAGAAATTGAGATCGGCAATTCACTTGCCACCCTGCTCATGTCAGCCTCAACACGATCAGATGACGTTTACAGGATGCCAAGCTGCAAACCCTTTTTATGAATATTTAGGGGTTTTTTGGTTTGTACAGAAAAGCACATATTTTATTTCTGCTTTCTTCACGTTTCGCCTTCGGCTCATCAGTGCTTAAAGCAGTTCAAATTGAACTGTCATCTCCGTCTAACAGTTCAATTTAAACCGCTGAGCAGACGCAAATTTTACACTATTTATGTAACGACTTTTTGGATATTGCGCCGAGATCGTTTTCGTTCTAGCCATCAGAAAAGATATTGCATCTCGGTGCATCCAAAAAGTCGTTACATAAATAATGTAAACTTTGCGTCTGCTCAGCGGTTCAAATTGAACTGTTAGGCGGAGGTGGCAGTTCAATTCGAACTGCTTTAAGCACTGATGAGCCGAAGGCGAAACGTGAGGAAGGCCTTTTTATAAGCTTTTAAACTTCTGCTTAACCTAACCAGTATAGAAGGTACCTCAGCTAGGTGGAGAATCATATGAATCGCGATTTGTCGAAAACGATTTTCTTGGAAAAAGTTAGTTTGTAGAGTGTGGGTTCGAGTTAAGCGTGCCTGGTTGGGAAACAATACTAATTTCGTTCAACGCACTGTTAAACGTCCCAGTGGGGCTTTGGTTGATTGGAGCGTTTTATGCTGCATTTAAATGCATTGAAAATGCTCGATACTCGCAAACGAAGTGTTATACATTTGGACCTAATTCTAGAATTTGAAAGCGATGTGAACATCGATGCCATCTCTGTCGCGCTCTATCGGTACCAGGCCATTCCCTAATTACGACACTGTTTACTAAGTGCTTCCATCCCACCATCCGACCCCGTTTTGTGTGCGTGAAATGCACGTGAAAGATGCTATTATTCAAGAAAAGACCTTCTAGTCTCAAACATACTGGCTCAATTTTCCTGCCAGGTTTTATTTGTTTCAACATTTTATTATTTTTCAGTACAACAAAATAGTAATAACAGTTTTTACTGATCATCTTGATAATAATTTCAATAAATATTTCACAAAATAAACTAATCATCTTTCTAATACTGAATAACAATTACTTGTAATCATATAGAATTTCATATAATCATGTTTTTCATTTTGTTCGTTCCCAGACTAAACGTGATCGTTTCTTCGCAGAACATAGAACAGCCAGATCAATCGAATTAATTCCGAAGCAATCGTTTCATGATAACAGCAAAGATAGCATCATAAGCGCATAAACCAACTCTAGTGAAGCACACACATACACAGACACACACACAATCTATTCACGCTATCCATCGACGCAACAGGACATTGAATCATCATAAAATCAGATCGTACATCGCACTGCATCGCATAATCATCTAATTGTCGTCTAGCATTATTCTCATCGATATAAGAAAAAGAAAGGAGCATCATCAAAACCTTAAGAAGGGTTACAGTTTATCGAAGTCTCCTTCGAAAATAAATGTGGAGTGTGAGTATGCAAAGTTTTTCATCGTTCGTCTTATGAGTTTGAGTGTTGTACATAATAATATCATTTGTCACTCGATGCAGTAGTATCATAGGAACATTTTTCTATTTATAATGAAATTTTTGATAAACAAAACAAGTAATCTGCATCTTTATCTTCAGTCCAAAATAATTTCAAAATTTAATCAATCAATTTATTTTACGTCTTTTTTATTTATGGACACATTAAATAGTACAAATAAACGGAATGAAATTTAGACGTATCCACAAAATATGTCGAGTCCGTGGAACTATTTCGACTATTCGACTGATCTCGTATCACAAATCTTGTTTCGATTATTTTGTGCATCCAATTCATACTCCTTTGTTATATTTGCTTTGTTCCCCGTTAAGGTTTAATAGTTTTTTTATATATTTTGTCTTGTGTTGCATTTGATTTGTTGTCCATCTTATATGCTGCTGCTTGAACTTATAAATTTAAACAAATGATTGAATACTGAAGAATAGTAGAGCTTATCTGCATTTGCCACAGTTTTTCATTGTCCAATATTTCAAAATTTGATTATCATATTAACAAGAATCGAAAATGACAGGTGGATTATTTGAGAGGAATGGCCTAGTGGTGTAATGATGCCTTTCTCATATTACTTATATTTTCAAAAATATCACTAGAAGATCTGTGGAGAAGTTTTTTTCATTTCTTGAATAAAATAAGAAACTTTCTTTGGGTATGAACGAACATAATCTTTTCAATTTTTCAACAGTTATGTCAAGTTAATAAGAATTTTTCTTTATTTCGCATCGTCGCACTAAATGATTAAACACACTTTACCCTAAAGTTCTGGAAACGGAAATCGGTCCCGGATGAAATAAAACAGCAACCTACGAGACTATAGGAACTTTTGTTTGAGCTTGTTTGTGGAAATCGATCAACTCATCTCTGAGAAAATTGAGTGAGTCTCGTTTTAAACTTTTTGACCACTATTTCCGGTACTTCTGGAACCGGGAACTTAGAACCAGTATAGCCGGTTCGTTCAGTAAGTAACTAATACAGCCAAGTATAGAAAAATTTTACCCTATTTTAAACACATTTTACCCTATGAAAGCAAAATGAAATTCAATAGGAACCTGTGAGACAACGAAATTTTTTATTTTATGAGTGACATTATTTGACACATACTCACACACATACACGAACAGACACATACATTGCTCAGCTCGATGAACTGTGTCGAATGATATAGAACACTTAGCCCTCGGGGCCAATTTTCAATAATCAATTTTTCAATTGATTGCATAAACTTTCTATATGAGAAAGGCAATGAGTGTACTTTTATAGAAAAGCATCGTTATCATGATCTTGTAATAACACTAACACGTAGGTACAAATTGCATAAAAGAATTATAAATTTACATATTTTTCACTTGAAAAATATAAATTTAAATGTGGCAACCCTGCACGCTATACGAGGTTGAGCAAAGCACGCTGCGAACGGAGCAAAGCCGCACGTACCAACGCGTACCAGTTTTGCATCGTCATTTTGATTTTGAATGTTTTGACACTCATTGCCCTATAATTTCGGAACCGGAAGTCGGATCGAGATGAAATTGCACAGTACCTTTGAAGACAATGAGAGCTTCAATTTGAATCATGATTTGTGAAAATCGGTTTAACCGTTGCTGAGAAATCCAAATGAGTTCCGTTTCTGAAGCTTTTCTTCACTATTACCGGTGCTTTCGGAAGCGAAAACCGGAGACTAGTAGTCCCAAAGTAGTTTTATATATTCACTAATTAACAATATCTGCCAACTAGATGAATTTAGCAGTAAGTTTTATAAAAATGTGCACCTCGTTTCGCCATCGCTTGTGGAAAAATACTCATGAAATTGAAAATTTTCACTAATCGCACTGTAATACCGAAACCGAATGTCGGATCTGGATTATTTTTTCCGGGACTTATTAAAGAATTTTAAGACCTTTTATTTACTTCTTAGTTTGAGAAAATCGATTGAGAAATTTCCGAGAAAATTGAGTTCGCATTTTTAAATAAATTTGCCCATATTTCCTTGTAATTCCGGAATCAGATCCAAATGTACTTCAAGAAAATTGTATGAGGCCATAAGACCTTTCATTTGAATCTAAGTTTGAGAAAATCGGTTCAGCCATCTCTGAGAAACGTGTGTGACTATTTTTTTTTCTTTTTTTGGTGCATATCACCCTGTAATTCCGAAACCGGAAATCGGATCCAGATGAAACTCACGCACATACACAGTCACTTTGTGATTTCGACGAAGTGAGACCATTCCGGGCCTCGGCTGTAAAGTCGGTTTTCACAGCGATTGCATAGCCTTCCTATATGAGAAAGGCAAAAAAAAACATTTATGTACGCTCGGAAAAACCGGTGACGTGTAATCAAAACCCTTAGAAAACTAGAGAAAAGGCTTTTTGATTATCTTATATGCACTATTAATAATGAATTTTCCTTATTGATACATCGAGATTCCCGAAAAATACTTCGATCCTCAACTACCGGACCTATTAAAATGATCTTTTTTGGGCATAAGATATCTGTTTGAAGCTTGAATTAAAGGAATATTTTAAAAATAAACAGCGGCTATTGTTGTTGTTCATGATATCAATCGTTTTGATCATGAAATCATGACTTATTATTCATGATAGACATGATTCATGAGTTCATGAATTTTAATCATGGTTCCGGGAATAGATTTTTATCTGTGCAGACTTCGCAGACGATTCATAGCGTACATGATCATTGCATAGCTGATGCTACGATCCTATTGACACTAAGAATCCTTCCAGGCTCGAACATACGACAATTAGCTTATGAAACCAGCGCCCTATGCATTGAACTGCCTACCCGGCCTATTCCAAAAACCGCGAATTTGGGACTAGCAAACCGAGAAATTGAAATCGGTAATTTACTTGCCATCCTGTTAGTTAGAACGGCACTCTGTCTCTTTTTACTCGTTTGTAACATTTGTTATCCGAAAACACTTTTGGTACTGTCAAATACCTTATGATCAAAAAAGAACCGGAATTTTCATTTTAAAATTCCCGCGCTTGTCTAATCGGTAAACTTATATTCTCTCAACGTTGGCAACACTTTTATACACATTCTGTCATATTTTGACGCATGTCGTACGATTAATTTTTGTTTGGCGTCTATACAAAGAAGTTGAAAAATTTTCGTGTGGCGATTTTTATAGTGGATGAAAATTTAGAACGGCTCGCCATCGAAGTGCCATTCGGTCGATTGTAAAAAAAAGCGATCCGCTGCACCCCGCTGACTGCTCTGGGTCGGTCTTCTTCTCTTTTGTCACTTAGACTCAATACATTAGCGAAGACAACAAATCGATCGGACCGACCGCTTTTGAGATATATGTTTTTAGAAAACTTCAAGGAATGTTTGCTTGGGCCCTTCTCAAAAGAAAAACTACAATTAAATTAATGATGAAAATTGTCTTCTTTGATCATGAAGCAAAAAAAAACGTTCGAATTCAAATGCAATTGCTCATGAAGTCTTTTTTATAACATCGTGTGAATCAATGTGTGGGTCCGCGAAGATCCACGATGGTTCCAAAATAGTCTGGGGTATGCAAAAGGTTAAAGATCGCTGATTTAGATTATGCTTTTAGTAGTTTTGTAATAAGTATACTGACATATTAGTCATAAGAAACCCAAAGTCGTGGAATTTCTTACTACCTTAATTCGGAAAAAGTTCACATACATTACAGCTCAAACTCTTTACTTTAGAATGTGTATAAATTGGCAAATGCATCGTTGGTCAAACACATGTCTCACATCCACTAATAGACACAAATAAATAAATAGTAATAAACAAAGTGACTTGGTGAAAAAAGGTAGTAACATCAAAACAAAACAATTCAATACAAAAGTTGTTTATCGATTCGTGGAAATGATAATACACTTGAAATTGTATCGCACAGTTTATCTCATGTGGTAACTGTTCACCTACGAAAGATTACGAGTTAAACTTGTTTTCAAACGTTGTTTGTAAACAGTATGAAAAGGTGATATCAGAAACCAGGAAAAAAACTATTGTTATTTGTGTCGTTTGTATACTATTACAAAGGCTTCTTTCCGTGTAAAATGATCTCAATGAATTGGAATACTCGATGGATATGGCTTCCGTGAATGCGCGATTGCATTACTTGTTAGTTTTACTCACGTTTTCACTGAATCAAACCAGACCGTTGCCGCTGAACTTTTTCGATTTATTTGAAGCCAAGGATTAAGGACAGGAACGAGCGAGCAAACGCTAGCAATCCGTCTTTGATAATCGTTTCGATAGGGGTATTATCGTTTGCTAAAGTTTCATTTCACTGCTCAAGTATAGTCAGTGGAGACTAAAATTATTGATTAACAGTCAAATTCATGTTTATTATCATATTGCATGCCATTACCTTGTTTATTTTTGTTGACTGAAAAATAGGCCAGAAGTCAGCATGAATCTGGTATAATGCAGTTTGAATGAAAACCAAAGTTCAAAGCTGGTTGGCATTTCAGAATGTTTCTTCTTGGAAATGGATTCAATTTAAAATCGGAATCGCTATGTAACGTGATTTACCTAATTCCTAGCTAGCTTATGATATTAAATTGCGTGTTTTTCCGAACAAATTGTTGCTACAATTCCACCCTCCAAAGCTATCTACCTACAACGAACAATAGTTCCAAATAACATGTTTGCCTTGATTAATTACCGCAAAAGCAACGGGCCAACCGCATAATTCTTAAAGCCGTTGCCGTCTGCTCTAGCGCGACTTCAAGGATACACTTATTTTGCATCGGGGTGAGGTTGCTTTGAATATTATTGCACAAACTACTAGCACATGCTTGCTAGGAATTGATGACCTGACTGGTAGAATATAGCGGATAGGAAAAATAAATACCAGGCGGTATTTAGAAAATTCCAGTTGGCTGCGAATGTCCTTGGGTTGTTAGTACAATTTGCTTGGGCGGAAGTTTACCTGCCGCATAACGGGCAAGCTCTGGAAGGACCTTGTGCTATGCAGTTCTCGTTTTTTTTCAATCTGCACTGAGACGATGCGTGATTAATAGCATAGTTTGTTTAACACAATCGTGGCATTCTGGTGGCTCGTCAACGATTAAATTCATTATGAATATCTGTGTCCACAAGCATAATCTGTTAGTAGCAATAAAAAAAAACACTGTACGATATTGGAGAAAATTATCACGTTGCGCTTTTTGCTTTTTGTAAACTTCTCAATACAATTATAATTATATTATAATTTCTACATTGTTAAGAATTAAATTGAGTGCTCAGTAGCAAATGGTGACTTTTCAATCCTATTGGTCTATGGTTAGTAATTAGTAATGTAGAACAATTTAGAATTAACGTTTATCACAAGATACAACATTGTACGATATTCAATTCATTTATATTCAATGTCAGTTCCTTATTTTCTATTCACATTATGATTTCTATCAATCGTTGGAACGGATATTCTACTTGACTTGCTCATGATTGTTTTTAGAAGAGAAATTTTGGGTTCAGACGAAAATACAATGCATTATGCTTCCTCCGCATTTGGGAAAATTTTCGGGTAGTTAGTCTGATTTAAGATTCTGACTGCTCTACGGGAAGAGTATGTTTGATTCAATATTTTTGAATCATTTTTTCATTTTCATTTATTTTTTTTTTGACCACGGTTCTGTATGTTACAGAATTGACCGGAGTTAGCTTATCTTCTTGCATTGTAAAAAAAATATAATTTTCGTTACTGGATCTAGTTTTTGCCGTTTTCCTTGCTATCCAGCAGATTAAAAGGGGAATAATGGTTCATTATTCTCGCCCTCGTCCATTGATTTGTCGTCGTTGTTTGTTGAAGGAAACATCGTTATGAGATTTTTTTTGAGATGTCACCTTTTGTTGTAGATTGGATGTTAAATGCTTTAGTTGATGAGAATATTGTTGATATTTGTCTCCGCTGGACTGAGGTTACTTCAGGCTGATCTAGAAGCAACTTCATTATCTTTGGATGTTGATATATTCTTTTCATATCTCTCGCAAGGCTATCGTAGTGAGTAGCATGTAATATTGACATGTAGTTAGCTGATGGTCGTTGATGACCAGCGATTTACATGGAATCCTTGTGTCCCGATCGATAGTCAGAAAAGAAAATATAGCTGAGAAAAAAAAATGCACGATGGAAATGATCTCTCCATATTGCAACATGGTTCTTCGAATGAATTCATTGGCACTAGTGGAAGTAAGATCATGTACGGGTACTTCTATTGTCTGGTAAGTTGTACACTTAGGTCTTTTTTTAATGTGGATCCGACCTTTTACGCATAACTTTGCGTGAAAAATCGCATAACTTTGAAAATTAATTTTTTTTTTTGAGATTACACCAGATCTGGACGTCTCATGCATTTCTAAGACATTTGGCATACAAAAAATTAATTGCATTTTGTGTTTTTTTTACGCGGATTTCCGAAGTTACGCGGTCTCAAATTTTCCCAAAGTCGATTTTTACAATTTTTTTTTCAGATTACACCAGATCTGGACTTTTCATGCATTTCTAAAAAATTTTTCTTTAGTTTTGAGGTTGTTTTTACGCAACTTTCCGAAATTACGCGTTTTTTTTGCGCGGTTTTTTTACGCGGTACGTATCCCCCGCGTAAAAAGAGACCTCAGTGTATTTCAAAATAAAAAGAATTTAAAGATTGATCAGTATCGTCCATCACTAGTTACTACTTTTTAGAAGCAAACCGATGAACTGCCAGATCGTGCTGCATCCATCGGAACAACCAATAATCAGAAGGAGCAATGTCAGGAGAATACGGCGGGTGCTACAAAATGTCTTTCTTTAGCGTTTTCAAATATTTTTGCACAACTTTTGAGACATGTCTTTACTTGTATTCCGGCCGTTCTTCTCGTAATGTACGGCTCGAACGCATCAATTGCAGCCTTTACCGATCGCTCGTTGTAGTATCGCCTGGTTGTAGCAGCTCATAGTACACGACACCCTTTTGGTCCCACCAGATGCACATCGTGACCTTCGAACCATGCATGTTCGGCTATGGTGTTGATTTTGAGGTTGATGGCAACCATTGACCGGACGAAGCGTAGTATTTTTTTTCTTCTTGTGGTTATTATCAATATCAATTTTTCATCCCCCCTTATCAATATCAATTTTTCATCCCCAGTCATCATTCGATGTAAAAAACTCCTTTCTTTGTTGCCTTTGAATCAGCTGCTCGCAAGTGAAAAATCGCCTTTCAATGTCTCTTGGTTTCAGTTCATAAGACACCAAACTACCTTGCTTTTCAATCATCCCCATGGATTTTAATCTTACAGGAAGTGCTTGTTGAGTCACTTCCAATGATTCTGCAAGCTCCTCTTGCGTTTGACTCGAATCTTCATCGAGTAATATCTCAAACTGTTTGTATTCGATTTTTTTGGTTGTCCCGAGCGAGGCCTGTTTTCAACGCTGAAATTTCCATTCTTGAAACGTCGAAACCATACCCTACATAATTTATCAGTTGGAGAATTGTCACCATAAACATTCAATTATAACAGAAAACTAAAGTTATCCACAAATCCACAAATAGTTAACACAAAATCGCTCATAATTAACACGGGTAAAAACAACGCTTTTTTTTAATCTCGAAGCATTATGAACTGAATAATAACGACAGATGTCTAACCTCTTGAAACTATCGATATCATATGTTACAGTTCAATATTTTTAACAGTCAATACCATCTTTTGACAACGGACTCTCAATAAAAATACAAAGCCAAGGGAAAAATTTATTTTTGTCAGATGTTTAAAAAGTTCACGAAACATCGGGATCGAAGGTTATCCCGAAAACTTTTTTTTGTTTTCAAATATCGACTTTGAGACTTTTTTTGAAATGCCCTCCCTTTGGTTGGTGGGCTTGACGGTATTGCAAACATCATCACATACAATCAATTAGCGTTACAATTTGATAAAGATATGCGTTACAGTTTTTAGTTTCATAATTGAATTTAATGAATAATATATGGAACGACTTGAATAAGATGTTGATTGCATTACGCTCCAACATCCGGGGTTGGAGAGGCCGGTAGGGCTTAACTGAGCTCTTTTTTATGTTTTATTTTCATACTACCGGCCCTTATTACCAGTGTGAAATGAAAATTAAGTAGAGTAAACGTATCCCAATTGGGTTTCACACGATGACAATAAATGAACGGTAAATCGAATCCATCTTTGACGTTTATTGGTGGTTTGTGTACCATGGAATACTGTGGAATGAAATAGAATATTGTAGAATATAATAAAATAATAATGACCGAACCAATAAGCAAACCACTGATAGCTGTCAAACGATGTTCATCCAGTTTATATTGTGAGGATGTATCGTTTGGGACCTGATGGGTGAGATGATGTGTGAATGAAATGTAAGAGTGAGTGCATGCAAGAACGGTAATAAAGGCCACCGTTTCAGCTCAGGACTAACGATCGACCAATAGAAGAGATAGAAATTGGGTAACGGTACCCCCATTCATCTCAAATCCATTAGTCATTTCATGTACGAAAACCATTAGTTAGAGTGAGATCTGTTATCTCTGTTTGATAGATTAATTTTAAGAACAACATGAAATCTGGAGCATTTTTTTTTGTTCGTTAAAACAGCAGTATTGAATCATTTCTGAACTACTTTTATGTGCCATTGCTTCTTACAGACGAGGCAAAGATTTTGTATTCGATTTTATCTCAATAAATTTATTGAAAGTCGAGTAATCGGTAAAATAACATGGTGACTCTACTAATGAGATGACTATTGGCACACAAATTTTAGTTAGAATCTATTAGAATAGAAATAGTAACTCAATGTTGTGATGCTTGCTTGTGGAATACATGTAGGTATGTATTGTATGCGTATGTGCCTGTGTGTATGTATGTGTTTTTGTGTGTACAACATACATTATACCGTTCCCTCGGGTGTGTTGTATCAAATTGGTTGTGACACATTTCGATTGCGAGTCAGTGTACCAGATGTTCAAAAGTGCCTGAGCGGATGGTAATATACTGTCAAGAATTAACCGAAGATAACGAAATGTGAACATGCTGTAGCAATACTATTAAACCCAAGTGTTATTATCATTTAAATAAAAACGCATGTCCTCAGTTCTTATCCGTCAAACCATGATGAGCTGCTCTACAAAGATCAATGAAACACAAATTTTTTTTTTTTTTTTTTTTTTGGAAACGGATGACTGGATGAGGAACAAGAAATACGAAAATGCTGAAAGAATTAGAAAGGAATATTGGTAAGAATATAAACACCATTGCATACAACTAACTTTTACATTTAAGGAAGCAACATAACATGCCAGCAAAAGTACGGAGTGAAAAATGACAACAAAAGACACGAATCACAGCTGAATAGAACACTGGAATTAAGGTAAAACAGAATACAAACTATGAACAAAGGTAAGAAAACCAACATGAAGAAATAATAGAAACTGCTGGGTAACAATGTTATTTCCTCATATTGAAAGAGGCGTTTATATGGCGCGCATGCGCTAATTCGGCCTGATACAAATTAACGGGGAGGGCAATACATTTTGGACAGGGCTGTAAAAAGCTGATTGGAACCCTTTCCCCACCAAAATGTAATATAAGGAAACTATAAGGAAATATCGACTTTGAGACTTTTTTTGAAATGCATTAAACGTCGGAATTGGGATGGGATGTTTTCTCAAAAAATGTGCGTTAGAACTGAATGTAGGCTACGCTATTCCCCTTATTTAGTTGTAGTAAATGCACCTGCTTTGGATCGAGATGCACTTGCTCCCTGAGTAAGGTTTTAATTTCTGTATCGAAAGTCGAAAGCAAGTCCGTTTGAAGTCAACAGCGATGGTAGCTTTCGTGCGTTTGGTTTTCTCATTTTGAAATCATGTTATTGTCCACATTGAATGGGACGCTAGCAATATATTAGGCCGTATGAATAAAACGTAGCATGCTTGAATTTCGGTAGTAAATGCTACGTGTGGATCACGTTCCTGTCAAAACATGCTACAAACTGTAGTATTTACTACAAGTTTTCGGTAGGTAGCTCTAGAGGTTACTACTCGTGTGTTTGCTGATAAAGTGAAGTACAGAAATTAAAAAAGTGGATTTTTTACAGATTTAAGTACGTTTCTTGCTTTGTGCATGCTTATGCCAGCTTTTCCGGCTCTGTGTCGATACGGTATGCAGTAAATACTTAAATTCGGAAGTACCATTAACTACATGTTCGAACTTGTTTTGGCATTAAAAATGCCTTACTCTTCACTATATGGGGCCGGGTGTCAATTAAAAGTTTCAAAAATAGTCGCGTAACCTTTTTGTGTCATAATTTTGAACGTTAATAGCTCAGTCATTTGTTGACGTATTGATATAATTTAACAACCAATCGATTCGGAAACTTTTAACTTAAACATGTATGACAACGTCGTTTCAGTATTTCAATAGCATACTATTGAAAAAATGGTTAGAGTGATCCTATGTTTTCATCCACCAATCCCAGTTGTTTAAAATGACGTCAACTTCTTGTTCGACATAGGAGGCTTTGCGTCATGCATAAAAAACACCGTATCGTTATGCGTAGTATGAAGAGAAATCTTTAAATATATGCTGCAAAATATTTCTTTGCCTAGTCGATGCTTGACTGTGTATGAAACAAGTAGCTCGTCCAGTGAGCTGATGACTGGATTGTATATGCGTTCGCTCGCTGGATTGTCGCTTTTGCATTATGTGTTGGTGAAATTTCCTGTTGTCTGCGCAACACCGTGTTCGCTTGAGTATCTTATATATCATCTAGCTATTGAAGAACCGAATCAGCGTGGTTACCGATTCTTTTGAAATATCCCATGTATTTAGCAAATTTTTGGTCGATTTTGCCATTAAAAATGCCTTACACTTCGCTTCCCGAGGCTGGGTGTCAATTTAAAACATGCAAAACTAATCGCGTAACATTTTTCTGTCATAATTTTGAACGCTTATAACTCAGTCATTTGTTGATGGATTTATATTATTCAACAAACAATCGATTCGGAAACATTTAACTTAAACGTATGAGACAACGTCATTTGAATATTTCAATTTCATACCATTGAACAATTGGTTTGAATTGAGTATTTTATTTTGGTTCTCTGGTAACTATCAGGCCAATTTAGAATTATCGGCGATAGACTTTTCGGATCTAATTTGCAGCGCTTGTTCCTTGATGATTTGTTGATAGATTTTCCTCATTTAAATGATTCCAAAGCTTCAATATTGTAAGCTTAAAAATGTTTTAATTTGGCAACGGATCGGTTTGCATACTTAAATCTCCATTCCCATACGAACAAAACGGTCGAGCGCAAATGGATTCAGTATAAAGTTGTATTCATCTTTTTCATTGAATGTGACTGAACAAGTTTAGTCCCACCAGGAATTAAACGCTTCAAAAAATTCAAAATCAAATTCTGAAACTTGTCTAAAAGCGGCACATGTATCGTTTGAATAGGAACCCTCGTAGAATTTGGTTAATCGCCAGTTTCAGTTCAATTATTATTTGCTTCAAAACAATAAGCGTCTGATGGCCACACGCGTTGTAACAATGACAATGTTCATTCATGTGTTAATAACATCAAGTTACAATATGAACAAAATTTCGGAATTTGGTTGTGTATCCATTCCGTATATTCCTAATGTTCCAAAGCGAAAATCAATGTAAGCAAGTAGCTATTTTATGCGGACTGTTTCACATATTTTCTTCCTCGGATCGATTAACTGTTTATAAAATTAATAAGTTTTTCGAAAATTATCATCATAAAATAAAATCGTTTCATTTGTCCAGGTTTAAATCTTTAGGTTGTTTGTATCTAAAATTGAGCTTACTTGAAACTTTGGATTCATCATAATTGACTTCTAGTTAAAGGACGTTATTCAAAAACTTAACAATTTAAAAATTTGTGGAAAGGGAACAAAATTGAATAAAATCAATTATCAACAAGGAATCTAATTGTCAATTTTATCATTCGCTAACAATCTAAGCGCTTAAACTAGAGCAAGTTTGTAATTAGTCAATTGAATAAGTTCTTAGTTTAGTGTATCATTATCATTATCATCTTTAATTTAGTATTTATTATGGAGACCCTAGAAACGTTTCATTTTTAATGTTATTGTGTTCGGTCGTGTCTTGCATATAACCCTCTAATTTTTTTATTCATACCAAACCGCGTTATACACGTTATACAACAGACTTTACTACATTTTATTCATACGGCCCATTGTGTCGAGTGTCTCGGACAAGGTGTAAATACGAACTGAGTTTAAGTCAACTGTATAATGCAAATTTAAAAATTATAATTCAAAATTTTACTAATTGAATCTTTGGGGTAAACACTGCCGAATGCATTTTCCATGGTTAGAAGAGTAACTTCAGTAGATTAATCACCAGCTTTGTTTTTTTTATGTTAGTCACTCTAGCAGTTCGGTGAGTAATTGAATTAAGACGAAATTTAAAACTGCTATGGTAAAAAACTTCAATTCAAATTGGAACTCACGAATAATTATAGTTAAATTACGACTGATTCTTCAAAAACGAATTATAAATAAAAACGCGGTGAGCGACACTCCAGTGCTCCATGATAGAAAACTACTAGACGAAAGCTCTTCATTCTTCTAGTTTCCGATGCCGTATTTGGTGCGACACCGGAGACGACGAATCCACATTAGAGATTTTTTACTTGCGCTCAGCTAACGAAAAAGTACCGCAAAAATGACCAGCCAGCAAAAATGCTTTGTGCATAATTGACCACTGATAAGCGTCAACACTAAGTTCAAGACGATTTATGCCTTACCCTTCCACGACCATAAGATGTGCAGGACGAAATATGTCAGTACAAGACAATACTTTAGCTATTGGGGGTGTAATTAAGAGAATATCACCAAGAAAACAGCAGGGTCCAACAAAGGGTTGGCGGTTCAATGCATAGGACGCTGGTCTTACAAGTCAGTTGTCGTATGTTCGAGCCCCTACCTGGAAGGATTCTTAGTGTCAGTAGGATCCATAGTACTAGCCATGCAATGATTCTGTACACTAAGAATCGGCTGCAAAGTCTGTTGAAACAGAAAGGGCAAATTCCACAAAAATAATGTAATGCCAAAACTTTGCTTTGCTTTAGTTTAGGGTGCATAAGTTTCCTATAATTTCATGGGAAATATTTTTCCCTATGATTCTTACAAATAAATAAAAGAAGAGTTGGGTTTATTATATCGTAATTTACTTTATTGCTTTAATTGTTTTAATTATCATAATAGTAAAATAAATAGTTAGTTATGGCATTCTACGAAACGATTTCATGTACTTGTGGACGTTACACATAACACATTTATTATGTGTTCTATTTTCTATACGTCATTTTGCGCAAACTTTTTTAGTGCAATAAAGATTGACAGTTATTTTTACTTATTCGTTCAGAAACACATTTGTCGTCTTGGAAATAAATTTCTTTAACATTCAGTAAAAAAAACATCGATTTAATAATAATTGAAGAATCTATAACGATTTTTATAGAAGGGAGACATATTTCACTTGAGCGTTAAGGGGTTAACAGACAAATTGATTTCAACTAAATATTATCTGGAAACCCGTCTTCAATAGTTTCTCATGGAGTTACATCGAAATGCGCTTATGAATGTAAGGATGGACATATCGGACTATTTCGAAGTCTGATTCACTTAGAATTTAAACATATTAATCCTGTTGAATCTAGAGATTATTTTTAAATTTAGTCAAAATTAAGTAAATACTTCGAATGAACTGGATGTTCCCTCCATCATCCGCTGAGGCTTGTCAACCCTTACGGATATTTTACCCTACCATGCAGCATCCAGTTTTCTTCAAAATCTTAAGCTAAGTCCTGGCATTACATTCCTTTTGTGGAATTTGGCCTTTCTGTTTCAACAGACTTCGCAGCCAATTCTTAGTGTACAGAATCATTGCATGGCTAGTACTATGGATCCTACTGACACTAAGAATCCTTCCAGGTCGGGGCTCGAACATACGACAACTGGCTTGTAAGACCAGCGCCCTATGCATTGAACCACCAACCCGGGCCAAAATCTTACTTTTATTTAATTTCTCTTCGATATTTGGCAAATAAATGGGTGAAATAATGTGCAGCTTAGCATATTTCTATACTTGTAACTATAGCATGGAGTTACTAAATGGTAGCACCTTTCAAAGATTTCTCTCCGCTCTGTTTTCTTGGAGGCGCTCAATTTCCATTAGTACGTTGCAGAATTTTTTGTATTTCATTTAGCACTTCCAAATCGTCGAAATACAACGAAATCGGTTATATGAAATTCGTTGATTTTCCATGAAAAGCGTAAAAAGCTTTTCCAAAAATGTGCCTAAATGTGATCCTTGTTACCAACATAAGGTTTCGTATCATATCATCGCTTTTTTTTCAAAAAATTGTAAAAAAATCACCAAAACACTTATTTTTCAGAGCTATTCTTGTATACCACTCGGAAAATCCTCCCAATATTCCAACCATTTTCACACTGCAGATAGAAAAAAGTTTGTCAAAAGTCTGTATGTTTTTGGTTTTGGCCAATTTTTAAAATTTTTCATCGAAAATTTCCCGCTTGCATGGTACTTGTACGATTGCCTTAAATTGCTTCTATTTGTCCGTTGATCGAGTAAGAAGTTCAAATGGTTGTCACTTCTGGTTCCGGTGATATAACGACATAAGTAACAGCACATTTTTAATCAGCTGTCGTCCATATCTTGAAGGTTTGACAACAAAAATTCATTGAGCATGGTTCTGTATCGATTTCCATTCACGGTAACGCGTCGTCCTTCCACATTTTCAATAAATATGGGCCGATGTTATCATAGACCGCACCAAACAGTACATACATCGGTAATTCTTGAACGGTGTGTATTTGCTCCAAATACGACAATTTTGCTTGTTGACGTAACCATTCAACCAAAAATGTGCCTCATCACTGAAGAGAATTTTGCGCTATAAACATTTGTAATTGCACACTGATTTTGACTATAAAATTACACAATTTAGTAGCGTTTTTATGAAGTTAACCTGATGATTTACCAAACAATATTGAGTAGAAACGTCACTTTACACTGTCAAAACAACTTTCAGACAATAGTGTAATCCCTATTGAAAAAACTAACCTCCAACTTGAATGTAATCGGTTCAGAGCTTAAAATTGTCACGCATTCTCAATGAAAGAAACCATTCCAGCAGTATCATTTTCAATGTTTTACTGTCTCATTCGTAAATGACCGACACCAGAACAAACGAAGAGAGACGAAGCATTTTCGTTTCTTATCGAAAAAATGAGAGAGCCAACATCACTCTTTCCTCTGTGACAAGACGAAACCAAACTTACGTCTTCAGGTAGCAACAGCAGAATTTCAATTCTCATTCTTTCATCGATGTATTGAAAATATGTGACGCTTGGCTATAAAAAGTGACTATAAAATATGGCAAATCGTAGTAATTACATCCCAGAACTTCTTTGGAAACCAAAACTACTACAAATTCGAGCACCAACAGTTAAAACTTATTCACCCCTATTCTGTACGTCGATCGATTCGAAATATTCCGATCGAATGTGCAATTTCCATTCTGCATTCCGTTCGAGTTGGGTATGAACTCGAATATCATTCGTTCGAGTTGTTAAATTCTCGAACATTACTCGATCGACTTGCGTTCGTATTACTTCTGTTCGGTTTAGAATCGTTCTAATTTGTTTGTACAAGTGTGATCGTTTTCTTTTACCAAGAAATGAATATAAAAAGAAAAAGAACGTGTAAGTAATGTTGATAGCTTTGACAGTTAGTGTTCGAAATTCCAAGTGTTCCGAACGAATCATACAAATCGAACGGAATAAAGAATGCAAAATTCGAACTCGAACGAAAGAATAGAATCGTTCGTATCACAAATCCGTCGGATTGCAGAATCGGGGTGATTGTGAAACCTTTTTCTGTCGTTTTCCATTCTCACAGCTTTGGTTGAATATCGACACTGCATACTATAGAATTTTCACTGAAAACTGCAAATGACTGAAAGGGCAAATGAATGAAAAAACACAATTTTGAAACTACTGTCCTGCTCATGTCATTGACTGAACATGTATTTCGTTCTCATAGTTTGCAAGCGAAGCTGAGAGTGACAGTAATTTCTTATCGTTTTCGTCTATTTTTCAGTCAATGAAAATGACTTTTATTAGCTCTGAATCGTTTAGTTGATCATTCGGAAGTTCGCATTGTTTTTCAATGCGTCATAATTTGTCAAAGATACCTGAATCGATATCTAAAATTTTGTATGCGTTTGAAAGCTACTATCAGGTTATTTTATAAGTTCACAATACTAATGGCGAGCATTTTTTGTACAGATGATATAATCGCGCAAATGTTTCAAAGATACTATTTTAATGGCATGAAACAGACATTATCACACCACTATTGATAGCAAACTGTCACCATGTAATCTGTAAATTCGATCACTATAGAATATATCCATCGATCGACCTTTGTTTGTTAATAGAACGTCAATCCACGCGGGTCAGCTTAAGTTATTATGAAGATTGATTAAATTTGACGTAATAATTTGACTGATCTGTCATCTGTCACTCTTTTGAACACGTCAAAATACGTAAATATATTTTTCGTTTGAAATCAACTGAAAGGTTTATAGTATTTGAAATATAATCAGTAAACAAGTGCGAAAGAAAATACAGTTTTGTTCTTTTAGGAGTAGACAAAGATATCGAAAAATGCTAAGAAACTATCGAGAACAATACATGCAAGATATTCACGATATTATCCACTATTTCCAGTTACTATTTCATGAAAACGATCGCTCAGTACATTTAGAAAGTCGGTTCAATAAAACGAAACCGTGACTGATTTTGATAGTAAGAAGAAATAATTTCGTAATGCCGTAACTTTGACACACTTTGATGTCATTTTTAACCAAATCACCTCAAACTAACTTTTTTATCCTCTCTGTTACAGGTAAAAATTCTGAATTGAACGTACAGACGGTCTCAGGTCAACCGAAGAAAACGAAATTGTATAGAAATTAGTGACGTCGTTTCGCAAGCACCAGAGTAAACGGAACAAAACCAAGGTCCCATCAGCGTCAGTTTCAATTACCAAACAACCGAACCGAACAAACTCTTACGAACGTTCCGAAGATTGGACTGAATCATCACTGCTTGTTGTGTTTACCGACGAGAAACCACTGAGCAGAATTGGAGATTAAAGCAGGACAGTGCGAGCTCGCCTGGGAGATTCTTCGCAGCAGCCGCTCTGAGGCACTGAAAGTCGGGGGACAGACACTGCGTCGCAATACTGAGAGTGCCCTGCTCCGTCCGGACGTTGGAAAACAGTCGTACGCGGCCGAATATTTGGTGTGATCTATCCTTCGGTTCAAGCTATCTGTCGTGTTGAAACCAGCAAGCGAGAATAGCCACCGCTAGAATCGGAATATTCTATTATTTGTGATATAGCATACATCATATATATTTTTTTAAGCAATTGATTTTAATCTCGCTAATCCAAGCAAGCAAACCATTCGGCGCAGCGCAGTGATTTTATCCGGAGAGTAAGACAGACTCAACCAGCGAAGAAAACATCGTTTCCGATAAGAAAAGCCGACAAGAGATACTCAATTACTAAGCTACCGTTACTACTTCTCGGGTGATAGCGATTCGTACTAGCGCGTGAGCATCTAGCTTGGCCAGCCAAACTCGCAAAATCCAAACCTTGATATCGGAGTCAATCCATCTTCCGAGCGCGGACAACGTTTAATGACCACCGTCATCATGCGTCAGAAGGATATCCGACCAGCGCCAGCCCGGATCGAATTCAAGGGCATGAAGTTCCTGATAACGGACCGCCCCTCTGATCACAACATCCATGTCTACATTGCGGTAAGTGATTGCGCCTAGTTTCGCGGCTGGCTCGGCAAACAAAAGGTTAATTTTACCCATTATTTCGCACC
Source organism: Malaya genurostris (assembly GCF_030247185.1). Taxonomy (NCBI): domain Eukaryota; kingdom Metazoa; phylum Arthropoda; class Insecta; order Diptera; family Culicidae; genus Malaya; species Malaya genurostris. The sequence continues at coordinate 238,703,350 of NC_080571.1, read as the reverse complement.
AGCCACTATCTGCATTTTATCATCTGTTGCATCAGCATGGCTTGTGTGATAACAGAATTTGAACAGCAAACGTAACTGATCATTTTGTGGCTGTTGCTTTACGTTTCGTCCTGGATTAGTCAGTACAGAATAGTACAAATTGTGTTTTTAGAATTTTATTGTTGTAATTTTGTAATTAGTAAGGACTAGAAATGGGCAATTCGTTCGTGAACGGTTCAAAAGAACTAGTTCTTGTGAAAGAATGAAAGAACAATAGTTCTCTTTTATAGAACGATAGTTCCTCAGTTCAAACTTTTTATGAAGAACGGTAGTTCTGTTATAAGAAAGCTTCATCATGAAAGCTAAGTTTAAAATCGTGGGACCTTTTTTTTTTGCTCGTTTAATCTAACTAAACTAAGTTCTCGTTTAGTCTTTGCACAAACGAACCAACTATGAAATGAACTAACGAACGGTTAAGGAGAACTAGTTCTTTCAAAAGATCTCTGCATCACTGAACGGTTCTTCGAAATGAACTGTTTTGCCCATCTCTAGTATGGACAGTGGCGCCTATTTAATTCGGATGAACAACGTTCTCTGCCATAATTTTAATGAGTCAAACTCGGAAATTGTTCTGATAACCAAATTGGTTGAATGGTGCAACCCGATGAGTCAGATTTACATTAACTTCGCTAATGAAACGGATTCAAACGGACAGGTCGAATTAATCCAAGTCCCTTACCATTTTTTTCCGATAGAAAACTTAACTAATCAGGAATCAGAACAAATTGGATGAAATAGCACGTTCCCTGATTATTTGTCCCGGGTTTGCGATTCAAAGCATAGGGCGCTGGTCTTACAAACCAGTTGTCGTATGTTCGAACCCCGACCTGGAAGGCACATTCAATGAAACCTCCAACCCCTGATAGGATTTATTGATTTATAAATGCGAAAGTATTCTGTGTTCTCGGAAGAATGCAAAACGATTCGTAATATTTAATATTTAACCGGAAGTCAATTCGGTACTCAATTAGGGATGCCAAACAATCTGCTAAAACCTTCTAAGGTCAATACAGCAAGGATTCATTCACTCCAGAAAGAACACCTCTGACTGTAGCTCCTTGCTACATTGTGTGAGAAACGGTAGAATATCCTTCAATTGTAGCTTTCCATACACAGATTCAACCATGTATGAAGAACCAAAAACCCGGATTTGTAGTTGCGTAAATGCGGGGTAGATGATTTGAAGTGCCGTAATCGCATTCACACAAATCACACGAATAATACTCAGCCCGCTGTATAGTAGTCATACAACATTTGAGTTTACAATGCCCAGTCAGAGCTCTGATCAGAGTACTGCAGTGATGCTTGGAAAAATGCGGTAGACATTTTGACATTTTCAGATTCAAATCTGGTAGAAAAGCGTTTGCCTGAGCGCGACTTTGCAAATTTCGCCAATACCTAGTGACGTACACGACAAACTACAAAAGCAAAGCCTTGGTATTACATTCCTGTAGAGGAATTTGACCTTCTGTTTAAACAGACTTCGCAGCCGATTCTTATCGTACAGAATCATTGCATGGCTAGTACTACGATCCTACTGACACTACGAATCCTTTCAGGTCGGGGCTCGAACATAGCGCAACTGGCTTGTAAGACCAGTGCCCTATGCATTGAACCGCCAACCCGGGACAAACTACACTCATTTTTTATCCGTTCAATTTTCTCGGAGATTGCTAAACCGATTTGAACAATCTCACGCTCGTTCGAAAGCTACTATTGAGACATTAGTCATTTTCATTGAACTAATTCATTACTGAAACTTCTGGTTCTGGAGATATTGTCGTAGAAGTGACGAAACCGATGAATCACACTGAGGCGATTTCGACAATATTAGACTCGTTTGAAATCTACTATACTACATGGAATGTAGTAGTTCTTGTTTTCATGGAGCTATGTAAAAAAACGAGTTTCGTGTTCTGATAAAACAGCAACGATGAAATTGAATGGTATGCGGTACGGATTGGTCCACCATCCCCCGCATTCTCCAGACCTGGCCCCCAGTAACTATTATCTATTCATTTAGGGGTTAGCCAAATTTTGTGCTAGGGCACATAACCGTTTTTATTAGTTTTACGTTTCGTCTTTGACTCATCAGTGCAGAGCAGTTCAAATTGAACTGCTTAGTGCTAAACTCGGCAGTTCAATTTGAACCGCTAAGCAGACGTAAAGTTTCTGCTACTTACAGAACACTTTTTGTTTTGCAACGGAGTGCAATGTCTTTTCTGACGTGCCGAACGAAAACGTGTTTTCGACTATTTCTGGCCGATGCAGGTATGGTCATTTAGGGGTTAGCCAAATTTTGTGCTAGGGCACATAACCGTTTTTATTAGTTTTACGTTTCGTCTTTGACTCATCAGTGCAGAGCAGTTCAAATTGAACTGCTTAGTGCTAAACTCGGCAGTTCAATTTGAACCGCTAAGCAGACGTAAAGTTTCTGCTACTTACAGAACACTTTTTGTTTTGCAACGGAGTGCAATGTCTTTTCTGACGTGCCGAACGAAAACGTGTTTTCGACTATTTCTGGCCGATGCAGGTATGGTCATTTAGGGGTTAGCCAAATTTTGTGCTAGGGCACATAACCGTTTTTATTAGTTTTACGTTTCGTCTTTGACTCATCAGTGCAGAGCAGTTCAAATTGAACTGCTTAGTGCTAAACTCGGCAGTTCAATTTGAACCGCTAAGCAGACGTAAAGTTTCTGCTACTTACAGAACACTTTTTGTTTTGCAACGGAGTGCAATGTCTTTTCTGACGTGCCGAACGAAAACGTGTTTTCGACTATTTCTGGCCGATGCAGGTATGGTCATTTAGGGGTTAGCCTGCATCGGCCAGAAATAGTCGAAAACACGTTTTCGTTCGGCACGTCAGAAAAGACATTGCACTCCGTTGCAAAACAAAAAGTGTTCTGTAAGTAGCAGAAACTTTACGTCTGCTTAGCGGTTCAAATTGAACTGCCGAGTTTAGCACTAAGCAGTTCAATTTGAACTGCTCTGCACTGATGAGTCAAAGACGAAACGTAAAACTAATATTATCTATTTCCAAACCTGAAAAGTTTTTTTTTCAGAAAAAGAAATTCATGTCGAATACTGATGTCATTGCAGAAACGGAAGCCTATTTTATGAGCCTTGACCAATGGGTCAAGTGTATCGCTCTAATCTGGAGATTATACTGAAGAATAAAAAAGTTTTCACGGAAAAAATCGACTATTTCTTTGTTAATTCTATGTAGTACGGGATCAAAATTTTTCAATACTTCTAGTTTCCTCTGGAATAAAATGAGCCGATTCCGACAATCTTATCTCGTTGGAAAGCCTTAGAACAAACTTCCGGCTCTGGAGATGTAATCGTTGAAGTGACGCAAACGATAAATCGCACTTTTTCATGCGCTTAAATTTTACAGAGATAACTCAACCGATAACTGCGATATTTTCTTCCCTTGAAATAGGCCAAGTGGAATTTTATTGATTCGCTTTGTGCGACTGTTTAATTATTCGATTCTTCAAGACAAAGCAAAGCAGAAGACATGGTCAATCGCGAATTAGATTCAGTTTTTCAACATCTCGTTTGGCGTAGAATAAGCATCCGCAGCTCGGAATCCTAGCAGCCTTGCTGTACTGATAAGCTGCGTAACCTTCAGAATTTGTTAAGAAAGGCTCGAAGACAATTTTTTCGGACAAAAAGTGAGAGAGATAAATTGTTTGTGCGTGAATTAGAACACCAGTTTGAATCATGAATCGCATCGTGTTTTCAGCTCAACGGTTCTCGATTGAAGAGCAGTTCCAATGACCACCCGAAACTGTGATATCTAACAGTGTAGCGAAAATATCAAATAATCAGATAACACCGCTGAAAAAATCATGCCCGATTTAAGGCATCGATTATCACTATCCCCAAAGGCAACGATGATTATTATCACTCGAAGCGAGTATGTACAAAATGTCATTCCATTCAATATCACTATAGTGATATTTCATAAACTTACACGTGATAATGAAATGATAATCATTCAAAATTATTCTCACGATTATCAGCCATGCAGCGATTTTCACTGAAAATGATGATATTAATTTCAACCTAATTTTAATATGCCATGCTGTGATTAAAAACAATGATAATGACATCACAATGCACGTTTCAAGCAGCTGTCTCAAAAATATTAACACTATTTACTTGAATTTCATACAGAGAATTAACAGGAGCGCAGGAGCGAACACAAACAAACATTCAAACCAGCCCGATGGAAGGGCGCTCTACAAAGTGCCGCTCTATCGTAGCAACATAACTTCTCAGCAGTGTGCTGGTTCAAACGCTGCGCAAAACCCTGCACTCCTGTTACTTCTATTTATCAAATTCATGCTAAATAGTATTTAATTGGGTTTAATATCATTAGACCATGATAGTAAATTAATTCTTGAAATTAAACAAAATCTTTTGTCTCTATAATTAATATTCAGAATGTTTTTTTTTCGCTGTATTTGCATTGCATATTGCTATTGCGTATTACATCACCGACATATGAATTAGCAGACGATGACTAATGAAAATCGCTGCTTGGCTGATAATCGTGAGAGTAATCATTCTTATTCATGTGTGAATTTAAAGCATATGACTGTAGTGATATTGATAGGAATGAGATTATACTCAGTGGCGATATTCGACTAGGTGATAATTACACAATACTGATCAGAAGCGATAATGCTGCCCCAACATCAATCTCACAAAATCGGACGATTTTCGTTGCCATGCTGATTTTGTAAACGATAATCACCGACAATTATTATCGATGATGATAGATGATTTTTTATTTTTTTAGAATGATAATGATAAACGCAAATGCAAATGATAAACGGAAGGGGCCAGCATAGCATTTCGTATAGCATTTCGGATAAAAGTTCCTATTTGAGCCCAGAAATGAACATCATCATTTCGATGTGTGTGCAAGGGCATAGTCGTGCAGTAATTTGAGTTTCTCTTGTATTGTGGAACATTCTGGTCATTTTTCGAGCAATGTTTGATTCAATTTCTTCATTTGCAGTATTCCCTGGTTTTATAAGCTTGTAACCCGAAATACCTGTTTGATCTCACCAAATCCACAGTTTTTTTTAAAGCGATTAGGTTTTCCAGTTGATGTCGATGGCTGGCTAGGGTCGGCCCATAGTTTTCTGCGCTTGGGTTTTCCGAATAAATTCATTTTGTCACGATCCGAAGGAGAAACCCCTTTTGTTTCACGCCGAACCACCAGAACTTTGCACATGGTTTTGCGCTTTTCCTGCTGTATATCATTCGTCTGATGAGGAACCCATTTTCTCATCTTCTGAATTTATCACATGACGTGTAGACTTGGCTTGGCAGCTAACGTTTAACCTTTCCGCCATTTATGTTTGATTTTGGGTATTGTCTTCGTTCAACGATCCTTGCCAATCGACATATTTTTGGGTTTACCTGTGCGTTCGTTACCTTTGGCTTTAAATTCCTACTTCAATCAACATTCACAAGTCGCGATTCGCGGTCGCGGTAAAACTTCATTTCAATCGAATATTATTAGATGAAAATCAAATTTATGGCCATTGGCTGTCAGCATATCTAGGGTAACAGAGGTGTTTTGGCCCACTTTAGGATTAATTTTATTTTAGCCCACTTTGTAAAAATATTCACCAAATGTTATAATATCTTTGAAAAACCCTTCCGCAATAGGTAATTTAATGTGATTAGTTTCAAATTGATGCAACATGGGTTACTTAACATCGGTTGAATCCATAAAGTTAGTTATGTGGTAAAAAAATATATGAAATGGCAAAACTACCTCTGTTACCCTATTTGACTTTTGTTGCCATACCTCAAATGAAGCTCCCAGAATTAATCGGTAATTAAATAACCGTACCTAGTCACTTGAAGTTTTGCTTGCTCAGTTGCAAGCAGGGATGCAAACTGCCTCCTCTTCTTTATTACTGTAGTCTGTTAACCCACATTTACATATTCCATTATTCGTACTGTACCACGCTGTTGCATCCAAACTAAAATTCTTTTACAGTAGGCATGCGAAGCAGTGTCGCGTTAAAAACTACCGCCGAAATCACCGCCGCTTGAGGTAGGTAGAAATTCTATCTTTCTAAATTTTACTGTCTCCTTGTTCGCGCTACTGTAGCACAAAAAATGTAGCTCGCTACGGTAGAAAAATGTACTTTGCCGCTGTAGAAAAAAGTACATTAGTGCGATAGAAAAATGTACTTTACCGCGGTAGTTAACAGTGGTATCGAAGAACAGTAAGCGCAGCACATTGCCTATATTCTTCACTATTTCAAAGATGTTTTTCGCTTATAATGTTTATAAAGTAGTACTGCTAATATCATTTATTTAAACCCGGTTTAAAGCTTTTGATCGTTGCCAGGAGGTATTAATGGTTGGGTTTGCCAGAGGGTATTAATGAATTATTTTTCTCGAACAAAAAATGTTTTGTAAAATTATTAAGTTGCAGAATTATTTATGTATTTCGAATAAATAAATGATGTAATCGCTGTGAGAATCAACTTTTGAATAGAGGCTCGTAGGGCCGAGAGTCTTATACCGTTTGAATCAGTTCACTTAGTTCGCACAGTGACTGTGTGATTAGTTCAATAAATTATTCATGTTATCTGGACTTGTTTATTGATGGACAAGTAAACTCAACTGGTTTTATTGATGGACAAGTAAACTTTACTGGTTCCGGAAAGTAGTGGGCGAAAGATATTTTTGAAATTGTTTGATCGATTCTCACTAACTTCGTATAAAATTGAAAGACTAGTTCCGAAATGACATATTTATACGTGTAAAATAATTCAAACCGTGATATGAACAAAATAATAAAATCAATTAGTATTTCGATCGAAATGAATGAAAAACTCACTCAGAATGGAAATACTCGAAACTGTCTGCCTGTTAGAAGGTTTTGTTATTTTAAGAACAAATTAACGGATTAATGAGTGCGGTTCACAATAAAATATAATCAATAATTAAACACAGTACTAAAGAAACAAATTAGAATAGTAACTTAAACTGCCATAGTTAGATTCATTATACTCTATTTGTACTACCGTCAATCATATGTATTAAAAAAAAGTTTTGTACTATGTTATAATATGCAGATCATCCAAATTTATTTCCATTGGTATGATCGCTGTTTTGCTATTCTCGTCAGCTGATTGTTCATTTATATTATTTTTTCTAAGGTGTCGCATTAGAAAGAGAAAAGTTGGTGCTTCGCATATCGCGTTCTCTCTGAAAGCAACCTAAGGACCAACTGAAAAGTGTTGACTTATGACCACTACCGTTTTTTACACTTTTCAATCTGTTACGCACTAAACACAGAATTGAGTCAAAATCGGTTATATCAATCGAAAGCTTCCCAAGAAACAAATGCACCTATAGTGTTATAGAATATCTTGCATATTTACATGCCTAGAGCCACTTCAGTAAACTCGAAGAAAATTAAATCTCTGATTCATAAATAATTTCAACTGCCCTGACTCTGTCAAACGGAAACCTTTATGATAATTGTTAGGTTAGGTTAGGGAGAGCTAACACCCACGCTATATCTGAGAAACGCTGGATTTGCGACTTAGCCCACAGTGGGAAGTTTGGGTCACCCACCTCTAATAAGAAAAAATCGGTAAAATATTGCTGACTTTCGAATAGCTCAACAATAAGATCAGTAAAAAGTATCATTTACCGATCGATCGGTAGAGCTGAGACTCATTTCTTCATAATTTTATACTGAATTATTTATCGCTCCATACTGAAGTTTGAGGACTTTTTCATAAAAATTGTAAATACACGAGATTGATAAGCTATACAGCATTACTGGTATTTTGGTTGGTTTGGATTAAAACGTGGTAAAATATCATCTTTGGTCCCACAAAATCGATTTATTTAAGTGTGCTCGAAAAAACATTAGGCTTACTGCCAAAAACATGGAAAATATTCAGATATCGAAGACTATATCTTTCTGAAATCGTTATTAGCTTTTCAATTTCAGTAAATTATGTAATTATCCGAAATTTAATTTGTGCTGACGATGATCGCTAGAAAGCATCCTACGTATATTAGTAAAACCAAAGTTTACCATTTGTTTTTTTTTATCCTCATGTTAACCGGAATCAATTAAAATTCAACGCAGCTTTTATAGATTTTACGATGAATTATTCTTTTGCTTGGGATTTACTAAATAACAATTTCCGACTAAAAATGATTTCCACTTCGAGTCACCAAAATTCTAAACGTAGCGAAATACTTAACGATTTCTTTAAACTCGACATTTGATTTTCCTAGTTGAGAAAAAGTTGTACAAGCAATACTTATCGTTCAATAAAAATACATATTTAACGATAGTAACATCGACAAAAGGTTCGAAGAGGAAATCAAATTTCTTCTTGTCCTTATTTGATTAAACCTAGCTTCTATTGGGTTGTAAACACAGCCTAAATATATTGTATGCATGGCTAGATCACAGGAAAAGGCTTCTGTGTTTCCGTTGAAGAGACTTAAAAAAAACTTAATTCTTTGAAGAATCCCTTAGAAATGCATACGTTTGAAATAAAGATATAACTAGAAATAAAAATGCAAGGAAAAAATGAAATTGCCCGCTTCAGAAAACTTGATTTTTTTTCTGAGTAGGGTAACGGTACCTTCATTCATTTCAGCTCCGTATCTCAATAAGCTGAAATATGATGCATTCTGAGTCCATTCGTAATAACACCAGTATTATGTACAATTATGCCGTAATTTGATTTTTCAGAGCCGAAACAAAGATATTTCATCCGATTTTATCATAATTTGTTGATTTCTAGTTGCGTAATCCTCAAAATAACGTGGTAGCTCCACAAATGAAATGATTATTAGTACAATAGCCCTATTTAAGATGAATGCATTTCTATAGCCATAAATTTTAATCTTTTATTAGTCTGGATTATTCTAAACATAAATTATAGTCAACACAAAAATTTTACAAGATAGGCTCATGCAAATGCAATTCTTTATGTAAAAACAGGTCTTGATACCAGATAACAAATAGCATCGTTCAAAAAGAATAAATAATAATATCAACGAATTTCTAGTTCAATAAAATATAATCAGTTGTTCAAATAGATAAATAGTTCGCCTTTACGCAAAAATAATACTTATGCATGTGAAAGATTATTTAAATCAACCTTTCACTACACACCTTCTGAGCAAACACCGTAAAGTACAGCGGTAGAATACGTTTTCGTCCGCAACTGTAAAGTACTTTTTCATCCGCAGTAGAGTACATTTTTGTCCGCAGTAGAATACTTTTTTTTCGTTAGCGGTAGGAAGCTACAGTACATTTTTGAAATCTACGGGAGCTTCCAGCAGCAGTACAAGGCCGTACCATCAAGAAAAGGTAGAATGAAGTAGAGCAAAATTTGTTTCTACCTGTACCGTTCTGATCGTCGCTGGTACTCTCTCTGCGGTAAATGTACCATCAAGCAGTTGTAGCAGGCTGTAGAATTTTGAATGTGTAGAATGTACAAGGATAAATGTATTCTACCGCTACCGTTCCCATCCCTGGTTGCAAGTGCCAAATAGTCTACCTGTTTCATTGTCTTCACTGTGGGTAGTGAGCAAGTTAGAATGCATAGAAATGGACATCAACTCGATAGCCAAAACTCTCTCCGACCAGATATATAAGTAGAGGGTGGCGGTTCTCATTTGAGTTTTCGATTATCTCCAGCAAGTTTGAAACGATAATTTTCGACTGTTTGAAATGTATAGAGATGTGTTGCAAAGTATTACAAATGAAAACTGAAAGAGGGAAACATTAATTTGTTTATTTCGTAATTAATATTTCAGTTATCAAGACCGGTTTACCTTTCATCGATTCATTGGAAGGTCGCTCTTTTATTCAATTGTAAGAGATATTTTATTTCAACTGATGGTGGTGGTTACACTGAGAGAAGTGAATGAAGAACTGAATGCTACCCAGATACGGGTTCGAATCCCGTCTCTGCGGTAACATTTTCGCGGTTTTCATTAGATCATTGTGTTCACATGTCAATTTTCCAATCTGTTTCCCCTTTAGATACTGATCATATAAAAATTACCTCAAGACGGCTTTACGTCTTAACAAAGACTTAAAAACAAATCCTTGAGTGCTACCCGTCCTGTACGTCAGCGAATGTTGTGTGTAAGAATGTGAAGTTTACTGCAGTAGAGTGATCGTCAATGTGCGTCACATTCGATTTCAATTGAATTGAATTCGACAAGAAATGGGATGGGGTGGTAGTGTTTTGGACATTCCCATTTCCGGAGTACGAAGGCTAAATAGTAGAATTCGGATCCGTTTAACCGACCAAATGTCATCTTAGATTCAACAAGGTGCATAAAATAGGAGCTTAAAAGCACTTAGTTAACTCACCTTTTGACGATCTCCTTAATTTTTAATTTCCTTTATCTCCTAGATGATGACCTCATTCATTATATATTACAATCATTATATATTTATGTATGTTCAAACACCAGAAACACCATTCTGCAGAAAGAAGTCCCTAAACAAAACAAAAAATCTGTAAGCTACAATGTTTTCATATCAATGTTTGCAAAATGAATTTACCTTCATTAAGGGGCAGGCATCTAATCGCGAACCGAATAAATAAATAAATAAACAACTTAATTATTCTCACTTTTCTTGCAGGAACTGAAGAAAAACAACGTGTCAGTGGTGGTCCGGGTGTGCGAGCCCAGCTACAAAATCGAGGAACTATCAAACCAGGGCATCCAGGTGCGAGACCTTGCCTTCGAGGATGGAACCTTCCCTCCGCAGAACATCGTTGAGGAGTGGTTCGAAATTTTGAAGCAAAAGTAAGTAATGAGCCGTTCGAATCTGTGGTGTGGTAGACGTGCTTAGCATAACCTTTACTTTCCGCTTGTCGTGTGTTTATGTGTCATCTGTGTTACTAACTTGGAACGGTAACTGGCAGCTTCTTGTACAGATTCCAGGACGACCCGGAGGCTTGCGTAGCGGTGCACTGTGTGGCGGGACTTGGCCGGGCACCGGTTCTGGTGGCACTGGCACTGATTGAGTTAGGACTTAAGTACGAGGCAGCCGTGGAAATGATTAGAGAGTAAGTGATGGGTTGTAGTTGACCATTGACCTACTCGTGTACTAACACTTCTTCTCTCTCTCTCTCTCATTGCGATTTCAGTAAAAGGAGAGGTGCTATCAATGCCAAACAACTATCATACTTAGAAAAGTATAAGCCCAAGTCACGACTAAAGCACAAAAATGGTCACAAGAATTCGTGCTGCGTGCAATAAAACTATCAAAAATCCCACCAGTTAAAGTGTTCATTTTAAACGAAATCTAAAACGAGAAAGAAAGCCGACAGCAGAGAGCGTAGATCGCTGATTGAATGGTACGAAGCGCTTGGTTTTCGTGAAGGTGCCAGATAGCGCGAATAAAATAGACCACTAGATGGCTTGAAAACGACGATTCAGAAAAGAAAGGTAGTGGTCTCACTTTACCAATGTTTAGCAAAAAATAACAGGAGATCGATGAAGCTAGTAAAAGGAATGAATTGATGAAAGGAAAAAAAAAACAGACAAACACATACAACACAAAAAGAGATGAACAGAGAAAAGCAGCTGAACAGTAAGGCAAATTATATATACACGTAAATAAAACAAAAGGAACTAACTAATTAATTGCATATATAATTAGAAAATGGCAGATAAATAATACTATCCCAATATTGTATGAGTATATAAATTATTGAAAAATGCAACTACTTTTTTAACACGTACGAAACCAGCTACTCATTTACTGTACTAGTGATGCAAGGCGCAGGGATGTTTTGTCGTGGACTGGACCTTGGACGTTCGTTGGACTACTGTGCGATGTCGATCGCAGCTTGTGCGGACTCGTAGTAACAGCATTGTTTAGTTAAATTATTACAGATTCGATAATAGGTAATACGCTCGCATGCACACTTACACACATACATACATACATACACAACCAGAATTAGAGTAAACACCAATAGCCAGGACCATTGATTTAAATCAACTTGCTAACGGGGATAACGTTTGCTAGTCGAACAAAGTACCGAAAGCATGTGCAATATTTTGTCACCGTACCAGAGATTTGTAAATGTTATAGGAAAATCTTATCGTAAAAATTGTACCATAGTTATTATTTTTTCAAACATTACTGCAATAGCCAATCGTGCTGTGGGTTAGTCGTTGTGGATTAGTATACTTCCGTTGGTGGGTGGGACTGAGCTAGTTGACATTGTAACCAAAATAGTTTTTGTTTTGTTGTTGTATTTTCTTTCATTATTCGTGATTATAGTGTTTTCGTTTATAAAGCCATTATAAAGCAGTAAAATATTAAAGAAAAAACGAGACTGCTATACAGTGTTTTGCATTTAAACTGAAGCGAACTTAAATAGGACACTTTGAAATTCGACATTGGTCTTTCAATGGCGTTTAAAAATCTGCCAGCGCACTTTTATTTTCCGCGTTATCGTTGAGTGGCGTTTACTCGATGGCCTTTCATGTCTTTGACAAGCTAGTTTGGAGGCTGCAAAAGGTTTAAGGTCAAGTTCAGACGTTTGACACTGAACAACGTACAACGAATCGGTTGGTTTCGCAACTGAATTGGGTACTCGTGTGAACAAGCGTCAAGCGTCAAGTACGCCATGATTTCGAGCTCTCGTTGGAATCAAAAACGTCGTTGTGATGGTGTTCAACAGACATATCTCGACAGATTGATCAATAGTAAGAAATAGAAATTTTGCAAAATATTCCTTACGCCAATAGAAGTGAGAATCCCACTACGGCTTCCCGTACACACTAGTTATAATGGAGTAACAGACAAGCACGCAATATTTCGTATTTTCCTCATCAGTTAAGCCATAATTTAGAATTGTGTTCACTAAACAGACACCAAATATCGCCTTAAGGAGCGTGCTTACATTCTGCAAATAGAACAATCAATCGTTTCTATAGTAGCAATCGCTTCTGTCAAAGTCCGTTATTACACCGTATGCTATTTATTTAGTATAATTTTAGTTCCAGCAATACCGACGAAACCAACTCTTAAGTTTGCGACAAAACGTCCCGCCTAAGTCTAATGCTTAAAGAATTGCAGGCGTTCCTTCCTTGATGGGAGCACCAGTGTTTCTAATATTATTTTTTACCACAATTTACCTTTAGTCAAATCAAGTACAGACACTGAAAAACTTTAAACCAATTATGTTAATTCAAACCAACACCGACAAAAGGGTTATCCCTTCAGAACCCGATGAACCGCGCAGCATGAACGAAGAAGGCACATTAGTATATCAACAACTAAAGTAAATCTATAATGGTAAGAATGCTGACGAAACTAAAAAAAATACGCTAATAAGAAAGCTAGGACAAGGCAAGGACCCACGCTCTAGTCTTGTGCGATAACCGTTGTACTAAATTTTACCAAAAAAAATGTAGGTAACATTCACATTCATTCTGATCGCAAACACACGAAACACCGCTGTGAGATGGAAAGCACTTACTACTTCCGTTTTTTGTTATTTTGTTTTCTCGTATCAGTCTCAGCTGAGAAAATGATGGAAACTAATTTTTGATACATGTGTTTAGAACAGGTTTAGAACAAGCTTACTTAAGAGAAAACTAAGTACTATTTTATCTCATTGATATCATATAATAGCAAATGATATGGAAGTGGAAGAAAACATACACACCCAGAGAAATATATTTAAACAATAAAAGTAAAAAAAATATTGCATGTTTATCGAGCGTTTACATTGAACATAACTTAAAGCAAGATAAAACGACTATGAACAAAAGCAGATCATAACTTTCTTGTTACCGGCAAAGAAAGCCGTTCTCCCCAATATCAATGTCAACTCAATCAGCAATAATGAAAAATAAGTCTATTTAATTCAGTCGCATCCAGAACAACAACTCGTCTGCACATCTGTGTCTGAAAGTGGCTTTTTACGCAGTGAGCCTTTTGGAACAATTAATCAGTGGTGAAGAATAATTCTAAAACATCAATAGTATTGTTGCTTTCACGCGCCAAACACGATACACCAACTTTGACTTCCCGGTTGACATGCTAATGCGAATAAGAACTAACCTGCCTAACATTAGTTGGTAACCCGAAGCAATACTACTACGAAGTCACGCGAAAACGGGATATTTCCAGCACTGGACGCCTACGTTGATCACGCTGTGCGTGTCAAACTGCACGTGCCTGCATGCGTTGCTTGATCAAATTTTACTAAACGGTCGCCTCTGCCCTCGAACTCTCTCACACACTCACAAACACGTTTCTTCCGGTGATAGACAGTTTCAGAATCAGATGACTGTTTGTCAACAAGTCGGTGAAAATTGTTTTGCTGAATTATAAATACACACAAACCCAGGGGGTAATTAAATTACCCCCCTCTCGAAATGGTTCAGGACTAGATCTTAATCTCGATACATTGTCGTAAAATCGAACACTTTTTCTGTCTATACATCATAAGCATCATTAGCGAGCATTACCTTTCTAATCGTTTCCTTACTGTCACTTTTAGGGCAAAACCATAACGTGATTGCTTTACTTCCCCATCCCTTAAGTTATTGAACATGGAATTTGTCTCTGCGACCAATAGGTGTGAATACCAGTGGTCACATATTTTACAAACGTATCGTCAAAAACAAATAAAATAATAACATCAAAGCTGTGAACTGTTTTAGACCATGAGGTAAGCACCATAAAAATTGAAAAAAAAACGAAACAAAAAAGAAACCATCACGAATGACGAAATATTTTATTACTTTATCTGGGGTCCCATTCAGAGATTTCCGAATTCTTGGGTAAGGAAGAAAAAAAAACTGCTAAAAAGATAGGCATTTCTCAATTTTTCGGCAACAACAGAACTAATTGTTAACGGTTGATAAGTATAGAGTTACTTTTCAAATGCAAGTCGATCACTGAAAGTATAGAAATCATTCACACTACATACAACTGGGTAAAAATATACTTAATAATGTAAGTAATGAAATGAGGTAAACATATTAAAAAAGAAAGCAAAGCATGAAGAAGTGAAACAATATTATACTGAAATAGATATTGTAATTTTATGAAAAAAGTAATAAAGACGTTGTCTTATTTGTGTCTCATTTCTAACACCACGTTTTTCATTTGAAAACGAAATATTCCTTAAGTGAAGGTTGTTGCGAAAATTGTAGTATCGAATTTCATTCTCATATGGACTTTCGTTCTTTTAAATTATATCTGATGAACGAAATTTATTCTTAAAATTGTCCACAAATTGCTGCAATTCCTGAATAGTTTCATATTTTCTTAGTAAAATGAAAAAAAAATATCAATCCCATGACTGTCTCATATGCGAAGTATCCGCATATCCGTCCCATCGAAATAACATCGAAATCTTTGTGTATTACAAATATTTCATTTTATAGTACTCAGTTTTAGCGTTTTGTAGCACAAAAACATGAGAAATTCAAGAAAAGGTTTGTAAGTTTGTCTTCAATACTTATTTTACGATGAATAGGTGCTGTGATAAATCCATTACAGGTTAAAGTCGGGCTAAAATGGACGATATACAAGGGGAGAGTCACTTAACACAAACTATATTGTGTCTCTAAAAAAACACGTGATATACTGTCAGTCTTAGTGTGCCACGCTGTTCCCCATGAAACAGCTACTTGTCAAAACTGAGCCCTTTGTGTGCCGCAACTGTGCAACTGTATGAAAACGAAAATGCCAATATTGATAAATGCGCCAACGCATTGTGTTAATGTGTGATTGGCACATTGTTCTAAGCGTCCTCCCCTTGACGATATATGATAATAACTTTGAAGAATATTATTTTTTTCATGACGTGTTTACTCAATTTGGTTCGAGTATTTTTTGCCTTTCTCATATAGAAAGGCTATGCAATAGCTGTGAAAACCGACTTTACAACCGAGGCCCGGAGGGCCGAGTTTCATATACAATTCGACTCAGATTGTCGAGATCACAAAATGTCTGTGTGTGTGCGAATGTATGTGTGTATGTGACAAATAATGTCACTTAATTTTCTCAGAGATGGCGGAACCTTAGATTGAAATGAAAGGTCTTACGGTCTCATATAATTTTCTTGAATTTCATTTGGTTCCGACTTCCGGTTTCGGATTTACAAGGAAATATGTGCAAATTTATTGAAAAATGCGCACTCCATTTCTCGGAAATTTCTAACTGATTTTCACAAACTAAGAAGCAAAAACAAAGATCTTGAAATTCTTAAAAAAGTCCCTGAAAAGTTGATCCAGATCCGACTTCCGGTTTCGGTATTACAGTGCGATTAGTGGAAATTTTCAATTTAATGAGTAGTTTTTCACAAGCGATGGCGAAGCGAGGTGCACATTTTTATAAAACTTACTGCTAAATTCATCTAGTTGTCAGATCTTCTTAGTTAGTGAATATCACCCCTTCAATTCGAAATATTCCGATCGAATGCGCAATTTCCATTCTGCATTCCGTTCGAGTTGGGTATGAAC
This sequence comes from Malaya genurostris, assembly GCF_030247185.1. Classification (NCBI taxonomy): domain Eukaryota; kingdom Metazoa; phylum Arthropoda; class Insecta; order Diptera; family Culicidae; genus Malaya; species Malaya genurostris. Next base: position 238,686,769 of record NC_080571.1, on the reverse strand, counting down.
TCGAATATCATTCGTTCGAGTTGTTCAATTTTCGAACATTACTCGATCGACTTGCGTACGTATTACTTCTGTTCGGTTTAGAATCGTTCTAATTTGTTTATACAAGTGTGACGGTATCGTTTACTAAGAAATGAATAATATAAAATTATAGAACGTGTAAGTAGTGTTGACAGCTTTGATGTTTAGTGTTCGAAATTTCAAGTGTTCCCGAACGAGAATCGATCGAATCATATAAGTCGAACGGAATAAAGAATGCAAAATACGAACTCGAACGAAAGTGTAGGTTCGTTCGTATCACATCCGTCGGATTGCAGAATCGGGGTGAATATAAAACTAGTTTAGGACTGCTAGTCCCCGGTTTCCGCTTCCGAAAGCACCGATAATAGTGAGAAAAATCTCCAAAAATGGAACTCACTTCGATTTCTCAGCAAGGGTTAAACCGATTTTCACGAATCATGATTCAAATGAAAGCTCTCATTGTCTCTAAATATACTGTGCAATTTCATCCAGATCCGACTTCCGGTTCCGAAATTATAGGGCTATGAGCATCAAAACATTCAAATCGTCATTCAAAATGACGATGCAAAACTAGTACAAGACGGTACGTGCGGCTTTGCACCATTCGCAGCGTGCTTTGTTCAATTTCGTATAGCGTGCAGGGTTGCCACATTTAAATTTATATTTTTTAGATGAAAAAAATACAAATTTCTAAATCTTTTATTCAATTGGTACCTACTTGTTAGTATTATTACAAAATCACGATAACGATGCTTTTCTATAAAAGTACACTTAAGTATCAACCTTCAAAAGATACGTGTATAAATTCGACAGCTGTCTGATTATTAGTTTGTGAGATATTGCATTTTGAGTGAAGCTACTTTTGTTATTGTGAAAAAATGGAAAAAACCTGTTTTAATCCACCTAGTGGTGTAATGATGCCTTTCTCATATCAATCATACTATCATATATAATACTGCGATTCTTGAAAGAATAACCGAAATCGGTTTGATTGACCGTCTACTGATAAAAACTATCAATTGGAAAAGATTTGAGGTCGATTTAGAGAATTTTTTAAGATTTTTCCCCATTTTCAGTGATGGTATACAATTTTTAACCCACTTCCGGAAGTCGGATCCGCATGAAATTCAGGAATTACGTATGGGACCACAGGACCTTGAATCTAAGTTTGTGAAAATCGGTCGCGCCATGTGTGAGAAAAGTTTGAACACATATTTTCTTTTTTTGCACATTTTACCCCATAACTCCCGAACCGGAAGTCGGATCCAAATAATATTCAGGAATTTTGTATGGGACTTCAAGACCTTTCATTTGAACCTAAGTTTGTGAAAATCGGTTCAGCCATCTCTGAGAAAAGTTAGTGCACTTATTTTCTTTTTTTTTCACATTTTACCCCATAACTCCCGAACCGGAAGTCGGATCCAAATAATATTCAGGAATTTTGTATGGGACTTCAAGACCTTTCATTTGAACCTAAGTTTGTGAAATTCGGTTTCATCAGCCATCTCTGAGAAAAGTTAGTGCACTTATTTTCTTTTTTTGCACATTTTACCCCATAACTCCCAAACCGGAAGTCGGATGCAAATAATATTCAGGAATTTTATATGGGACCACAAGACCATTCATTTGAATCTAAGTTTGTGAAAATCGGTCGCGCTTCTATGAGAAAAGTTAGAAAAGTTATTTTCTTTTTTTGCACATTTTACCCCATAACTCCCGAACCTGAAGTCGGATCCAAATAATATCCAGGAATTTTGTATGGGACTTCAAGACCTTTCATTTGAACCTAAGTTTGTGAAAATCGGTTCAGCCATCTCTGAGAAAAGTTAGTGCACTTATTTTCTTCTTTTGCACATTTTACCCCATAACTCCCAAACCGGAAGTCGGATGCAAATAATATTCAGGAATTTTATATGGGACCACAAGACCATTCATTTGAATCTTAGTTTGTGAAAATCGGTTTAGCCATCTCCGAGAAAAGTTAGTGCAAAAAAACGTTACATACACACATACGCACATACACACACACATACACACACACACACACACACACACACACACACACACACACACACACACACACACACACACACACACACACACACACACACACACACACACAGACATTTTGCGTACTCGACGAACTGAGTCGAATGGTATATGACACTCGGCCCTCCGGGCCTCGGTTCAAAAGTCGGTTTTCACAGTGATTGCATAACCTTTCTATATGAGAAAGGCAAAAAGGAATTTCGTGTTTTGATGAAACACTACTTTTTGATGAAAAAAAGTGCCGCCGATACCAAAAAATGGCTTGATGAGTGATATCCAGACTCTGCACCGGGCGAAGCAACAATTCGTAAGTGGTTTGCAAAATTTCGTACTGGTCATATGAGCACCGAAGACGATGAACGCAGTGGACGTCCAAAAGAGGCTGTTACCGATGAAAACGTGAAAAAATCCACAAAATGATTTTCAATGACCGTAAAGTGAAGTTGATCGAGATAGCTGACACCCTAAAGATATCAAAGGAACGTGTTGGACATATTATTCATGAATATTTGGATATGAGAATGCTTTGTGCAAAATGGGTGCCGCGTGAGCTCACAATCGATCAAAAACAACAACGAATTGATGATTCTGAGCAGTGTTTGGAACTGTTATATCGAAATAAAACCGATTTTTTTCGTCGATATATAACAATGGACGAAACATGGCTCCATCACTTCACTCCGGAGTCCAATCGACAGTCAGCTGAGTGGACTGCACGCGATGAATCGAACCCAAAGCGTGGAAAGACTCAACAATCGGCCGGTAAGGTTATGGCGTCTGTATTTTGGGATTCGTATGGTATAATTTCCATCGACTACCTTGAAAAGGGTAAAACCATCAACAGTGACTATTATATAGTGTTATTAGAGCGTTTGAAGGACGAAATTTCAAAAAACGGCCTCATTTGAAGAAGAAAAAAGTTTTGTTTCATCAAGACAATGCACCGTGTCACAAGTCGATGAAAACCATGCTGAAAATGAACGAATTGGGCTTCGAATTGCTCACTCATCCACCGTATTCTCCAGATTTGGCCCCCAGTAACTTTTTCCTGTTCTTAGACCTCAAGAGAATGCTCGCTGGTAAAAAATTTAGAAGCATTGAAGAGGTAATCGCTGAAACTGAGGCCTATTTTGAGGCAAAGGACAAATAGTACTACAAAAATGGTATCGAAAAGTTGGAAGATCGCTATAATCGCTGTATCGCCTCTGATGGCAATTATGTTGAATAATAAAAACGAATTTTGGCAAGAAAATGTGTGTTTCTATTAAACGATACGAACTTTTCAGCCGAACTGTTATTGCTTTTCTCATATAGAAAGTTTATGCAATCATTTGAAAAATTGATTAGTGAAAATTTGCCCAGAAGGCAGTTCATCGAGCTGTGCAATGTATGTGTCTGTGCGTGTATGTGTGTGAGTATGTGTCAAATAATGTCACTCATAAAATTGAAAATTTCGTGGTCCCATGAATTTTATCATGCTTTCGTATGGTAAAGTGTGTTTAAAATTGCACACCGTCATTTAGAGCGACGATGCAAAAAAGGGTAAAATTCTTCTAGATTTGGCTTAAAACTGATTCAATTTGTTAGCTATATTAGTTACTTACTGAACGAACCAACTTCGGCTATACTGGCTCCAAGTTCTCGGTTCCAGAGGTACCGGAAATAGTGGTCTAAAAGTCTGAAACGAGACTCACTCAATTTTCTCAGAGCTGATTTGACCGATTTCCACAAAATGGTCAAATAAAAGTTCCTATAGTTTCATAGGTTGCTGTTTAATTTCATCCGGGTCCGACTTCCTGTTCCAGAACTATAGTTCTCGGAGTTCAAATGGAGGTTTAGTTTTACTTAAAGACGACTTCCATTATGAAGGTATCACTATTAGCTCATATAATTTGGACTGATTGCCGAAAGTCGATCATTTCGAGCTTTCTTTGTGATAGTCTACCAAAGGCTGTAACGATTAAAAAAATTTTAAACGAGAATGTGCGTAAAATTCTCTTTGTAAAATCGTCAGTTTATTATGATGTTTATTAGGCACAGTATGAATATGTCAATCGAAGAATAAATAATCAGCTCGAAGATGGCTTTAATTTATAAGTTATCAAGTAGTTCAGTTCGTTTTACAGTTCGTTAGAAGACAAATTCTGGTGGCTGCTTTCAAGATACCAAATTCGGATTTCATTGCTGCTTTCAAGAGACCAATTCTGAATAATTTGGTTTCATGAAATGCACACTGTCACAAAAATTGTGTGTCCTTTGCGTCTGCTTAGAGGTTTAAATCAAACTGTTAGGCGGAGATGGCAGTTCAATTTAAACTACTTGAGCAGAAGGTGCGAAATGCGAAGAAATGGAAACATTGTGAATCGTTTTTCGTCATTATCGATTTTCGAAGCTCCGGTTGAACATCGACAGTATACGATTTTCACTGAGATCCGAAAATGACGGAAAAGGTAGGAAGGAACATTACACGAAACATTCGTTTAATTTGTTGGAACGGTTTGTTGTTGTTTCCTTCCAGAAAAAAATTTCCAGCGGAAGTTCTCTGTTGGTCCGATGAATGTCTAATGAATCGTGCAACGACAGGTCGATTCGGGACTTTCGTTTGCTGATTTTGAAACAGATCATTGCACCGGATGACATTTTGTTCGTTCAACAAACCCGGTAGACAGAGGTCCATTGTCCATTTTCAATATGAGGAGTTGGAGCCCTGTTGAACTAGCTTAACTGTAAAATTTTGGAAGTTTCCAAATTCCTATTTTTTTAAAAATTAACCCTACATACCTGTAGAGTACTTCTACTTCGCGTTGAATGCATACACATTTAATTTTTATATGAAAAAAAAAACACTCCATTTCCACACTTTTATTATAGGAAAGAATTTTTTATGGGAAATTGAGTGTTTTTTTCATATAACAATAAAATATGTTGTTATTCTAAGTGAAGTAGAAGTATTCTACAGGTATTTATTTGAAGGTATAAATTTTCAAAATTCTCCAGTAAACTAGTCCAATGGGGCTCCAACTCCTCATATTGAAAATGGATCAACAATGGAACTCTGTCTGCGAGGTTGTAGACCGAAAAAAAATTGTTCCGTGTTTGCCTCCCGTTGGACGATTTATTGGACATTCATCGGACCAATGGTTTAGCGTATTGGATCAACGAAGAACCTCCGTTGGACATATTTTTCTTAGAGGGTCGACATCAATCTTGCACGCAGCTTCAAGTTAACCCAACATTATTCTTGTTTCCAATTTGTTTTTATTGCACACAACAATTGAATTATCCTGTACAACAACCCTCGTCAAACACTCAGGCCACAGTAGATTACTTTTGCCGCATGTGCTGCTGGATTCATCAGCTGATTGTCATACGGTATAGCATGTGTTCGTACAAGTGTTTCTAAATAAAATCTTCCTGAAAATAACAATTTGGCGGAATATTAAGAAAATGTTGAAACCAATTTTGAATCAACTCGCAACAAAGCGAGTTGTACTTGCTAGTGGATCACCGAGACGTCAGGAGCTGATTCAAAATATTGTAAGTATATGAATGCACATAACGTTACGACTGGAATACACCCGGAACTCGGAGTGTTCGTTAGTTGGATATTCGCTAGTTGTGCACTAGATTTTCTCGAAGATGGCTGGACCGATTTTTATAAACTTATATGCAAATGGAAGGTCTCTTGGTCCCATAGCTTACTATTGAATTTCATTCGGATCGAACTTCTGGTTCGGTAGTAATGGGGTAATATGTCCAAAAAATGATACAAAAGTTTACTCGGTTTTCTCAGCGACCGCTTAGCCGAAATTTTTTTATCGTATATTCAAATGAAAGGCCTTATAGTTCCATAGTCTGAAATTAAATTTCATCTGCATTCGACTTCCAGTCCTGAGTTACAGGGTAAAATGTGCAAAATAAAGTGCAATCAATTTTCTCAGAAACTGCTCATCTAATTTTCACAAGCTTAGGTTCAAATAAAAGGTCTTACAATCTCATATTATCCTACCGAGTTTCATCCTGGTACGATTTCATGAAATACGGGCTGATAAGTATAAAAGTGTCATTTTCAGGAGCGTTTTTTTTATACATGACTCGGAAAAATCGAACCAAATACATTCAAATAGCCGTATAATTCTTTAATTAGTTGAGTGTGGTTAGCTTCTGACCAAATACATAGATTTTAGGTTTACCGGATCATCGTTCTTGGTTCCGGAAATACCGGAAAAGTACTCGTGTGCTCCAAACCGGAAATCAAACTTGATCATTGGTTAAATCTGATAAAATTGTGCAGATAGAAAATAGTGCTATTTGTCGGTTGCGTAGAATACGATTATATCTACAGAACCGGAAGAGTCAGCCATTTGATCTTCGAACTTGATCCACAATCCAATAGTAGCTTTCAAAAGATCCTCAACTTGTTGAAATCAGTTCAGCTATCTCCGTTGATTAAGCGTAAAGAATAAATGTTCGAAAAGTGTACCCACACAGTGACATTTTCCGATTTCGTCGAGCTGAGTCGAATGGTATATAACACTTGCGGTCTCCGAGGCTCCGATCGAAAGTCGGGATTTCCGACAATTCTTGTACCTTTCTAAAGAGAAAGGCAAAACGAAAAAATTCTTATAAATTTGGCTCAACATTGTTTGAATTTGTAGGTTATGCTAGTTGCTGGCCAAACGAATCGATTCCGGCTCCCAACCAGGAAAGACCCATGAAGTACCGGAAATAGTGGTTAAACCCTTTAAAACAGAACTCTAAGATAAGACAGCTAAGTCGATTTTTGGAAACTAAGACTCACATAAGATGGTCTGCGTCTATAAAAAGGCGGGTGGGTAATGTCAGAGACATAACTGGATGTCGTGAATACGAAAACAACTGACGTGTTCCTTAACACTTCCGAATATCAATTAGATGATCAATTGTATGAATTATGCAAGAATTCCCCTTTTCCACATTTTTCGCAAAAACAAAGAAGGCTTCACTTGATCTCGATTACTGTGAATTTCACACAGCGAAAAGTGCACAAACCTAACCAAACTGTTCTAGATTTGCACTAAACTGAGGATATTTACCTCCGATTTGCGAACAACAAATCCTAATAGTTCTTCAGAAAACTTTTAGAGCCATTAGAACGGCTGATTTTTTGTAATGCTCACCACCGATGCTTTTTTATCCATGCAAATGACTGACAGCTTTGACGTAATCGCTCTTGTCGGAAGCGAAACTAGCTTTGCAAACGGCACAAAATACATCTGCTCGCATTGGCGATAGAATCCAAACTGATTCAATTTTTGTTAGGAGCTTTCTTTTACGTGATTTCGTTTGTAGCTTTTTCACTAATGGGCTGTCCTAACGGTTTCAAAAATAGCCGCATACAGGATTTTAATGTCGATTATTTCATTTCGGATTTGCATAATTTATTGAAAGAAACTATCAATATGCTGTGAGGATTCGTTTCTAGCATTCAGAAGGACCAAATTGAAGAACTCACTACGATTTTCACCACTTTTCGGAACATTTTTCTCGAACGATTTGTTGTACAGCAGCAGATATTTTGTTCTCTTCCTCAGAACGCGTTCTGATTGGCTGGTGTTGACATGGGTCAAATGCGATAGGTTTTTCAATAGTGTACTATTGAAATACTTCAATACTTTTTCTATACACACTTAAGTTGAAAAATTTCGATTCTATTGGTAGTTAGGTTATATAAATCCTTTCACAGAACACTGAGCTATGAGCTTTAAAAATACGAGAGAGGCAAACGCGCCTTATGAATTATCCTCTTTGATACTCGTTTATACCAAACATTTCAGAAAAGTTTAATTTGGAACTATTTGAAATTATGTCACAAAACTGAAAATTTTATCATAAAATTGTGATCATATTTCCGATGGCATGTAGCAAAAATTATGTTGATTCGTTAGATACAACAAGAGATATTCACGATCAAAAACTTCCGGTTCCAAAACAACAGAGTGAAATGTGTTTAAAATTTTAAACTGTAATTCAGAGCAAAACTGCAAAAAAATGAATAATTCCTAAAACCTTGGGTCAAAACTTGTATAAATTGAAAAGGTTAAGATTCAAAGGAAAGTTTTTTTTAAGAATCGTTTAGTGATATTAATAAAAATATAAAATATGAGTTATATGAAATATATTAACACTACTTGGTGGTTAAAACAGGTTTTCTATTTCTTGTTTTGCTATAGTTCCGTGAAACGCGTACATACTAAGTTTGCAACTTTTCCGATATGTTGTTTTGAAATAACTGCACATCATAGAGTTGAAACCAAAATAAAAATGGAACTAGGAAAATTTCCAAATCACTATTCAAGCCTAGTAGTGATTCACTTAAAAATTTCCCGAAATTCATCCGTTTTTTTATCTTCCAACTCTGGCAAAATGATATTACCCATGTAAATTCTGAATACATATTTTGCTCCAGGAATTCGTGATAGATCAATCTCATTAATCAAGCTCGATCGTTCGCAGGGACTATCCGCTGTCACTCTTTGTCCGTCAACGTTCGAAGAAAATCTAAATAAATCGGACTATACATTCGGCGAGTACGTCGCCGAGACGGCCTACCATAAGGTACTGGAAGTGTACAATCGACTTTCCGTGAGCGAAGATCCTTCCCAAAGACCAGACATTGTGGTTGGTGCCGACACGATGGTTACTATGGATGGGAAAATGTACGGAAAACCGAAGACCCCAGAGGTCGCATTCCAGATGCTCAGTGAGTAAGTAAATCTGGTCGATCGTTTCATCTTTCGAACCTGCAGCAATTCGAAGCATGCGTGGAATTTCGCAGGTTGATGGGCCGCCAGCATATCGTCTATACGGGAGTGGTGATCAAATATCACGACAAGGAGGTAAAGTTTACGGAAGCTTGCACCGTGAGCTTCGGTAAAGCCACACCAGAGCAGATTCAAGCCTACGTGGACACTGGAGAACCGCTGTGAGTAGTGCTTTGTACGGTTTCAAATGCCGTTGCGTACTCAATAGTGTTTGTGGTTTTTGGTTTGGTTTTATGTTTTGTTTTGTTTTTTTTTTCAGTGACAAAGCCGGCGGTTATGGCATTCAGGGTGCCGGAGGAACATTCGTCGAGAAAATTGACGGGGACTTTTTCACCGTGGTTGGATTGCCGTTGTATCGGATATCGGTTGAGTTGTGTAAGCTGTTCGGATATAATGTTGAATGAGGCTATGCTGCGTCCATTAATTTGTTAAGTGAAATAAATACATGACAAGGACAGAAAGAACATAAACAGATGAATATTATTGTAAGAAAGTCCCAAGTTTCTTGCAAGTGTTCAAACAATCCGTTAAGCTCTTATCTTCTATGATCGTATAAAACAATCGTGTTTCCGCGAGATCGAACTTGTATTGTAAATCCGTAGGAGATGACGACTGAACATCGAACGGTTCCATCGCATAACCAAAAAGGGTTATTTTTTTTGCTTACTTCAATTGAGCAAACACGGAACCTTGATCTTGATGCTACTGCCATGAATAACTGAGCTGAACCGGGAGTACCCGGGAGCAATTATTTATTGACTAATCTAATTTAACGCTAGACACTTCACCGGTTCAACTGAGCCGCTTCGGCGGGCACACATGTTAGGGATGCTTTGGTTCGTCGGCAAGCATGAAACCCTATAAACATTTACATATACATGAATATTGGCATGATTATGCCTAGAGTTGTTCGTAGCGAAACGGGAAAAAACGATTTCAAAAACCGAATAATTTATATTTAGAAAAGTACGAAACTAAATTGATCATCCCTTGGTTTAGACACGGTCGACAGAAAAAAAATTCAATCACTCGCGATTCCGATTTTGGTAAACACGTGTGCTAGGTAAAAATAATTGACCTAGCGGAAAGCTTAGCCATGCATGAATCCGAGTACTATAATACCCAGTAGGCCTGTCTGACACTTCAAATGAATACCACCTGAAATGTATCGTATAGGTGAACGTCAGAAGCTGGTAAGATTGATGTATTGTGAATCGATTTTTTTTTGTTTCATTGTACTATTTTATTACTCACTCGAAACCCATCAGGTAGGCAGTAATTGAGCCTGAAAGTTAACGTCAATTTATCTCCGAGCAATCTTGCATACAAAAATATTCGACCTACTGCCTGGAGAGCTGGTTAGCAAACTCACTTGTTGGACGAGGGGATTCATTCAATTGATAGCTCGGCTCGTAAACCTGACAGCGCAACCGAAAGAAGCAAAGAAGAAAAAACGGACTTGACAAGGCCAATTCTGTCGTGGCGGCGTGTGCGCGATGGAATGTGATTTCTGAGGTAGCCGGTAGCCGGTTATCCTCTGATGCTGTTGTTTAATATTCAAGAGAAAACAGGTGAGACACGCGACAGCTATGCAGTCTTAGGCGCAAAAAGTGTGTCTTCTTGGAATCCGCAAATGTTGATGCGGAACGGTGATACGCGGTGAAGGCAACCTGTCGCCGATGTCAATTCTGGAAAGTCCAAGCATTGGTGATGTAACGATTGGTAATACCATATATTTTTAGAAGTGTATGTAATTTCAATGGCCAGATTGGGGCTTAAACAAGCTAATTGATTATCAGTAAATTGGAAAATATTTTCGGGGTAGATGGTTTACCAAACGGATCGTTAAATTTCAACAATTATTTTAGCTGAAACAATCGGCGTTGTTATTGAAACAAAACTCTATAAGTCAAAAACAAGTCGGATTTATTTAGAAAATATATTTTTTAATATACGTTATGATTTCTTTAAAAGAAGTTCGGTATCTCAAATATGTAAAATGAATATCGAATGTTTAATATAAATAGTATATTACACAGATGAAAATATTTTAGGAATTTACATTTTTTTCATGCACATGCACGCCCTTCCTTACTAGCAATGAGAAATTAAATGAATCTTAATGTAATTTTACATCAATCATTTTTTTAAATCAGATTTTCGTTTCAACTGATGTCTATTCCATAATACTATCGATTTACATGTCGTATAAGTTTAATCTTTTCTTTCTGTGTAGGTCACGGATCTCTATTTCATCTGAGTTCCTATTTTCATTTCGTCCCTTCATCTCATAACCTGAAACAAACTGTGAAATGCTTTAACATATTAATTAGTCACACATTCCCATTAAAAAATTGTGTTGAATTCTTATCTATTTAAAACAAATTCACTTTTCAATTTTGGAAACATTTTCGTCTTAAGTTTTGCAGTTAGTCATGTTTCTGAATATTTACTAATTGATTCGTTTCAAAATATGGTCACTATTTAAAATAATTACACCAATACTCAATGCTGAATGAGTTCGTAATCGGAAATGTTGACTTTCGACCGCTTGCTCTCGAGATGAAATTCCAGCAATCAAATCTACCCGAGTGCTTCGCATTTCACCACTTAGATAAACGTTTGTCTACCTGAATATCAATCATAGATATCAAAATATTTTACAACGACGATACGTGCTATTTGTGATTTCGGTTGATTCGACCTTTGTTTTGCGTTCAACTACAAACACCCAGTTCCGATACGGTTTTGCGCCGAACCGGCTCGTTTTTTCAGCAATCAAGCCACTGGTGCTATCTAGAAAATCCGTATCCGGCACAGATCTTCGCCACATAGCCACGAAACATATTTCAACCATCAACGGCATCAGAAAACAGACACGTTCAAGCCGGTGGCGGTTCGAAATGAAACGTGATTCGTTTGAGTGGAAACCCGGTGTTCATCAATGCGTCGAAAATGGCGTTTGATTTATGAATGAATATGACCAGGGGCAGTCGTGAATGGCCGTTATTATCGAGCAAAGTGACAAACCCAGAAAACTGTTTTCATTGATGAAAGGGATGCGAATTTGATCACTATGAGATGATCTAATGGAAGGTTTAAACTATTCAAACTATTTAAACTATTTAAGCTTTTCAAACTATTAAAACTATTCAAAGTATTTAAAGTATTTAAAGTATTTAAAGTATTTAAAGTATTTAAAGTACTTAATGTATTTAAAGTATTTAAAGTATTTAAAGTATTTAAAGTATTTAAAGTATTTAAAGTATTTAAAGTATTTAAAGTATTTAAAGTATTTAAAGTATTTAAAGTATTTAAAGTATTTAAAGTATTTAAAGTATTTAAAGTATTTAAAGTATTTAAAGTATTTAAAGTATTTAAAGTATTTAAAGTATTTAAAGTATTTAAAGTATTTAAAGTATTTAAAGTATTTAAAGTATTTAAAGTATTTAAAGTATTTAAAGTATTTAAAGTATTTAAAGTATTTAAAGTATTTAAAGTATTTAAAGTATTTAAAGTATTTAAAGTATTTAAAGTATTTAAAGTATTTAAAGTATTTAAAGTATTTAAAGTATTTAAAGTATTTAAAGTATTTAAAGTATTTAAAGTATTTAAAGTATTTAAAGTATTTAAAGTATTTAAAGTATTTAAAGTATTTAAAGTATTTAAAGTATTTAAAGTATTTAAAGTATTTAAAGTATTTAAAGTATTTAAAGTATTTAAAGTATTTAAAGTATTTAAAGTATTTAAAGTATTTAAAGTATTTAAAGAATTTAAAGTATTTAAAGTATTTAAAGTATTTAAAGTATTTAAAGTATTTAAAGTATTTAAAGTATTTAAAGTATTTAAAGTATTTAAAGTATTTAAAGTATTTAAAGTATTTAAAGTATTTAAAGTATTTAAAGTATTTAAAGTATTTAAAGTATTTAAAGTATTTAAAGTATTTAAAGTATTTAAAGTATTTAAAGTATTTAAAGTATTTAAAGTATTTAAAGTATTTAAAGTATTTAAAGTATTTAAAGTATTTAAAGTATTTAAAGTATTTAGAGTATTTAAAGTATTTAAAGTATTTAAAGTATTTAAAGTATTTAAAGTATTTAAAGTATTTAAAGTATTTAAAGTATTTAAAGTATTTAAAGTATTTAAAGTATTTAAAGTATTTAAAGTATTTAAAGTATTTAAAGTATTTAAAGTATTTAAAGTATTTAAAGTATTTAAAGTATTTAAAGTATTTAAAGTATTTAAAGTATTTAAAGTATTTAAAGTATTTAAAGTATTTAAAGTATTTAAAGTATTTAAAGTATTTAAAGTATTTAAAGTATTTAAAGTATTTAAAGTATTTAAAGTATTTAAAGTATTTGAAGTATTTAAAGTATTTAAAGTATTTAAAGTATTTAAAGTATTTAAAGTATTTAAAGTATTTAAAGTATTTAAAGTTTTTAAAGTATTTAAAGTATTTAAAGTATTTAAAGTATTTAAAGTATTTAAAGTATTTAAAGTATTTAAAGTATTTAAAGTATTTAAAGTATTTAAAGTATTTAAAGTATTTAAAGTATTTAAAGTATTTAAAGTATTTAAAGTATTTAAAGTATTTAAAGTATTTAAAGTATTTAAAGTATTTAAAGTATTTAAAGTATTTAAAGTATTTAAAGTATTTAAAGTATTTAAAGTATTTAAAGTATTTAAAGTATTTAAAGTATTTAAAGTATTTAAAGTATTTAAAGTATTTAAAGTATTTAAAGTATTTAAAGTATTTAAAGTATTTAAAGTATTTAAAGTATTTAAAGTATTTAAAGTATTTAAAGTATTTAAAGTATTTAAAGTATTTAAAGTATTTAAAGTATTTAAAGTATTTAAAGTATTTAAAGTATTTAAAGTATTTAAAGTATTTAAAGTATTTAAAGTATTTAAAGTATTTAAAGTATTTAAAGTATTTAAAGTATTTAAAGTATTTAAAGTATTTAAAGTATTTAAAGTATTTAAAGTATTTAAAGTATTTAAAGTATTTAAAGTATTTAAAGTATTTAAAGTATTTAAAGTATTTAAAGTATTTAAAGTATTTAAAGTATTTAAAGTATTTAAAGTATTTAAAGTATTTAAAGTATTTAAAGTATTTAAAGTATTTAAAGTATTTAAAGTATTTAAAGTATTTAAAGTATTTAAAGTATTTAAAGTATTTAAAGTATTTAAAGTATTTAAAGTATTTAAAGTATTTAAAGTATTTAAAGTATTTAAAGTATTTAAAGTATTTAAAGTATTTAAAGTATTTAAAGTATTTAAAGTATTTAAAGTATTTAAAGTATTTAAAGTATTTAAAGTATTTAAAGTATTTAAAGTATTTAAAGTATTTAAAGTATTTAAAGTATTTAAAGTTTTTAAAGTATCTAAAATATTTAAAGTATTTAAAGTATTTAAAGTATTTAAAGTATTTAAAGTATTTAAACTATTTACACTATTTAAACTATTTAAACTATTTAAACTATTTAAACCTTGCCATGTTATGGTACGCTAAGAATCAGTTGCGAAGTCTTGAAACAGAATGATCAAATTTCACAGAAGGAATGTCATGCCCAGACTTACTTTTTCATTTATTGATTTTTCTACTTTATTATCAATCTCGAACAGAAGTCATCATAATCAATCAAGATAAATCTAGTTTCTGGTATTTGTACCCGTTACGTGTCTGTTCCGTAAGCATTACACCTTAGTGGAAATTAGTATTTAATTGTGATAAATAAATTTAATTTGATTAATAACTCTACTAACAGGCCAGTACAAGAAAGTAATTTAAGTGATTGGGAATTATAATTAAGAACCAATTTAACTTTTTCATCACCAATGAATTCTACTGTCCAATGTGACGTCACGTCACGTCAATTGCAAACTACTTTTCGTAGCCTTCATATTTTAGCCATTTTATAAGTTTGTTGGTGATAACTAAAGAATACGGCAAAAAATAGTTTAAAATAAGAATAAGTATCCATATTGTAAGTATTACACCTCAGTGAAAGTTTAGTGGCGTGGCAATGGATATCAGAATTAATTGTGATAAACAATGTGAAATTAATTAAAAATTCTACTAACAGGCCAACGCAAGAAGCTGATTTATTGAGTAATTCATCGACTCTACTTTTTTTACTTTAATTTGACTTTACCACTTATACACTCAATCCACTCAATCCTGTCTCTGAAAATCGCATCCTTGGATTATGTCTTGAAGCTGACCTTAGGTAAATGTATAAGATTGCCCAAAGTGTTGCTATGACCATTTTGGCAATGTTCGCTACCTATTTTGTCGTGAATATGACTTACTTTACTATGGGGCGCCTTTTCAAAATTTACCCTCTGAGAGAGTGATAAGTTTTTGATCGTGAATATCTCTTGTTGTATCTAATGAATCAACATAATTCTTGCTACATGCCATCGAAAATATGATCACAATTTTATGATAAAATTTTCAGTAGTGTGACATAATCTCAAATAGTTCAAAATTAAACTTTTCTGAAATGATAGGTATATACGAGTATCAAAGAGGATAATTCATAAGGCGCGTTTGCCTTTCTCGTATTTTGAAAGTTCATAGCTCAGTATTCTGTGGAAGGATTTATATAATCTAATTACCAATAGAATCGAAAATTCTCAACTTAAACGTGTATAGCAACAGCATTGAAATATTTCAACAGTACACTATTGAAAAATCTATCTCATTTGACCCATGTCAACACCAGCCAATCAGAACGCGAGATGTCTGAATCTATACAAGAGCATCCATATAAAAGTTGAGTGGTTCATTTTTCCTACCATTTTCTGAGGTAACTGTTCCCGAAACAAGACACACGAGAGCAACATCGAGGACCTGTCGTCTCACTGTTTCCCGTTCTGCGAACAAGAAAAGGAATTTTGGCAAATGGGCTGTCCGTACTCCGCTCCCAGTAGTAGGTATAAAATGAAATGTGATGTGAGAAATAGCGTCATTTAAGTTAAAGTAGCTACTCTGAACGCACGAGACACCGAAAACCGGTAGAAAGGCAGCCAAAAAGTCCAGCAAGGCCCGTTCAAAGCACTTTAAGTGCTAAAGATCATCCTAAAGACTAGTTGAATTTTGTCGCTTTCCTACCATTTTCCGAGCAACTGTTGCCAAATATTTCCTACCAAAAGATTCATCAAGATGGAAATTAAAATAATTTGTACCGTCACTAACACATTCAATTACGAACGCCAATGCGAAAGCGAAAGTGATGATGTTGAACACATCTTTATACTAGTATGGGGTCGTGTGGGAATATGCCATGCGAAACAGGGTTGCCATATATAAAGATTAATCTGTATTTTATTTATACATATGTTACATACATATATATATATATATATATATATATATATATATATATATATATATATATATATATATATATATATATATATATATATATACGAGGTCTGTTCAAAAAGTACCCTGAATTCTCATTTTTCTAAAAAAATATTTATTTATTCGTCTACATCTATATGGTCCCCTTCAAAGTAATCCCCCCTAGATATAATACACTTATGCCAGAGTTTTTTCCAGTCTTCGAAACACCCCTGATAGTCACTTTTTGTAATGCTCTGTAGCACTCTCAGCGATTCTGCCTTTATCTCTTTAATCGATGAAAACCGCTGTCCTTTCATGGGTCTCTTCAACTTTGGGAACAGGAAAAAATCACACGGAGCGATATCTGGTGAATAAGGAGGTTGGGGCATGATTAAAGTCTTGTTTTAGCCAAAAAATTTGATCAAAATTCAGCAGTTTTGGAACGAATTTTGCTGCCACTCGTTTCATGCCCAAAACATTTGAAAATATATGATGGCATGAGCCAACTGATATGCCAACTTCATCAGCAACTTCTCTAATAGTGATTCGGCGATCATCCATAATCATTTTTGCCACTTTTCCCACATTTTCATCGATTATTGACGTGCTGGGTCGACCGGAGCGTTCGTCGTCTTCAACGTCTTCGCGGCCATCTTGGAAACGCTTATCCTACTCGTAAACACTTGTTTTTTTCATAGCAGACTCACCGTAGGCTCTTTGTAACATTTCGCACACTTGGTTACACTTTATTTCATTTTTCACGCAAAATTTAATACAAATTCTTTGACTCTTCAATTCTTCCATTGTTTAAACTAACAAAAATCGCCGAGCTCAAAAAAACACGTCTACACCACCCGCTACAAGACAGAATGTAAACAATGAATACAGCAGAAAATTTCACCATACATTAGGGACATATGTACCAACACAATAAAAAAAAATTTTGACCACCGGACTCTCCAGACGCGCGCAATTGAAAAATTCCGGGAACTTTTTGAACAGACCTCGTATGTATATAAATATATATATATATATATATATATATATATATATATATATATATATATATATATATATATATATATATATATATATATATATATATATATATATATATATATATATATATATATATATATATAGAGAGAGAGAGAGAGAGAGAGAGAGAGAGAGAGAGAGAGAAAGAGAGAGAGAGAGATAAATCTGTATTATTATTATTATTATTATAATTATTATTATCATCATTAGTATTAAAATTACTCTTGCATACCGAAGATCGTCGATACATTTCAGACCAGGCCATGCAAGAAGAAGAATCTGATATCTTCGAACTTCATAGCTTCAATAAAAATAAACTACAGCAAATTAAAAAGGAATTGTTTCAAGTTTGGAATATATAGTTGTAGAATAGTAGCTGTTTAATGTAACTAATCTGTACTTTAATGTAGATACATCACTTCAAACTCTATTAGTAAAAAAGGAGAAAGCTTGCACAATTCGTACAATCAATCAACTAACTGATATTCGGAAAAGTGATGGGAGCATGTAAGTTTTTTCGTATTCTCGGCATCCAGTTATGTCTCTGACATTACCCACCCGCCTTTTTTATCATCAAGTCAAAGTTTGAGTAGATAACAACCTAATTTTAGGTAGTTAACAGAAGAGCTCGACAATGAGCGACTTCTTCTCAAAAAACGTGCTTAATCCACCTAGCAGTGCGATGATACCTTTTTTTTTATCAATCCGCATGTGTTTTTTGCATGAATATTCTCCGGTGTTTTAGTTCTCATGACATTATTTTAATGCCCGTCGTTTTAAGAAGCAATTTGAGATTTCAATCACTCATTACCCTGTAATGCCGAAGCTGCAAATCGGATCGAATTTGAATCTAAACGTGTGACAATCGATTGAACATTTCATGAGATGTCAAAGTAAGTTCAACTTTAGAGGTATTCAGAAAGCAGCATAACCCAGAACGATTCGTATGGCCAAAAAATATGACGAGTAAACTGCAATAGTGTCGAGTCCAACTTTGAAGTTTTTTGGAATTGTCATCTTCTATATCGGTTTGAATGTTAAAAAATCATCACTTTGTAATTCCCGAATCCATTAATTTTGTATGGGACCATAAATCCTTTAATTTGAATTTATGTTTTTGAAATTAGGTTTGGCCTTTTTTGAGAAAACGATTGTGCTTTGAGAAACGATTCGAAACTGGAACCGGAATTCGAAAATCGGTGTAGCCGAAGTCAGTTGAATTCACCTGATGAGCTGTATATTTTATTATTGACTATAAAAATCTGCAAACCCGATTAACCTGATTAATTTATGTGAAATGGACACTCTTTTACTAATCACTATGTATCCCCTAAACTGGAAATTGGATTTGACTAAAAAGCAAGACGTTTAATAGGATCTTAAGACCTTTCATTTGAATTTTAGATGGTTCTTAGATTTTATTTGAATCTTAGATCGATTCAGCCATCTACGAAATCAATTAGTTACACTATTTTGATTTCGTTTCGAATATCATCCTGTAGTTCCGAAACCAGAAGTTGGATTCAAATGAAATTCAGAAACATAGGACATAGGACTGGTCACATGAGTCTAAGTTTGTAGAAATCAGTTATGCCATCTCCGAGAAATATTATTGAAATTATTGAGAAGTTGTGTTCTTCCAGCAATTATTGTTGCAAGCAGTGTAAATCAATACAAATATTGATATTGTTTTGAATTTGAAAATATTGCCATCTTTCTAATACATCTTTTAGGTACCAATAAACAATTGCATAAAACGATATTGAAAATCGTTTTTCACTTTGCTCCGAAGCATCGCTTTATCATCAAGCGCGTAAAACTCCTACTACTGGAATAAGGCGAAAAGTCGCTTACACAAAAATATCGATATCTCCGTTAGAAATGGACGGATTTTGACAATCTATGGCTTGTTGGACAGCTGTTACCATGCGGAATCTAAGTACGGAAACATATTCTGTTTTCAAGGTCAATTGTGATAGAAAACTTCGTATAACTCAAAAAGTAAACATCCGATCGAAAAACCATTCAATTGCGTTCAGGATGACGGGGAGACCTTTCATTTGCGACTAGTTTGATCAGAATCGGTCCAGCCATCTCTGAAATTTCGACTTCTTAGTTGACAACACACATACAGACACACACACGGACATTTTCTCAGTTCGTCGAGCTGAATCGATTTCTATATAACACTCGGCCCTCCGGGCCTCGGAAAATTTTTCTAAAGTTTGAGCGAATTCTATACCTATTTTATATATATATATATATATATATATATATATATATATATATATATATATATATATATATATATATATATATATATATATATATATATATATATATATATATATATATATATATATATATATATATATATATATATATATATATATTATTATATGTATATATAAAGGTAAACTTGATTTTCAGTGTTCCGGACTTTTCTTTACCTTGACTTGACGGCATTGAACACAATTTATATACCGAAAAATTACTTAGGAAGCACACATGCTGCTTATTTGGAACTCATACTCAATTAAGCATGTGATTCGAAATAGTTGAGCCCATGGATCAAGTAGGCTCAGTAAAATTTCGACACAAAACAGGTCGGTGCGCACCAAACGATTGTATTAATAATCTAGTATTCAGTGTTGGTGATTGCCGAAATTTTGACAGAAGCTGCTATATCGCTATCTATATTGTATACAACATTTTCAATCCGGTAGAAGATGCTACAAGAACTCGAGTCTCTCAATGCATGAACCGTGAGAGAATTTTGCTACATTTCTTCGCTCCGCTTCATACTCTGAGTATTTCACGCTTTTAAAAAAAATTTACAGTCTGACAATGATCGGCGTTGTGTGGAATTTACCAAGAGATCGCAAGTTGACAATTATCGCAGAAAATCGAATCGATGATTCGACTTGATGATTCTCATACTAGGTTGCAATATTTCAAAACCCTTGTGTGGAGCATTCACAGACATTTTCATAGACACAACTTATGCAAAGGTTATATGCACATAGTTAGAATAAGCGGCTATAGTAAAATGATTCTATCGCAATTATCAACGGCCTGTATAGAATCGAATCGCGAAACGAGAATAAGCGACCGTTTGTTGCTTCAGAGAGGATCCCCACAGCAGCGTGCTAACCTGTGATTCTCAGAAATGTCGTCGAAAGAAATTCGCTCTTGCACTGGTGTCGTTTGTATGTTAAATGAGCCATGCCGGGTTTTTGTTGTTGCGATGATTTCCGTCTCTCTTTGATGGCACTGATTTAATCGTGTGAAGAGTTGCCAGAGAGCATTCTTTGATACGATAAATGCCATCCTTTTTAGTATTCATATTTTGCATTGATGGGTAAATTTCTAATTCCATACAAAACAATTTCCTAGATTTTCTATCCCGAAACATTTTCCTTATTATTTATAAGCCAAATTATAGGTAGAGTTATGGCGGATAACATAAAAAAACCTGTTTTAATCTATCTGTCCCGGGTTGGCGGTTCAATGCATAGGACGCTGGTCTTACAAGCCAGTTGTCGTATGGTCGAGCCCCGACATGGAAGGATTCTTAGTGTCAGTAGGATCCACAGTACTAGCCATGCAATGATTCTGTACACTAAGAATCGGCTGCGAAGTCTGTTGAAACAGAAAGGCCAAATTCCACAAAAAGAATGTAATGCCAAGACATTGCTTTTTTGTTCGTTAACTAGTCTGACCTACAGAGTGAAACAGCTTTCAGATCGGTGAGACCATTTCTGAGGAAACGAAGTGAGTTGCACTATTGCAGTTACTTCCGATACCGGAATCCGGGAACCGGAACAATCAAAGTCGCTTCGAGAAAACGGACTGGGATCCAGTTTTGAGTCTATTGTTACAAGCTGCGGCCGTTAATCGAAAACCGGGAGTCAGAAAAGGCGATATTAATTTGTTTGGCCGTCTACTGACAATGGCTGTCGATTGAAATAGTTTTGAGGTGATCTTAGAATTTAGTTTACGTGCTTTACTCGCCGCTTTCAGTGACGGTATACATATTTTAACAATCTTCATCCTGTAATCCCGCAACCGGATGTGGTATCCGCGTGAAATTTAGGATATATGGGACCACGAGACCTTTCATTTGAACCTAAGTTTGTGAAAATCCGGCAATCCATCGCTGAGAAAAGTAAGTGAGATTCATTTTGAAATATATGACCACTGTTTCCGGTGCTTCCGGAATCGGAAACCGGGAACCAGGATAGCCGGAATCAGGTTGTATTATTTGTCTACTGATAATTGCTACCGATTGAAATAGTCTCGAGGCCAGTTTAGATTATTTTTACGTTTTTTGTTTCGCCACTTTGAATGACGGTAATTTTCAACACACTGTACCCTATAATTCCGGAACCGGAAGTCGAATCAAAATGAAATTGAGGTGCTTTTTATAAGACAGTTTCATCTTTCATTTGAATCTAAGTTTGTGAGAATCGGTTCTGTCATCTCTGAGAAAAGTTAGTGCACTTATTTTTACTTTTTTTGCACATTCCATCCTGTAATTCCGGAACAGGAAGACGAATTCGAATAAAATTCAGAAACTTTGTATGGGGCTACAAGACGTTTCAATTGAGTCTAAGTTCATGAAAATTAGTTCAGCCATCTCCGAGAAAAGTGAGTGCAAAAAATGTTACATACATACATACACATACATACATTTTGCGTACTCGATGAACTGAGTCGAATGATATATGACATTCTACACGAGAAAAGTAAAAAAGAATTGTTAAAATATGTGTCGCTATTCTTGATTGATGCCCGTACATCTATTTTGCAACTTTGTTTTATACATGGAATATATCTATTTAAATCTATGCTATAAGGGGTCAAGAAAAAGTTGGTTTACGTGGTTTATGAACTGCCCCTATATGTTGAGCTGAGCTGACGGTGTACGTAGTGATGTCTTATTTTTCATATTAATCGATTGTTAGATTTTCGATTAATAAAAGAGTAGTCGATTAGTGTAATCGAATACTATTAGGCACTAATTGATTAATGTAATTAATCGATCAAATTATTCTAGGCGGAATCAGAGTTGCCAAATGAAAAACTCTACCTTTAGTGTATCATAAATAAAGCAAAAACCTGACAAAATGTGAAACGTTCAGGTCGGGTTTTTATTCGCTTATCGGATGTCGTATCGAGCAGGTTGTCTTCTCAACCAGCAGCAATAAATTATCAGTAATCGCATTCAGCTTCTGAATACTGAATCTGCCGAGGGCCGAAGTTGGGATTGGATGAATTTCGAAACTGCGTTCAGAACCTGAATTCTGAGCTTAATTTCAGGTTTAGAGTTTTGCTTCAAAATTCAGTTTCAGAATTTAGGTTCAGATTACAGGTTCAGAAATTTAAACTATGACTCTGGAACTCAATTATAATTCCGGATTTTTTTACTAAATTTGGGAACGAATTTATGTTTGGAATTTTAGTCAAGAATTCTGATTTAGGATTTCACGTTCATAATTCTGGTTAATCCATTTTCAGAATTCATATGCAATAAATCACAAAGAGTTCATCTGGTTTCAAAATTTATTTTTTCATATTAAAGTACAATCCTTCCGGTTAATTGTGGAATATAATTTCATTCAAATGGCTGCCTCGGCTGGCCTAGCAGTACACCATACTGTCGGTCCAGTTTTTTAGTACATTTTCAATTGTATGCAGCTTTATTTCAGCTATGGCTGCACGAATGTTGTCCTTCAAGGCTTGAGTGGTCTTTGGCTTGTCCACATAACACTTATCTTTGACAGCCCCCCAAAGATAATAGTTTAACGGCGCCAAATCACAGCTCCGAAGCGGCCAAACGACATCCGAATTTCGACTGATAATTCGATCTTCGAAGACTGTGCGCAGAAGATCGATCGTAGCATTGGCTGTGTGGCACGGAGCGCCGTCTTGTTGGAACCAAATGGTGTCCAAGTCTTCCTATTCAAGTAACAGGAAGAACCAATTGCTAATCATGGTGCGGTAGCGCTCGCCATTGACCGTGGCGGCGGCTCCTGCCTCATTTTCGAAGAAAAATGGCCCAATGATGCCGCCAGACCAAAATCCGCACCAAACCGTCACTCTCTGAGGATGTATCGGCTTCTCCAAGATAACGTGCGGGGTTTCCGAACCCAAATGCGACAATTTTTCTTATTAACATACCCGCCGAGATGAAAATGTGCCTCATCCGAGAAGATGATTTTTTTTGGCAAAAATCGGCGTCTTCTTCAAGCTGATTTTCAAAGTAAAACTGAACTATTTTCACGCGTTCCTCAAGCGTATACAGAACCATTTTCGTTCGGCGGAATGATAAAACTAAGTTTCTGTCAAATCAGAAATGACATTAAGGTTACCAATGTCGAAATAACCGCTAGTTCAAAAAAAAGCTAGATGGCGGACCCTGTATGTGATAAAGGGCATGTCAGTTTTATTCGTATATGATTTCATCCGCTTTTTCCAATATGAAAAGCATCTTTTTATTTTTGTGGATCCCTGATGTAAATTTTAAAAGGCTCTCGACCAATGATACCAGAACAGAAAAAAGTTGATAAATATTCAATCTAATTTCAATTACAATCCATATGAAAGTACTAATTGAAGAACTTTGGTTGTATATTCTTCGAACTGCTTCGCTTGCAAAATAATGCTTTGCACGTTATATTTACTTCGATTACAGATTATGGCAAACAGTAATCAACTTCTCTTTCAATTCATCTTCTCTTACATAAAGAACAAAACAAACCAATGCCGGTGATCCTGACAACACTTTTTTTCACTGCGGTAACATGAATTTCAAAATCATGTATTTGCTTATGTCAATTTTAACCAATTGTGAACTGACTTCATAAGCAAATACATAGTCGTCTGGTCCTGTTCTAGCCCTGTCAGAGTAAAAGCTGAGTCGATGTTTCGCTTAATTTGTTGCTAGTATCTATCCCGCTTTTAGTTTGCTAATGCCATTCAGCTCAGCTTCTCGCGTTCACTCTGTCTGCAGCCTACGACTAAACGTCATCTACACATTGATATAGATCTCGATTAATTGATTGCTATTAATCGAATATCTCGATTAGTGGCATTGCCGTTCATCGATTACAAGTACTCGATTACTTTAGCCTTTTATTCGATTATTTTGTATTTTCGAGTAAAAAAATACATCACTAGGTGTACGGGTTTAGTTTCCGTATGTTGAATTCGCACTCCTATGTAGAAAACAAAAACGTAGTCCGACGTTAAAAGTATTCATTATTACTTTTGAAAGAGAATGAAAAAGATTCTGAAGTACGTTGGCAAACAATCTGTGCTGAATCTAATGAGCAGGATTAGGTGAAGAATTCACTCCTTGGTGTATGATTAAATGGATCTTCGAACTTGAAACATAAAAAGAACTCGACGTAAACATTTCGAAAGGGGCAATTGACAGATTGTCTTTGTTTACTTTCTCGATTGATTATATCTCCGTTATTATACAAATGTTCGTTATATATCTAGTACTGTAATAAAACTAAAAATATTGGCTTCCATTCTATACGAATATTTTGTAAGTAAACGTGAAAATTAAGGAGCTATTAACAGAAGAGAAAGTAAACAAAGAGAAACTCTTGGAGAATTGGATTGTCCTTGATTGTTGTTAAGTAATTAAGTAATTGTTAAGTAATGTTAAGTAATTTACGTTATTAGTTATTTTCTTATTAAAACGCGTAATTAAGTGTTTCTTGATTGACGTCAAAAACATCTGTTGAACTGCCATACAAACATCTCATTCTCTAAGAGTGCGGTCCTTCGTTTGCATGTTCTGCTTTGATTTTCTTTCCAACAAAACTTATTTTCTACCCATGGTTGCATTTGTGAAACCGCAACACCGAACCCACAGCATTTGCTTTACTGTGGTTATGATCTCTTATTGCTTAAAGTCCACACAAAATCAGCAGTCTCGAAATTGTGGTTTAACAGATGCATTGACAGTAATTGAGTTGTTGGAAAAAAATTGCAGTGAGATGAGATTAGTTTGAATCAATTACAGAATTGCAGTGAACTAAGTATTTTTTTCAAATAATATACTGAAAATTGAAAGTCAAAGTTAACGAAAGCTTCGCCCATTCTTCGACTCTGTTGAAGAAAGCAAATCGAGTACAAAAACGTTCATCGATCCGGTAAAAATATGATGCTTTAAGTGTACCGGGTTGAGTGAACATCGTCTTGAAATTCAAGTAAATGGGCGCATGCATGTCATACCTTGTTTTCAATCAATCAAAGTCAATGAATATTTCCCTGCTGCGAGAGTGCCACCATCGATACCGGATGAAGCGCACACGTAGAGGTCCCATCCAGAAACGTCGGTCGGTAGTCGGTCGGATTGCACCAGAATAATTGAAATTCCAACTTCTGGCAAACAGTGGTGAATATCGGGTAGGGACAGAAAAAAATGAAATCGACTGTGCGAAACTGGCTTTCATTTCCGGCCAGCTGCACTACGGCGAAGTGTCACAGGTTGCTGCCCGAGGAAAGCTATATTCGCTGGTTGCAGCTTGTCATGACCGGAGAAGCATTCCTGTTCGATTCCCCGATGCATTTGCCACCGGAAAGTGTAGCGGTAGTGGTAGTGGTAGGAATCAATCATTTCAGTTTAATTAATTGAAGATGATTTTTCTGTTGTTCTGCCGTAAGGATGGCAAGCGAACCGTTAAGCGATACTTCGTGGCTCCACTGAGTGGGAATTTTTCACGAGATTAATGATGCTTTGGTTCCGGTAATTATGATATTAGATTGTGATGAGCTGGTATCAGAGTGTCACATAATGAATTTGATAAAGAATCGGATAGTGCTTCGTGTTCATTTGATTCATTTTTTTCTTGCAAAACCCTTCGTTCACGAACTAGCTATAGCAATTGGGAAGCACGCTTTGAAATTTGGAATTGGGCGGTTGATTGACTTTGTAGATACACACTGTACTCTGGGATTGTAGTTATTGGATGGGTACAAATTTATAAAACATTGGATAAAATTGATAAAATATAGGCTAAAAAATTATGCGTAAACGCGGTCTGGAAAAATCCAGACTAATCTCACAGTTGGATTGCGAAAATGGTTGAGAATCAACAATTCGAACGTATACCGTATGGTAAAACCGTTCAAAAAGATTCAACGGCGCGCTAGCAGCGCAACCCTATGTACGTTAGGAAAGTTAAGAATAACTTCAAGCCCAAACTCGAATCATTTGATTTGGGATGCGACCAAGAAGGTCTATTCTTTCATCTGGTTCGTCCTGCAGACAACGTTGCAGACCGAGTTTCTTGTGTTCATTGTAGGGAAAGCGGCCAATCGAACCAATAAACAGAAAACGATGACCAAATCCTTCTCCAACAAGAGACGTACATTGAAGCAGACGCCTAGCAGATCTCCGTCTCACAGTTGTTCTGGAGAAGTTTCGGAAGAAAAAAGACGGAAAATTTGCCAAGAACTACTAGGTGTGGCAGGCGATCTGTAGATGGTGCAAATTCAGCAAGACATACATAACGATCGGTACCATCAACGGCCAAATGTATATAGAAAAATCCCTCCAAAAGTACCTGCTACCCTTCCTTGGGTCCCACGAGGGCGGCACTCAGTTTGTGGTTGGATTTGACATCTTGCCATTACGCGAAGCCTGTGATGCGAAAACAACGATGTGCCGAAGGAGGCAAATCTATCAAATTCTCCAAAACTTCGCGGAATAGGGAAATTATGGCCTATTATGAAGGGAAACCCCTAAAAACAAGAATGGTCTTGAAAAACCACAAATATTTTTGGGTAGTGTTAAATCTAAGGTGCAGTCGTTTAGTTTAGTTCAGGAGGCTGATAAAACCAACTTTGCTAAAACACAGCTAATATGTAATTTTCTTTACGATTCGTATTCGACGCGTTAGTTCATAACAGTTTAATTTGTTCTGCTATGTCATCTAGCAGTCCAACATAAACCACTAAGCGAAACACGGGGTTTCGACTTTCAGTGGCCGGTTCAGGTATGGCCATTTAGAGGTTAGCTTTGTTTTAAGCTCAGAATACATAACCGGTCTTAATTTTCTTTGCGTTTCGTCTTAGAAGTAACTAAGGCTAAATGATAGCTAATATATGTTTATCTATAACCTGATAGTTTTCAAAATGTTCGACTAAAATTTATTTTTTTGGTTATCAGTTTATTCTATCTCATTTTTTTTTGAGAGCACAGTCGTTAATAATTTTAAAAAATTAATCTCAAAACTCTTCAATTTTTAGGTCTTTTAAGCAAACTGTCTTCATCTCGTCCATCGGATTGTGGTCCAAAGACACAGGAAGAGATAGACAAAAATTTCAATATGGAACTCGATTTTCCATAAAATGTTAATGAGTTTCTGTTTTAGGATCTCGCACCTCTACAGAAAAAAAATAAAGACTGTCCCAGAAAGTATGGACGCACTTCGATTTCGCTGTAAATAATTCACAAGTGTTAGACATTCAAATTTTATTCGGTATACTGATAATATTAGACTACACCAACAGAATATTATTCTCAACATTTGCTACTTAGCCATTGTAGACTAGCTGGCGCACCTTCTTGCGAACGTTCCTCATTAAATTCCGTACAGACTTCTTGGCGACAAGTTTTGACATTTTTTTCCTTTTTTTTTCGAACTGTTGAATGGTTTCGGCTGCCGAGACATGTTTCCTAAGATGTGCCTTCGTCAATGCCCAAAATTCCTCAATTGGTCGAAGTTGTGCGCAATTTGGTGGATTTATGTTTTTTGGGACGAAAGTGACATTTTTGGTAGTATACCATTCTACCGTTGATTTCGAGTAGTGGCAAGAAGCAAGATCTGGCCAGAAGACAACAGGATCCTTGTGGCTTCGAATCATGGGTAGAAGTCGTTTTTGTAAACATTCCTTGATGTATATTTCGCTGTTCATTGAAGCAGTGGTGATGAAGGGTTTCGAAATCTTACCGCAGCTACAAATTGCTTGACAGACCATAGCTTTCTTAAAAAAATTTTCGACTTCAATCGAGGTCTCGGACTTGTTTAACACTTGCCCTTCTCGCACCGTATAATATTGTGGTCCCGGCAAGGATTTGTAATCGAGTTTTACGTAGGTTTTCAGCAAGAATCGTATTGTACAGCTTTCGAACCCTCGGCCTGATCGATGCTTCTTGTTTCGGACTACGTTTTGGTTGTTTCTGCTTCTTATAGGTTCGAAAATTCAAACGTTCTTTAGCACGAAGAATATTTGACTTCGAAGTGCCCACTTTTTTGGCCATATCCCGAACTGAAACCTCCTTCTTTTGCTCGAACGCCTTCAGTATACGTTTATCCAACTGAGGGTTAGCAGGACCTTTTTTTCGACCCGTTTCCGGTTTATCCTCAAAGGTGTTATCCTCACCGAACTTCCTGATCGCATTACGCACGGCTTTTTCCATTTTTGCTATCTTTCTCAGTGACAGTCCGCGTTCTGTGCACCATTTGTACACAATTTTTCGACGATGTTCTGCTGAAAGTCCACGTATTTCAAAACAAACTATTGAAAACTAATAAACAACTGCACAAGTGGTTAGAGAAGAGTGTAAACAACAGGACGCAGCCATAAAAATTGACAGATTCTGAACCATTGAAAAAAGGAAAGTGGTTTTTGGTTGCGTCCATACTTTCTGGGACAGTCTTTAGAACAGTTTTTATGGCAAATAGATACATATACCTTTCTACAGTATACCTATCCGCTCAATTTTGTCAAAGATGGCTGGACCGAATCAACAATTTTTACTTCGTTTGAAAGTTACACTCTTAGAAAAAATGAAATTTTCACTTGACGTAAATTCAAGCACAGAGAAAAGACATATAAGCTAGTACAAACTTTTTCAAAAATCTGAAAACTCTTAGAAAAAAAAATTTACGCTTGAAATAAATTCAAGCATGCCGTAATTTCTTCGTGGATGACAAAATATTAACATGTAAAAATAAATTTTGCGTCTGTATCGATGTAACATTCAGCTAAATGAACTGTGAAGTTAATGATATGACTTATCTTTACATGTCTTGAATTGTGAATATATGTGAATCGCGATGCTCCTTTTACGTGCATCTATAAAGATACAACTTTTTCGAAGTGTGTACACACTTAGAAAAAATCGTGTAAATTTACGTCTCTATAGATGCACTCAAAAGGAGCGTTGCAATTCACTTAAATATACAACTTAAAGCATCGAAACAGACACAGTATGTATTGTTGTTCAAAATATAATACTCTATCATCACCCAAGAAATTGCGACATGCTTACATGTATACATTTACGTCAAATGTAAGTTGCATTTTTTTAAAGAGTTTCCACAACTAGAAAAAATCGTGTAAATTTACGTCTTTTGAGACCCACATATTCGAGTGTAGAAAATGACTCTATTTCACAGTTGATCTAACACATATTCAATGCCTTCTGACGTATTTTAAGTGTTTTGAAAGTGGTTTGAAAGGCTGAGTTTATTTGACTTATATTTGTTTACACCCAAACCACCGTTTACGAACAATTTCTTTAGGTTACCTCTTTTTACGTAACTCTTTCTACGAACCAAATTGCCAATAACGTAATCTTTTTTTTATGAACCAAATTTCAAATAACGTTAAAAAGATGTTTTCATTCAATGAAAGCGTATTCCGGCTCATTTATATTTCATAGAAACTACTACAATATGGATATTTTTGAAACGGGTTTAAAGAGTAGATTCCGCAAATTTGTATACCTCAAGTTTTAGAAATTCAAGATGACGGCTTCCGGTTTATTGATTTTTTTGAAAACCCTTGCACTGTAAGTATTTCTGGAACTGATTTGATAAAGAGGTGCCGGAAAATAATGTTTAGGTCGTTCCAAAATCCAAGATAGCGGCTTCCGGTTTATTGATATTCCTTGAAAACACTTACAATATGAGTATTTTCGGTACGTATTTCATGTCTTGATACCAGAAAACGATGTTTGAGATCGTTCTAAATCCAAACTGGCGACTTCCGGTTTTCTGATATTCTTTGAACATGGGTATTTTCGGAATGTGCTGAATAGATATCAGATATAGAATATTATAGAATATGGCGCTTTTCGGTTTATCGAGATTCCTGAAAAACCCTTAGATTATGGGTATTCTTGGAACGAATTTGATTAGAAGGAATATTATGTTTGGGATCGTTTCGAAATTCAAGATGGCAACATCCGGTTCATAAATATTTTTTGAAAACTCTTGAAGGATTCTTAGTGTCAGTAGGATCGTAGCACCAGCAATGCAATGATTCTGCACGCTCTGAATCGGTTGCGAAGTCTGTTGAAGGCAGGAGGTCAAATTTCATAAAAGGAATGTAATTGCAAGGATTTGTTAAGATTTTTTTAGTTGTCGTAAAAACAACTAAAATCCACAATTCAACTAATTTTTTCGTCAAAAGACTGATATTTGTTTGTGAATTTGTTTATCTTCTATCTGACTTATATTGGTCTCAATAAAAATTTTATAGAATGAGATAAGTCTGCGAAATCTGATGGAACATGTCGTGTTCCACACAGGAATGTATTACAAAAAGTTAGCTACTGCCATCATAAACAGAAAATGAAACAGAGAAGTTAAACTGTATCCACAACGCCGGTGTACAGTCCTGATGTTAATTAATGCAAATGAAAATCAATCGTTAAGTTCATTGCATATGTAATCATCCATAAATCACCCGATTAAAAGTTAAGTGTCTATAAAAATCCAGATTAAGTATCACGTTTCATCGAATCACAACGCCGGAGGTCATTCGGAACCCCTCGGGGCACCAGACCAGCATGAGTTAGGCGAGGTAAATTATATCTTCCGGGCGCGAAGATGAGCTTCCAAACACTTTCCCTTGCGAATGCTTTCGTCGATCCGAGCATAAACGCAACCTCACACACTTTCGATGTGCGATTTGAGGTGAGATTTCGGTTTGCCACGAAAAAATATTGGTTCGCAATAGAAGGTAAGCTGTTAGATTTCTTTTGTTTGCCCATTGCTCAAGCTGAAGCCATGCTTCTAATTATCTCATGTTGATCACAAATGTAGACCGTGCATACTGTTGCATGATCCGCGGTTGCAGCTCTATCTCCGGTACACCGACCGAGTCACCCGGTGATTCCTTTCCGGTAATGTGGTAAATAAAGCCGTCATTTTTTCTGCACCATTTTCGGAACTGACCGACCAACGTGATGAAAACTGAGTAACAATTATAAAACAAATCCAACATTACAGCATCGACCACTGAACCGTCATCCGGTTCAAATGACCAGGGTACGAGTAACAATTTTTGTAGGCTATGAATTGAATTACATATTGAATCGAGTTTAGTATGAAGTAGCTTTTACACTCTTTGTTTTCCTCTTAAAGAAAGGGTAAGCAATTTCTCCGAAATGTGATTTTGGGACCGAAACCAAGGAAGTCGTTCAGATTGTGTAAGGGTATGAATTAGTGTGTCAGAAATGTTACACAATTTTCCCAGGATTGTTTCATTTACCAACTTGAATTAAGGTAAAGGGTTTTTTATGAGTCACCAGCGGTTGAGGGCGGTTGTTCCTTAGAGCAGCATCTCACAATATTATGTGGGAGATGGATAATAGAACTGAAACTGGAATAAACGTTTTCCCAGTAAAACGTTTTAGTTTTATTTATTTGAACAGTTCTTCTGTTATATTTAAAACTCGTATACGCACAGATAAAAATATTTACATCTACTTTCATGCACATATTTGGAGCAGGGAATTGAATATAAAGTTAATTCTCAGGTCATTATTTTTCAATATACTTTAAAAGCAAAACTAAGCGTAAATTGAAATATGCTGTGATGTTCATTGATAAAATAAAAGCACTTCAATTTACTTTTACATCTATGATGGATTTCAAAGCGCTTTATCTTAGGTCCTAAAAATGGAGACCTTTGTCAACATGCCTTTAGAAAGTTGATAACCAAACTTTTGCAAAGCCGGACAACGCCATTTCAGAGACATTTGGCGATTACAGTAATGCAGCCAACATGAAGCTTACTGGATTCCTTTTCCCCTGTCGCAAAAGAGAAAGCAAGAGCGGCTTTCTCGTTTGCTTTTCTATGTTTAGATACATTAAAGAGTCGGCAGCCTTGGGCCACTCATTTTATCGAAAAGTATTGGAGGAATTTATTTGCAGTTTTTATTGTATGGATAATTTTGACTACCATCGAAATTTCATCAAAATTATCCATGCAGAATCCGGAATAATAAAATCGTCCGCATCTCGGTAACGAATTGACGTAAAAGCAAAGACTTGGCATTACACTCCTTCTGTGGAATTTGGCCTTTCTGTTTCAACAGACTTCGCAGCCGATTCTTAGTGTACAGAATCATTGCATGGCTAGTATTCTGGATCCTACTGACACTAAGAATTCTTCCAGGTCGGGGCTCGAACATACGACAACTGGCTTTTAAGACCAGCGTCCTATGCATTGAACCGCCAACCCAGAACGAATTGACGTACAAATAAGATCGATATATCTAAACGAAGGTAATTCACTCCGGAATCCGTAGTGAGTTTTCAACAAATTACAATAGCAGTTATTGTATCGTTGTATTTTTCGTTCGTATACTTAATTTATACGCGTTTCTCATCGCTTATTATCATGGGGTGATTCATTAGCGGAGCTTTTTGCCTTTTTCTATAGAAAGGTATTAGACATAGAACATTATATAGGAAAGTAGGGCCAGGCCCGAAGCGAATACAATAAGAAACTCATCGAAGTTTCATCAATGAAAACAGTCAATTCAGGAACATAGTTGGTAGATACAGATGCAGGAACCAACACACTCATTGAACATAACTCAAAATGACACAATGACATACCACTCAAATTCATAAAAAGCGCACGTACTCTAAACATGAGTTATCACCTATCTACTCATTTTTGAGTTAGGGAACGAAACTGTCCAATTTCTAGTATTTTTACCTTTTTTACCTTTTTTTATATATATAAAAAATAGGTATAGAATTCGCTCAAACTTTCGAAAAATTTTCCGAGGCCCGGAGGGCCGAATGTCATATACCAATCGATTCAGCTCGACGAACTGAGCAAATGTCTGTGTGTGTGTGTGTGTGTGTGTGTGTGTGTGTGTGTGTGTGTGTGTGTGTGTGTGTGTGTGTGTGTGTGTGTGTGTGTGTGTGTGTGTGTGTGTCTGTATGTGTGTTGTCAACTAAGAGGTCTAGATCTCAGAGATGGCTGGACCGATTTTGATCAAACTAGTCGCAAATGAAAGGTCTCCCCGTCACCCAGAACGCTATTGAATGGTTTTGAGATCGGATGTTTACTTTTTGAGTTATACGAAGTTTTATGTCAAAATTTTCAGTTTTTTGACAGTATCTGTCACAATTGACCTTGAAAACAGAATATGTTTTCAGACTTAGATTCCGCACGGTAATAGCTATCCAACAAGCCATAGATTGTTAAAATCCGTCCATTTTTAACGGAGATATCGAATTTTTTGTGTAAGCGACTTTTCCCCCATATTCCAGCAGTAGAAGTTCTGAGCGCTGTATGGCAAAGAAAGGCTTGGGAGCAACGTAAAACACGTTTTTTATATACTGTTACATACAATTGTTTCTAAGTACTAAAAAGACTGTCTACAGTATCCTTTTTCATGACATTTTGCCTCGGACCAATTTTAGCACGGTTCGTTTTTGGCAACATAATCGTTCGAATATGACATATTGGAAAGATGGCAGTACTTCCGAATTCTGAACAATTTCATAATTATATTGATTTAAACTGGTTACAGCAATAAATGCTGGAAGAACAAAACACCCATATACCATTTGAATCAGTTCGTCGAGATCAGCAAATGCGTATGTGACAAATAATTTCACTCAATTTTTTACCTTATTTTCGAAGATGACTCAACCGTTTTCTACAAACTCAGATTCATATGAAAATTCGTATGCTCCTAAACAAGGTTCCTGAATTATGTTTGGATCCGACTTCTGGTTCCGGAACTACAGGATGATATGTGAAACGAAATTAAAATTGTGTAACTTATTTTCCTCGTAGATGGCTGAACCGATCTAAGATTCAAATGATATCTAAGAATCATCTAAGATTTGCTGATTTGAATAGTCGACAACCAAATAAACTTATTTCAGTTTTAGTGGTATTCAGTTTTCGATTCGGAAGGCACCCAACAATTTAACTCGTACTACGATTTCTCAAAGATGTCTATACTTATTTTTAAACATATTGAAACAAATGTAAACTAATCAGGTGAATTTGTCTGACTTCGGCTACACCGATTTTCGAATTCCGGCTCCAGTATCGAATCGTTTCTCAAAGCTCAATCGTTTTCTCAAATAAAGCCAAATCGAATTTCAGAAAAAATTCAAATTAAAATAAACTTATAGTCCCACACAAAATTAATTAATTTTATTCAATGCTGACTTCCGATTCTGGAATTACAGGAGGATGAATTTTTAAAATTCAAACCGATATAGAATCCCGAAAAGCTTGAAAGTTGGACTCAAAACTATTGCAATTTATTCGTCATATGGCCATACGAATCGGTTTGGTTTATGCTGGTTCCTGAATACCGGCTCTGGAAGTACCTTAAATTACCGTAAATTCTAAAGTGGAACTCACTTCGACATATCATGAAAAGTTTTATCGATTGTAACCTTTTTAGATAGAGTAATGAGTGATTAAAATGTCAAATTGGAGCTTCAAACGACGGTCATTAAAATAATGTCATGAAAACCGAAGAATTTTCATGAAAAAAACACATGCGGATTGATAAAAAAAGGTATCATCTCACTGATAGGTGGATTAAGCACGTTTTTTAATTAATAAAAAATAGGTATAGAATTCGTTCAAACTTTAGAAAAATGTTCAGAGGGCCGAGTGTCATATACCAATCGATTCAGCTCGATGAACTGAGCAAATGTCCGTGTGTGTATGTGTGAGTATCTGTATGTGTGTTGTCAACAAAGAAGTCGAGATCTCAGAGATGGCTGGACCGATTTTGATCAAACTAGTCGCAAATAAAAGGTCTCCCTGTCACCCTGAACGCTATTGAATGGTTTTGAGATCGGATGTTTACTTTTTGAGTTATACGTTAAATTTTCAGTTTTTTACAATATCCGTCACAATTGACCTTGAAAACAGAATATGTTTCAGACTTAGATTTCGCACGGTAAAAGCTATCCAACAAGCCATAGATTGTTAAAATCCGTCCATTTTTAACGGAGATATCGATATTTTTGTATAATCCTAATTCCAGTAGTAAGAGTTTTGAGCGCTGTATGAAAAAGCAATGCTTGCGAGTAACGTGAAACACGATTTTTTATACTGTAACATACAATTGTTTCTAAGTACCAAAAAGACAGTGGACAAAATCTGTCGTTTAACCTCGGACCGATTTTAGCATGGTTCATTTTTAGCAACATAATCATTCGAATATGACATGTAAACCAGATGATGGGAGCATTTTCAAGTTAAAAATAATTCGATAATTAAATTTATTTAAACTCCTTAAAGCAATAAATGCTGGAAGAACATAACACTAATATACCTTTCGAACCAGTTCGTTGAGATCAGCAAATGCGTGTGTGACAAATAATTTCACTCAATTTTCTCGGAGATGACTTAACCGTTTTCTGCAAACTCAGATTCATATGCTTCCAAACAAGGTTCCTGAATTACATATGGATCCGACTCCTGTTTCCAGAACTACAGGATGACATGTGAAACGAAATTAAAATAATGTAACTCATTTTTCTCGTAGATGAAGTATCTAAGATTCAAATGAAAGGTCTTAACATCCTATAACACATCTTGTTTCAAAGATGTCTACACTGATTTTCAAACATTTCGAATCAAATGTAAACAACTGACTTCGGCCACACCGATTTTGGAATTCCGGTTACAGTATTGACTCGTTTCTCACAGCTCAATCGTTCTCTCAAATCAGGCCAAATCGAATTTCAAAAACAAAAATTCAAATTAAAGGATCCCATACAAAATTAATTAATTTTATCCAATTCTGAATTCCGATTCTGGAATTGCAGGTGATGAGTTTTTAAAATTCAAACCAATTAAGAAAATGATAGTTGGACTCAAAACTATTGCGATTTATTCGTCATATTAATTTATGGTCATACGAATCATTATGGGTTATGCTGGTTGCTGAATACCGGCTCATGGAATGTTCAATCGATTGTCACACGTTTAGAATAAATTTCGATCCGATTTACGATTGAAATCTCAAATTGCCGCTTGAAACGACGGTCATTAAAATAATGTCATGAGTATTTAAAAAACCGATGAATATTCATGCAAAAAACACATGCGGATTGATAAAAAAAGGTATCATCTCACTGCTAGCACGTTTTTACTCAAAATATGATTTTTTTTTAAATTTGATTTACTTGCACTCAAAATAAAGAAATTCTTTTTTGTTAATGTTTATACACAAAGCCATTCTTTCTTTTAAATGAGAAGTGCGAAACAGTGATTCAAAATCATTTCCTTTTGACCGGTTCGAACTTCTGCATAATTGAAACCAGAAAATTTCGATTGGAAACATCTATGATTGATGGTACATTGTTTCAAAAACCGGATCTAGAAACGGCAATTACTAACGACGTATTCTTGCATTCTTAAATTCGATAAGAATACTCCGAGAATGAAAACGCACTGAACTGCAAGAAGTAATGTATGAATAAATGCGAGAGAACTCATGGCCAGAGTAAATTTTACTCGAATCCATACTTTAATTAAAATTGTGACATAGTGTTCCAGTTTATGAATTTGAGTAATCGCAACTCAAACTATGAGTTATGTTCAAAGAGCGTGAATGATTGACTGGTGACCGGGCGAAGCACATTTCCTGCACAATTGTCTAATAGAAGATACTCGTATCGTTCCTTGCAAAAATGCTACCGCAAAGGAATCTGTCGTTTGGGTTACAAACTATCCTATCATCTCGATAGGAGGGAACCTATCATTTCTATGATGGCCGTGATCTCCACCAGTGTTACTAGCGTTCATTTGGGCGCCATAGCCTAGTCCGTCGTCTGGCATGGAATGCAAAACACCCACTCTCGGCCAGAATAACCCATAAAGGGGAAAATAGACACTTTGGCAGAAAACTGTAATGTCTGAAGAAATTAATAAAGTACCAAAATCGAAGAAAGTGTAAAAGTACATCTGCACTTTAGGAAAATAAGCCTTGAGTCGAATTGGTCTCTCCAATCATGCAAAACAAATGGTTTGCTTTGCTGAAGATGTGTGCTGAGCTCCATCTAAATCGGAATGTGAGAAGTCTGATGACTTGCTATTCATTTCTGGAATTGCTCAGAAGAATCCAGGCAAAGTAGATTAACTGGGTTAAAACATGCCAACCTACAAAAATTTATATTACGGCATTCAATATGACACATTCACTCCAAATACCAAGCCTAAAAAAAGTTGGAAAGGTAACTTTGAGCTGTCATAGCTCAGCTGTTTTCAACGAATCTCAATAAATTTTACACCCTCGAATTTTGTGAAGTTCGCAGATTGATTAAAAAACTTTGTAGAAAATTTGTAAAGAAAAACCAATGAAAATGTGATTTTCCAGTTCCAAGTTTTTTTCACGTGCCCAATATGCCCTATCTGCTTTCCTATTTTCTTTCCTTTGGCATAAACGTCGCATAGAAAATATTGAATACTTCAACTTTACCGAGTCATAACTTTGTTTTTAGAGAATCATTGGAAAGGTACTACTTCCAGAAATAAAATGCACTGAAAAAAATGAAAAATAGGGTTGTCTACCCAAAGTTATAATAAAAACTGTAGAATTATTATTATTATTATTATTTATATTATTATGACCTAAGAAAAGGTGAGACTTTTTACAATGATCGTAAATATACATCATTCGATTACTAGTGATACCAGCTACAATTTACGCCCAACTACCATTCCTGCACAATCAAAAGAAAACATTAAAAAATCGATAAATTTATAAATATATATGAATTTTTCATTTTTTTCACATGTTTGTATATAACTCAAAAATTAAAGCGATGACATGTATATTTGTTTGATTCAGAATATTGGAATTATTACCGGAAACAATGTATTGATTACCAAAATTATATATCCGTTCAAAGAATATCAAGAAATTTGGTACAAACACAGAGAATTTCTATTATTGGGAAAATTTAACAAAAACAAATCAAAACTTAGAAATTTTATGACATATATTTTTTTATTATTTTCGTGGGAAATTTATTATGAACAAAATTTATAAAACAACTGAAACTTGGATTCCACTGAAAATCTTAAAAATTTTGATAAATATACCTAAACTCAAAAATAATTATGTTTTTGTATTGGACAAAAGATCTAAACAATTTTTATGCACAACCCAAACGCAATTGATAACTACTAAAATTAGGTTTTTTAAGTTTAAGTTTTCCGTAAAATCTCAAAAAATCGCTATAAGATCGGAAATTTCAAAATTTCTGATATATATTGAGTTCCAACATTTCTGAAAATCAAAGTGAAAATATTGGAATCCGTGTTGATTTCATCTGTTTCAAAGAGACGGAGAATTTGTTTTTTATTATTAAAACAAATTTTGTGACAACGCAAAAATTTTAAATTATTTCAATGGCTTTGTACAATAAGAAATAGAACGTAAAATTATATGAATTTCATATACTAACCCATGGCAAAAGAAACCAACTACAATTAAAAAAAATGCTTGATTTTTGTTTTACAAGCAATTAAGAACAAAAACATATCTCTTCTTCCCAGAAGAATGCAGAACGATTTCTTCCCGAATATGCACTTGAATTAATTGAACACTTTAGAAGACAAAAATACCTTATTTTCATATATAGCTAATAAATGACTTACATAATACGAGTATTTGATAATAAATAAGTTTTGGATCACCTTAATAATAAAAGCCATACCATGTACATCGACATATGGCTTATCTTAATTTCCAACTAAAATAATAAAAAAATATATGTCATAAAATTTAAAAGTTTTGATTTGATTTTGTTTGGCAAAATTCTCTGTACACCCAAACCTCCATTTACGAACCTTATGCTATGCTTACACAGTCAGTCGTTTGCGTATATGTGTATATATATATATATATATATATATATATATATATATATATATATATATATATATATATATATATATATATATATATATATATATATATATATATATATATATATATATATATATATATATATATATATATATATATATATATATATATATATATATATATGTATATATATATATATACATATAAATGATCGCTTTTACTTCAATAATATTTATATGTATTAAGAAATACAAATATTTGCACACATGCGTGCGTATATTTATACATATATACATATATAAGTTACGTAAATAGGGGTTTGGGTGTATTTGTACCAAATTTCTTGAGTCATCAATACATTGTTTCTGGTAATGATCCCAATATTTTAAATCAAAAAAATTTACATGTCATCGCTTTAATTTTTGAGTTATATACAAACATGTGAAAAAAAATGAAAAATTCATATATATTTATAAATTTATCGATTTTGTAGTGTTTTCTTTAGATTGTGCAGGAATGGTAGTTGAGCGAAAATTGTAGCTGGTATCACTAGCAATCGAATGATGTGTAAAAATATATAGGTTATCGCTTTGAATTTCGAGATATTTACGATCATTGTAAAAAGTCTCACCTTTTCTTAGGTCATAATAATATAAATAATAATAATAATATTAATAATAATAATAATAATAATAATAATAATAATAATAATAATAATAATAATAATAATAATAATAATAATATTAATAATAATAATAATCATAATAATAATAATAATAATAATAATAATAATAATAATAATAATAATAATTCTACAGTTTTTATTATAACTTTGGGTAGACAACCCTATTTTTCGTTTTTTTCAGTGCATTTTATTTCTGGAAGTAGTACCTTTCGAATGGTGAACAAATTTTGAAGATCGGTTGACCAACAACAAAGTTATTACTCGGTAAAGTTGAAGTTCTCAATATCCGATTCGCGATGCAGGTGCCGCATGAATGCAGATAGGGCATATTTTGAGCTTGAAAAAAAACTTGGAACAGGAAAAATCAGATTTTCATTCGTTTTTCCTAAACGATCGTCAATAATGATATACTTAAAATAATCTACAAACTTCACATAATTCAAGGGTGTAAAATTTATCGAAATTGGTCAAGCAACAACTGAGCTATGATAGCTCAAAATTACCGTTCTAACTTTTTTCTAGGCTTGGTGCTTCGCGTAACTTTTTTAGGCTTGGTATTAGGAGTGTTAAATGACACGAAATCTACTGGCTACGACTTTTTTTACAAAACGCTTTGAGTTACCTCCTAGACCCGATACTAAAAAGAAAAATTAATTTATGATAACTCAAATCAAATTGCTTTTGTTTGTGATAGATTTCAATTCATCCAAGTAGTCCAGATAGTGCAGGTTTCCTGCGACATGTTTTCCCGAATGATCATAAATTTCATCATATTAAATACTATTGAGAGACAAAGTCACACAGATTAATATTTTCCCATCGAACGAGGTTGTGATGTAATAATCGAGAATCGACCGGAAATCGACAGTGATCACACATTATCACACCAGACAACGAATGACGCCTGCTATCAATCCGACAGCCGTCAAACGGGTGATAATTGCTCACGTGAAGCACGGTTGGTTCGAATCTCCGTACCACCATATATACGTACGTGAGATGCGAACCAGAATGTCACACCGGAAAGTGCCATCAGTAGTCAACCACTGATTCGACTACCGTTAAGACGACACTAATTACCGGTCGATCAATTGAGAATGGGAATGGGAATGGGATCCGTAACGATGCTCTTCTGTTTACTTTTTCCAGCGAAATCCGCTCAGCCAGCCAGTGGTTCGTTTCCGGTCGGAGGTATGCGAGTGGAACAGCAGTGCGTGAGGATTGATTTACGTTTCACGCAGCGAATCGAAATAATAAACTTTGCGGGATATAGGCTTTCGGTAGCTTATTTATTTTATTGAAACGATTGCCCTCGGTGAGCCCAGCAACCAACCAAATTACCGAACAGCAAATAGAGACATGAATAAATTTGCATTTATTTCGTTTTCGGTTGCATTTAGGGGTTTGCGCAAAAGTGCCGTAGGAAACATGCTGCAGGTTGGGCTCAAACGATGCCATTTAGTGATGCAACTCGCTACTTTACGGTTTGTGGTTCCCATATTCGAGTGACTAGATTAAAACTGTGACGGCCGTGGGTATCTGTGACTTTGTAATCGTTTAATTAAAATGATGAATAACACAGTTTTTGTTCAGCTACCTGACATTTTATGTAATAGTCAGTAACATTTGATTAGTGTGTAGCTGTGATAACCTCGTAGACTTATTTTGAACTATAAATAACGATCTAAAGAGTCTAAGCGTGTTTAAGCTTCTCCTATCTCAAATATTGCCTAGTCGATCTATGTCAATCTGCTTGAAATGTGTTCCAGAATGGTCTTTTACATAAAAGACTACCCGATTGGAGACTCTCTTCTGCACGACTCCGGGGCTCTTTTAAAACCATAAAAATACCGCCAAATCCAAATAGCCCAATTGGTTCGTCACTAACCGAGCCGATAAGCTTTCTAATTGGTCCATTAAGATAGGCTGATACGATGTCAGAGGTCTGTCGGGGAGGGTGTGAAGGAATGGGTGGAACGTCTAATATGCCATAATTTCGTATCTGCCCGATGTTGTGTCCATTTCCTGTCCACATATGTAAGAGTTGCGTGTAGAATAGCCGAGGGC
The DNA here is from genome assembly GCF_030247185.1 of Malaya genurostris. Classification (NCBI taxonomy): domain Eukaryota; kingdom Metazoa; phylum Arthropoda; class Insecta; order Diptera; family Culicidae; genus Malaya; species Malaya genurostris. The sequence goes on along the minus strand of NC_080571.1, from coordinate 238,644,620 downwards.
ATAATTTATTAGTTACGATCATTCAAATTCGATTACGATTTTCTCATCCGATTCGCGACACTGTGATGAAAATATCTTAAGATAGTGGAACGGAAACAGCAGTTTAGTTTTAGATATAGTTATTTTTTGTTTTCTTTCTGCTTTGTGCTGGAAATACCATTATTAAATACACGGGTTTATCCATAGATCTATATTCAGTGAAGATTATTTAATTGTTTATAACTATTCGTGATACTGGTCGAACTAAGGAAATTCTCTGCTTTACTTTATGATTCAATGAAAAGATATATTCGTTGGTGAATCTTGAATAGTTGTTTAAAATATTAGAAGATTAAAGACTGACCCAGAAAGTATGGACGCAACCAAAAACCGCTGCCATTTCGCTATGGTTCAGAATCTGTCAATTTTTAATGCTGCGTTCTGTTGTTTACACTCTTCTCTAACCACTTGTGCAGTTGTTTATTCGTTTTCATTAGTTTGTTTCGAAATGCGTGGACTTTCAGCAGAAAAATTGTCGCAGCGTCGAAAAATTGTGTACAAATGGTGCACAGAACGCGGACTATCACTGAGAAAGATAGCAAAAATGGAAGGAATAAGTGAAAAAGCCGTGCGAAATGCAATCAGGAAGTTCGGTGAGGATAACAGCTTTGAGGATAATCCGAAAACGGGTCGAAAAAAAGGTCCTGCTAACCCTCAGTTGGATAAACGTATACTGAAGGCGTTCGAGCAAAAGAAGGATGTTTTAGCTCGGGATGTGGCCAAAAAAGTGGGCACTTTGAAGTAAAATGTTCTTCGTGCTAAAGAACGTTTAAATCGTCTTTATGTACACACTTAGAAAATTTCGCAGAATTCGGTAATTTTTTAACGAATTTTCAACAGCTCGGTAATTGAATTGATTGCTGATCATTCGGTAATTTCTGAATTGTCAAACGACTACCGAAAACTGTAAACCAAATGGATCTAACGAATGGTTCGGAAATTTTTGTGTTTGTTTTCTTTTGGTTGAAATTTTGGATTAGAATCGATTTTCGGATTTCAAAAAACAACACAAATTGAAAAAAATTCGAATCAGTTGTAGCTACGGTTAAGAAAAAATGCCTTGGTTGACTGGCACTATGAGCGCCTTCCAGAACACTACATAATCCGTCGAGTCCACCAGAAATTACCCTCGAACGATATGTGTTGGCAGCAACTGGACAAGTGATGTGAAATTATTTTCTGCCTCTGAGTAAACAAAAAGCTCTGATTAGCTGTAATGTTTTAAAAATTTGTGCTCCTGTACTTCAACTCATTCGACGAACCTAAGATTTTTTTCCGTTTGGTCAATGAAATGACACTTACTGAAAATGTTAGTAACTGTTTGACAATTAGTTTTCACGACATTTAGTATTTACAGAAGTTCGGCTAGTGGAAGGTAATTTTACCATATAGACAGTACTTTTTTTTTTTGTTTCAATTATAGAGGTTTTAACACCTTAAGGTCATTCACCTCTTCGGACCAGAAAATCTTTCTGATCCTATGTGCGGGGTTGGGAATCGAACCCAGGTGGGCTGCGTGATAGGCATCGACTATCCCATCACGCTATACCCGTCCCCCATATAGACAGTACGATTTTTACCGTTCCGCCTGACTATTCAGATTTACCTTATGAATTGTATATTTATTTATAGGATTCTTTAAAGAAAACTTGCGTAAAACTGATCCGGTAAATCCGGTCCGGTAAAAAATTGCATAATTTTTGTAAAATGAAATTCACGTTCCGAAATATCGGATATTTGTATGGAGTTTTATTTTTCATTGGTTAGTTTTCGTCAAAATATAACCGAATAAAAGAATCAAATCTTAGTGTGTAAAAATATTTTTTTTCAAACTATAATATATGGGGCATTCTACGCAAAATTAGCCACCTAAATTTTTATTTCTCATCTAACTATTTTTTTTCAGCAAAGAACTCGAAAATAACAGTTGACAAAACAGTTCAGTTATTAGTTTATATCATTTATTTATATCCGGTTTTAACCAAAACAGTTCAAATTCTTATTCTCTCGGCTTTAATTGCATCTTTTGCATGAAATTTTTGTTTCAATTCGGTAAGATAACCGGAAGGTAAATATAGTTCATTCTAAAAAGGCAATAGATATTTTAAAATTTGAGATATGCGATGTTACAATGTAAGTAAATGTAAGAATTACTTCTGTATAGTCGATTAATATAAACACATTGTCATCATTGTCATCATTCTCAGAGAATTCAGAATCTGTGATCACATCAGCAGAATTTTCCCTCACAGCTGAATAGTGAAAATGGCATCATTTCGTAACTTTTTCAAAACTGTATGCTATCACTAATTTAATACTCACGTACGTTGCCTCAATTTTACTGCTTTCTGCCTATACGGTGCACACAAAACATCATTTACTTGCAAGACTTGCAAGATATTTTATGTGAAAATATTGAGTTGTTCCTGAGATATGGTTGCTGAGAGTGGGACTAATTGTCAAACTGTCGATTTATAAAAAAGTTTATGTCTGATTAAAGCGTATTAATTTTAAATGAATCATCGTTGAGAAAATTGTAAAAAATATCTTCAAAGATCAGTTCCATGGGGTTGTTCGAGCTGGTGATGTGGAACAAGACAATCAATCATTCGTCATACTGTTTCATTTTTTATGAGCAATCAAAATTAAAGTATTTGAAATGTTTGCCTTTCTCGTACCCGAGCCAACGGTTTTTATGGTGTTAGCGATATTTCATTTCCGCGTTAGGGGCTGTCCATAAAAGACGTCACGCCGCAAGGGGGAGGGGGGTGTTTCATAAAACGTGACCTTTTGTGACAGGGGGAAGGGGGGAAGGTTTTTTGAATGTGACGTCCAATATTTTCAATGAGCGCATTTTTGAAATACCTAATTATATTACTGCTTTGCCCTATTTCCTGGAAAAATCTCCACAATAAACGTTTACATTCTATAGGGAAACGTGTATTTGTTGATGTAAAAGCTTCTTCTTGTAAATTCGGAAATGAATGATGCAGGAAATCATTTATGTTGTGATCAGCAAAAGTGCACGGAGGAGCGAGTAAATTAGAGAAATTATTAAATTTTGCCTAAAATGAGTAAAAAAGTAAAAGATGCCTTCAAACGGGTTAACTTAAGTTATGCACTGACAATTTTTTCAGTAATTTGATTTTCTAGCATTGATAATAGTATATCATAAGAATTTCTCTTATCTGATTCTGATGCAGTTTATTCAATTGTACTTCATTTGAAAAAGGGTTCGAGATCAACGATTTCGGACGTAGATCATGACATGTCTTATCTTGATCGTATGTGATTTTCCTCCACCAACATCAAAGCTTATCGAATCATCCAATGATTGAACTTACATAAATCAAGAATCATTTTAGCTTAAAATCACTACCTATTGTGTGACGGAAGATCAGTACCGATATTAATCGATGTGATTTAAAATTCACTGATCAACTGATCATGAAAAGATTCTCCGGAAGTGATCTCATTTTGATGAGGTTTTGGTCTTTATTTTCTCAGCCCTGTATGCTACACTAAGGAAATATTATTCTTTACCTAAAACAATAATATATCTGTGTACCCCTAGGAGGGATAAAACAAATGATTTAAATGTTTTATCAATTCCAACCAAATACTTTTGTTAATTTATATAATTGATATTAATAAAATAATTCCGATGATTTTGTAGTTTTAGGGATATTTTTTAATCTAATGACAGCATGTAATAAATCGATTTTCCCCCATATTTGTATGGTTTGTCATACATATTGAGAATGTATTGAGATGAATTTTATTTATTTTGAATTCGTGACATGTGACATAGGAGGGGGGGGGGGGTGTCTTTGCTTCTGTGACAATTTGTGACAAAGGGGTAAAAAAAAGCGGACGTCTTAGATAATCTAGATTCTGGACCTGGATTCTACGTTTTATGAACTTCTGACAGAGTTTCCGAAATTAAACTGTGAACCTATTTTGCACTTGAACTGTGAGCCTGAATTGGATTCTGGACTAGAGTTCTCTAGGATTCCTCAATTCTGAACTTCAACCTAAATTATTGACAGAGATTCTAAACCTAGACCAGGATTCTGAATCAGGACCCTGGAGTTGGATATCGGACAAGGTTTCTGGATCTGAATATTGAATATCGACATGGTTTTTGAACCGGAATTCTGAAAGATATTCTGAGCATGAGACAGAAATTTACACTTGAATACTGAGCATGGATTTGGATTCTAGACCTGAATCTGATTTCTTGGCTTGAAATCTTGATGAAGGTTTCGTGTCTAAATCTGGACCAAGATTCTGGAGCTGGATTCAGGATTCCAAACCAGATTTTTACTCAAAAATGCGACAAAGATACTAGAAATGCATTAGAGCCGTGAACCTAGATCTTGATCCAAATTTTGGATTCTGTACCTGAAACTGGGTTCAGAAACATAACTCTGGACTTGGATTCTGGGTCAAAATATTGAAACATGATTAAGGACCTGGTTTCTGGATCTGAGTTCTGGACCTACATTCTGACCTTGGATCCTGATTCTGTATTCTGAAACAGATTTCTTTATTTGGATTCTGAATCTGGACCTGGATTCTTTGGATTCAGATTCTGGACCAAAATTATTGACAGAGATTTTTTACCTGAGCCTGATTTCTGCATCTAGATTCTGGAATTTAATTTTCAACTTGGACTTGGATTTTAGTTCTGGGCTAGAATTCTGACCACGAATCAGCTCCTGGTAGAGTTTTTGAATCTGAAACTAGATCCTGAACCTTGACTCTTCACATGAATTCTGGACCTGGTTTTAGAACATGGACCTGGCTTCTTGAGCGAAAATCGGGATCCGAATTTTAAGCCTGCATTTTGCACCTGGGTTATAGACCTGAACTCCTGACAGGAATACATAGGTTTTCGTGTGTTTTGGACATAAGTTCTGATCCCAGGCCTAGATTCTGGGTCTGAATTCCGAACATGAATCTGAATTCTGGATCTGACTTCAGGATTCTGAAAATCATTTTGATCATCTGGATTCTGAATGTGAACCTGATCTTTTTTTTCAGTATTTTGTATGAATTCAATTTGGAATATAGACATGTTATGAATTTCTAATGAAACATCCCAGAGAACCACAAATCGCATAAGGTAGCACGAATTAGATCGTTTAAAACGCTGTTCATAATCACCATCGCATAATCATATAACTGAAGTTCATATTTTTCCCCATATGATGCTACCGACAAGTGACGATGAGCACACAATCGCATAATTGTTTGAACAACTTCGCCGTATACAGAATTGAACTCGGATTACTTCCATAAATGTTTGGCTGTACATGATATCCACAATTTGTCTTAATTATATCGCATTGTACGTAAAACACCTCGCACAAGATGATAATTCCTAGCATCCAATGCGATTGGCTCACAATTCTAACTTTACTGACTGAATATAAAAATATTTGGTCGCATTCTAATACGGAGTGTTTTACTGAAAATTCAAGAACACTTGTTTGAAAAATGGTTAGGATAATTGAAAATTATCAGTATCATGGAACATTTATGTAAACAACAGACTTGTTCGTGAAACAATACGAACATCCTCACAATAAGAAATTCTATAAACCTTCTCTTCTACGATATATTGTGAACACATATGTGTGAATGTGAATGACAGTTTACATCATAAAACGTAATGAGTTATTTCGCACTGTAAGATTTTAGTTATGCTTAGATATGCGATGTGATTCAGTCATCTGTAAGATAAAAGAAGAATGTATTCGTCTGAAATCGGGCTTATCAACAGCTATGGTATGGATGAGAGTAGAAAAACTCGGTAAACGATCCACAAGTTTCAGATTCGAGCCTCGATCCGTGAAAGCTCGTTGTTTTTTTTGCTTATTAGTAGGATGTATGGTTAGAATCGCATAGACACTTGAATAAACTCTCAAAAAATATACTTACGATCGCATACATTACAAAAGATAATCACTGAAGCTGATAAACTGAATCACATTAAATGCTTTACTACATCGCATCTAGCTTTTGATTTTTCGAAATTGCATGTATATCGCCTCCACTTTTGCACGCATAGGCCATATTTGCAGTATGCTCTGCGATTCTATTATGATATACACTAAGGTCTCTTTTTACACGGTATTTTTTCGCACGGTTTTTTTATACACGGCTTTTTTTGCACGGTTTCCGGAATTACCACGGTTTTTATTTACACGGTTTTCGCAATTAACACGGTTTCTGATGAGCATTTGAAAAGCACTGTCATTTGTTTTTTGAGGAAAATATAAAAAAGGGACCAGGTTGTCTGTAAGAAAACGATTATGAGAGTTAATTTAAAGTTTGAAAGTGAACTAAAATCATTCATTCAACAATTCACGGGAGTTGACTGTCGTTCCATAAAATGATTAATCAGTCTTCAGATCTTGAATCCCTGTTGAAAATTATACGATAGCGTCTCTTCCGCTCAGTTGTGGTGTATGATGTCAGCATCGTCATTGATATCATCGAGAATTTCGTAGCGTTGAAGAACTAGTCAAAATGACCAATCTCTTAAACTCTTCATCATATCGAGCAGTACAGTATTTTATACTTGTTTGAATGATATAGCTCTAATAGTATTATGATTTTGACACATAGTAATACCTTTTCTAATTTGATTTGTCGCTGCGTGCATAGATCTTTATCCAATACCCATGTCTTCCCACTCAGTTTAGTTGAGAATGACTGTTAAGATCGTTAGTGTTTACTACGCATCGCACCTTCGGAATTGAAAAGAACTTATTCTCAAGCTTTTTTGTAGTGAAAGTGTTTATGGGTTCTAATAGTACGTATTATCGTTCTTTTGAAAACTGAATGCATTATACAGAAGGCATGAGCTATTTAGAATAATTTGCTTATCGTACAATGCGTTTTCTAAGTGTTTTAATTTGTCATCCAATGCTTTTAATTAAGTATGACTGGACCCTTCTCGTAACCTCAGGCTGTGTTCTAGATTTCCGTTTTTATTGTGAAATAACAGTTACATTCTCACAGTTACGTTCACCTTGCGTATATTTGGGGGTTAAAAATAATCTTTTTTCCCCTTCAAATTATCAAAAGTTACATTTTATCCAAAACAAAACAAACAAATAATCAAATCTACAGATTTTGTAATTATTACGGAAAATTTTCAACGCGGTTTTTTTTGCACGATTTCCGCAATTAACACGGTTTTCTTTTATACGGATTTTTTTAACACGGTACTTAACCCCCGTGTAAAAAGAGACCTTAGTGTATAACAGAACGCATAATGCGATTATAGCTTGCGATATAGGTACGAAATGGTTTTCTGGGATTGAACCTATTTACACTCATTCTTATTTGACCAATTCTCACAAATCTCACAATAATTGAATGATGCACTAATCACATCATTTTTGCAACTGATAGATTGGAATGGAATTGTTTTTCGCAACGATATATTACCTACATGCAGTGTTGCCGAAAATCTCACAGAAGCTGCTCGATATTTATCTATATTGCATACAACATTTTCAATCCGGTAGAAGATCCCTCTTAGAAAAAACCGTTCAACGATGGTCCTTCATTGGTCCAATACGTTGGATCATTGGTCCAATGAAAGTCCAATCTGAGAGGGATGCTACAAGAACTCGAGTCTCTCAATGCATGAACCGCGAGAGAATTTTTCTACATTACAGTCTGATAATGATTGGTGCTGTGTGGAATTTACCAAGAGAGAATCGCAAGTTGACAATTATCGCAGAAAATTGAATCGACGATTCGACTTGATGATTCTCATACTATGTTGCAATATTTCAAAACCTTTGTGTGGAGCATTCACATACATTTTCATAGACACAACTTATATAATGGTTATGTGCACATAGTTAGAATAAGCAGCAATAGTAAATTGATTCTATCGCAATTAGCCACTACCCATACAGAATCGGATCGCGAAACTAGAATAAGCGACCGTTTGTTGCTTCAGAGAGAATCCCTACAGCAGCGAGCTAACCCTTGATTCTCAGACAGGTCATCAAGAGAAATTCGCTCTCGCACAGGTGTCATGAATACATTTTACTCATAGCCTTTCTCAGGAAGTTTGGTTAAGTATTGAAGCCCACTATTTGCGACTCAGTAGGGAACAGTTTAGGAATTACTGATCTTGATCATATTTAGAAAACCAAAGAATGCAAAGTGGTTTTTGTGACAAAGTCTTTATGTACGACAAGTTTCATTAAAATCTGAGAGGGTGCTGCCAACATTTGTTCGATTCAGCGCGAAATTCGTCTATAAGATCTTTCATTTTAGTTCAAGTTTATGAAAATTGGTCAATCCATCTCTGTGAAAAATGAGTTATATTTTCTGACACATACACACATCCATACATACACACAGAAATTGCTCAAACTGTGTTGAATGGTGTAGGACACTTGGCCCTTCGGGCTAATTCTTACTAGTCGATTTTTCAAGTCATTGTCTAAGCTTTCTACATGAGATAGGCAAAAAGAAGTGATCAGTTAGACAGTAAAACCTTTGTTGGCAATTTCGACAACACTAGCTCTCCTTTATCACTACACCAATAACTGTATCGAATCGTTCAGTAAAAAATCTTTATCAAATTGCGTTATGCTGCATTTGAGCTTTTTCATCGGTTGAGGCAACTGGTACTAGATTCCACCATGACCAGAGGTAAAACATTGCACTCCTGCAGAAATCGGACTGTATAATAATAATGTTCGTAGCTATTATTAAATCAATATATCAACTGCTAGCGAAGGCATTCGAGTAAATATTTCACCAGATAGGGACAATCGTGAGGGCAGCCTTCGTCCGGGGTCCGATTTCGGTCACATGCGGTTATGCGACGAAGAAAGTTACGCAAGTAAACCTCCGCTCTCATATTAGTGTCCGTTGTGATCTTACCTTTCGAAAATGACAACAGTATCCAAACCCCAAAAACGGAGTAAACGGTCATCTTCTGCACGATCGCCTATCCGGGAACGACGACATTTGTACCTGTGTGCAATAGAGTTTATTACCCTATTTGTATCCGTCTATTTTTCGTCGAGGAGACATTCAGAAATAGTTGTGCGAAAGATATTCAAAACATATTTCCTTCATCATAGCGATTGGAGGACCATATTATCTCGCTCTAACTAATGAAGAAGATTCAAGCGCCACACACGTCGTTTTTGGCTGTGAAATTTCTTTAACGGTGCGCTAGGGACCGTTTGAGCCATTGGAGGTTTTGGAGAATGTCAAGTAAAAGCACACGGGATGGAATGAAATTTCATATAAAAACTAATTCAGCTTTTTATTAATTTTTTTCTATTAAGACCTTGAATTTTGTATTTCAAATACTTGACCGTATACCGTAATGAATGAAAAAAGACTAGTTTTGTTGTTTCTAATCTCTAGTGATCAATGCCAGTCTAGATTTCTGATGTACATAATAAAATCGTGGAGCGACAAGTAGTTCGCAAAACCATTCCATAAAAAGACAAAATATAATTTATGGTTCTTCGTTGGAGAATAGCGTCAAGCAATACTAACGTCGTAAAAGCAGATCTAATTACATTCGCAGCGGTCACACCAATGGGTGGATAGCGGATCTGATTTTTTCTCGCGCCTTTTAATTATTTTGATTGATCACTGCGGTCTGCGCAATGCAACTACCGTATGAACTTTTATGAAGGATACCTATAAAGAAATACCAGGCGGTCATTGTGACAACCCAGTTCTGCTATGATTGAAACGTTTCTGCCTTTAACGGCTTTGTGGCGGGACAGGGTTCAGTTTTGTTTGCTGTTGCAGTTTGATAGCATCAGTTAGCACGCGCCACGACTCGTTCGTTGAGTCAGTCGAGAGTCTCGGTCGCTCGGCGGGATGTGGAACCGATAATGTGTCGTCGGTACCGTACCCCCAACAAGGCACATATCGATGTGTGTTGCCAACCCGGGCATTATTGCATTGTTTATTTATGATTCATTCTGGTGCAGGGTGTATGCTTATTGCCGTTTGCCCTACACGGTATTTTGATTGTTCAACAGGAAAGGAGATCATTCAAATAACCATAAAATACATAAAATGTTGGGTGATACCTATTTTGATAATGAAATTAAAATAGGTACGTGAGACTATGAAAGCGGTTCCGCTCTTAATGCAATACATTTTGTTACTGATTTATACTACTGCATGCCATAGAGAGTTACACGAAAAAATAATTGCAATTTACAAGATGATGTCACGAATGAACTCGCGATTAATAAAGTTCATGTTTGGCAGCAACAGTGGTTTGTTCACATTTTCAATTACTCCGGACACGCATTTAAATTGGAATAACCTTGTAAAAAATTGCTGATACCTGTCCAACGACTTTCATGCATGCTCGAGGCATTTCACGTAGATTAGTCATACCATTATTGTTGATTACAACGAAGACCAGGTTCATTCACTTTCTAACGTAGAAGTTTCTTTTTTGGCAATATGGATCTTGAATCTTGAGCTATATAAGCTTTACCTTCTTCCAGAAGTCTTGGTGAATTCATAGTTGCTGTCCGTTTATGCTGGAGATTGGTTTGTGCTACTCAAACCATTATCAGTCAAAGTAATGTGCACTTCGTCTCAAACATTTATCATATAACAGCTAGAAGAAACCAAACATATTGGCTTACCATCGGTTCTTTTAATGTTAATATAATTATATTAAATAGTTTCGTTTGTCCAGCCTTATATCTTGAAGTTGTTCATACCTACACTCTAAGAAAAAAATAAATTTACGCTTTACATCTAATAATATATAAAAATAAATTTAGCGTCTGTATCGATGCTTCAGTTTAATTAACTGTAAAGTTAATGATATGACTTATCTTTACATGCTTTGAATTGTGAATTTAAGAAAATCGCGACACTCCTTTCATGTACATCTAATAAGATGTAAATTTTTCTAAGTGTGTAACATTTATCTTTTAAGTATCTTTGGAATCTTTAACATTTACTTCCAGTTGAAGAATATATTTAAAAAATATGGTGATACAAAAAATGTTTGGCCATGTAGAACCCACACTAATTTATAAAAACCTGTTTCATTCCACCTACTGGTGTAATGATGCCTTTCTCATAACAATCATACTATCATATATTATACTGTGGTATTCTTAAAAATATTTTTTTCCGATTCCCGAAAGAATTCCCGAAATCGATTATGCCGTCTACTGATAATGACTACCGATTACAGTAGTTTTGATGTCGATTTAGACAGTCTTTTACGTGTTTTGTTTTTCCCCTTCATGTGATGGTAGAAAAATTTTAGTACAATTTAACCTATGATTCCGTAACCGGAAGTTGGTTCCGTATTATATTTAGGCATTCGATATAAAACCATAATCGGAAATCGGGAACCAGGATATTCGTAATCAGTTTATTTGACCGTCTACTGATAATGACTATCAAAGGGAATAGTTTTGAGCCCAGTTTAGAACAATTTTCAATTTTTTTCCGCCACTCATAGTTATGGTATAAAATAATAATTCCGGAACCGGAAGTCGGATCCACATATTTTGGATCTGTAGTTTGTTTGAAGTTTTGCAGTTCATTTATATCAAAGTTTGTGAAAATCGTTCACGCCATCTCTGAGAAAAGTGAGTAAGTAAATTGAAATTGTGATTTTTACACTAATCACCCTGAAATTCCGGAACCGGAAGTCAGATTCAGAAGAAATTCAGAAGTTTTTCTAAAGATCAGAAGACCATTAATTTGAATTTAAGTTTATAAACATCAATCGTGCCATATCTGAGAAAAATTAGTACGCATATTTTAATTTTTTTGCACATTTTATCCCATAGCTCCGGAACCGAAAGTCAGATCGAAACAAAATTCCGGAATTTTGTATGGGATCACAAGACCATTCATTTGAATCACAGTTTGTCAAAATCGGTTGAGTCATCTTAGAAAAAAATTGGGTAGGGTCTAATCAATAAAAAAAATCATCTTTTTTGCGAATTTTTTCCATCGTTCAATAAAATAAATTCCAATGTTTTGCATGATAAAAAGCATCATTCGAACAACATTTTGTAATTTTTTCATGGAACAATATTGAGAAATAAGTCGGTGAAGATATATTTTTGAGGACGCTTCATAAAAATCACGATTTGCGGTGTCCACTGTATCTCAGCGCAGACTAATCAGAAGTGAACAAATGAACGCAGCATAGTTAGAGAAGAAGTTTTTCTAGACCCCAATGTTTCTGTTTAATTTTTAATTTTTTTTTTAATTTTTGTTAATTGTTCAAAGTGAAAACTAAGATTTTCTACGAAAAAAACCCGCCATTTTGTAGCGGTTAAACCTCCTCAAAGTAACAAACAATGAAAAGGAAAAGCGTTTTGGTTTTTCATATGTAGAAAGTGTGTGCAAAATTTGAAAAAAATGGTGCAGTAGTTTTTGAATGACGATGGACACGGACTTTCAAAACTTGCTTTCGAGAAAAACGCGTTTAAAGGTTTTTGTCTATAAAATCGAAGGAAACAATTAATTACTCCAGGAAGCCCGTAGGGTTTAACATTTTCAAAAAATCTTATTTTTTCTTTTATAATTTATCATAACGAAACATTTCAAGAATGTTTTGTCAAGTTTTAAAGTCAATCGAAGTAGAAATCTTGGGCCTGTGCGCCGAGCTCTTGCTTCTTCATAGAATGAGATAGCCATAGATAAATGTCCATAACTTCCAGAGTTTCGTTCCAATAGGCTTGAAAATTTCACAGAAAATTCTTCAAATGTTGTACTATAAGAAAATATAAAGAAAATAATAAATGATTTTTCAAAAGTGCTAGACCCCAAGAAATATAACAGTTCATAGTTCATTTTGGAGCATATATAAAAACTTTTGTACGGAATAGCCATTTAGTAAGATGTTTTCCATTACTATTGGTTTTTAAAAATTGGATGTTGAACCGTAGAATTCATTGACATGAAATTAATTTCAAAACACAAAACCAGATTAGCTTTTATGAGCTTTTATGGTTGCAAGTTTTGACGGAGACCTACGTGAAACACGATTTTTTACACTGTTAAGTATTTTTTATATTGTTTCTAAATAACAAAAAGACTGTGCACACTTTTTTATGGCATTTAGCCTCGGACCGAGTACTCCTTTTTGGCAACATAACCGTTTGAATATGACATTTAAAATGTCTCTATAAATATGTAAATCAGATTATGGCAAAAATGACAGCATTTTCGAGTTGAAAACAATTCCAAAATTACATTGATTTAAACTACTGACAGTAATGAATGCTGGAAGAACATAACACCCATATACCATTCGAATCAGTTCGTCGAGATCAGCAATGCGTGTGTGGAAAATAATTATACTCAGTTTTCTCGGATATGACTCAACCATTTTCTACAAACTCAGATTCATACGAGAAGTCGTATGCTCCCAAAGAAAGTTCCTGAATTACGTCTGGATCCGACTTCTGGTACTTGAGCTACAAGATGGTATGGCAAATGATATCGAAATACTGTAACTCATTTTTTTCATAGATGGCTGAACTGAAATGAAATCTGAGAACCATCTGAGATTCAAATGAAAGGTCTTGAGTTTCTATGAAACATCTTGCTTTTTAGTCAGATCCAACTTCCGGTTTAGGTGATACAGAGTGATTAGTATAAAAGTGTACATTTCACATAAATTAATCAGGTTTATCGTGTATGCATATTTGGAGTCGATAACCAAATAAACTTATTTCAGTTTCGTCGGTATTCTGTTTTCGATTCGAAAATTAAATTCTCACTACGATTTCTCAAATATGTCTGTACTGATTTTTGAACATTTTGAATCAAATGTAAACTATACAACTCCTCAGGTGAATTTAACTGACTTCGATTTCTGGTTCCACACTCTTAGAAAAAATGAAATTTACGCTTGACGTGAATCCAAGTATGCCGTAAATTCTTTGGTGAAGTCATAATATTACATCTACTAACGCGTAAACATAAATTTTGCATCTGTATCGATGTAAGCTCCAGCTAAATTAATTGTGAAATTAAAGATGTGACCTATCTTTACATGCTTTGGATTGTTAATGTAAGTGAATCGCGACGCTCCTTTTATGTGCATCTTTTAAGATGTAAATTTTTCTAAGTGTGCAATATCGAATCGTTTCTCAAAGCTCAATCGTTTTTTTCACAAAAGGCCATATCGAATTTCAAAAACAAAAATTCAAACTGAACGATTTATGGTCCCATGCAAAATTATTGAATTTTATCTGATTCTGATTTTCGATTCTGAAATTACAGGGTGATGAGTTTTTAAAATTCAAGACGATATAGAAGATTACAATTCTAAAAGGCTTCAATGTAGGGCTCAAAACTATTTCAATTTCGTCATATATATTTTTTGCCATACGAATTGTTTTGGTTATGCTGCTTCCTGAATACTGGCTCTAGAAGCACCGTAAATAACCGTAAACTCTAAACTGGAACTTACTTCGACATGCCATGGAATGTTCAATAGATTGCCACACGTTTAGATTTAAATTTGATCCGATTTGCAGCTTCGACATTACAGGGTAATGAGTGATTAAAATCACAAATGGCCGCTTAAAACGACGGTCATGAAAATAATATCATGAGAACTAAAACACCGAAGAATATTCATGTAAAAAATTCATGCGGATTGATAAAAAAGGTATCATCTCACTGCTAGGTGGATTAAAGAGTTTACAGTTTTAATAGGAGATTCATGATGTAACACTCAAGACTGCTACAAGTTTTTATTAGAGCTAAAAATATTACTTGGGATAACCTAACAGAAAAATAAAATAATGTTTGTTGTCCTGTGTTGAACAGTCGTTCGCACCGCACGCGTATAGCTCTTGGCTCCTGGAATTTTTTTTTCTGGCTACCTAGAGTTTCATTGATTCAAGGCTTCAGTCTTTTTCAAGGCTACCTGAATCACTAACTAAGTGACTAAGTGATACAAAGAGTGATATTAGAGTGACTAAGTGATACAAAGAGTGATATTAGAGTGACTAAGAAATTAATCAGCCTTTTTTAAGGCTAGCTAGGAGTCTAATCGAAGACTAATTTAGCCTAGTTAATTTAATTTAAAATTTCATTAATTTCAAAAATGCCTGCGTCCAACCGGAAAGGCAACAAGCCTAAGGCTAAAAATAATTCAATACGGAATAAATCACAATCCGTTATTCAACATTTTTCTAATAACATTCACGATCTTATAGAATCTGAATGTAAAAATAAAAGACAACGGACGGATTTCCCTTCCGTTGATCCTATGCCGTCTAACAATATTTACGAGATTCTTCCTGAATCCGATTGTAGCGACATAGAAGAAAATTCTTCAAAAATTCCCAAAATGGACGCTTGTCGTTCTGGGAAGAAACATCAATCTATGCCACCAGTGACGGTGATGATTTCCGACTTCAAAGCATTCCGTACTGAGCTTTCTACTTTTCTCCCGGAAGTAAAAGTCTCATTTCAAATCGGACGAAGAGGAGAATGTCGAGTCTTGGTGGATGGATTGGAAGATTACGAACGTCTTATTCGATATTTGTCCGAAAAACTTCATAAATTTTATTCATATGATATAAAATCAGACAGACCCTTCAAGGCTGTCTTGAAAGGATTATCAAATGATCAAAGTATTGATGAAATTAAAAATGAACTAAAAGAATTGCTTGGTTTTGCCCCTTCCCAAGTAATACTTATGAAAAAAAGAGCGAATGGTACTTCTAAACCACGCTCTGGAATTTCCCATGAACTTTACCTAATACACTTCAATCGAAGTGATGTAAACAATTTGAAAACTTTAGAAAAAGTACGTTTCATTTCCCACATTAAAATTCATTGGGAACATTATAAACGGCATAATCGTATTGCAAACTTAACGCAATGTCGTCGTTGCCAAGGCTTCGGTCATGGAACCAAAAATTGTCATATGGATATACGGTGTTTGAATTGTGGTAAATCGCATTCGAAAGACGCTTGTCCAATGAATTAAACCACTGATAAATTTTCATGTTCAAATTGCAATGGAAATCATAAATCCAATTATTTGAAATGTCCTGTCAGGGAAAAAATTTTAAACGCTCGTTCGCTTAGACAACAAGTCAAATCAACGACCTTAAATTTACAGAACATACCTGAAAATTCTTCTAAGGCACCTGCCAATTCGTCTTCTAACGAAAACAATTTATTGACAGGTAGATCGACCTCGTCATCATCTTCTTCTAATGTCAGTTATGCTGGTATATTAGGTAGAAATCTATCTCCTATTTCTTCTAATGTAAATAATCAAAACACAGGACCGCCTTGCAGTTCTTCTTCTAACGAAAACAATTTATTAATAGGTAGACCGGCCAAATCATCTTCTTCTAATGGCAGTCTACCTACAAATATTCCTTCAATGCCATTCGCTTCTTTAAATGAAGTCGATTTAGGCGATATAACTGAAAATAAAATGATCTACCTACAAGATCAACTTTTTCAAATGATCATCCAAATGAATTCGACTTCATCACTTTTTGAAGCATTTCAAATCGGATGGAAATTTGCAAATAATATTATAATGAATTTAAAATTTAACAGTGATGTTAAATAATTATTTGAATATTTTAAATTGGAATGCTCGATCTTTGAAATCGAGTGAAGATGAATTTTATAATTTTCTCAAAGTTCACAAAATTCATATTGCCATTGTGACAGAAACTTTTCTTAAACCAAATGTAAAATTGAAAAGTAATCCACATTATGTGGTTCATCGATTTGACAGGTTTACTGGAATTGGTGGTGGAGTTGCCATTTTTGTCCAACGGCAAATTAAACATCGAATTTTACCTTCTTTCAATACTAAAGTTATTGAAAGCTTGGGAATCGAAGTTGAAACCATTCATGGAATTTATTTCATCGCTGGAGCATATTTGCCATTCCAATGCACCGGCGAACAATTAAATTTCTTTAAAGGCGATTTGCAAAAACTTACAAGATATCGATCGAAATTTTTCGTAATAGGGGACTTAAATGCTAAGCATGTCCAGTGGAATTGTAGGCAAAATAACAGTAATGGTAAAATACTTCATAATCAACTCTCAGCTGGTTACTTTACAGTTCTTCATCCCAGTAATCCTACTTGTTTCTCTTCCGTGAAAAACCCGTCTACAATTGATCTGGTTCTAACAGATCAAAGTCACATTTGTAGTGAACCGATTACTCATGCTGATTTTGACTCAGATCATCTTCCTGTAACATTCAGACTTTCCAACGAAGCTATAATTAATCCAATTAGTTCTATTTTCAACTATCATAGAGCAAATTGGTTGGATTACAGATCTCACATTGAAAATCATGTGGATCATGAAACTATTTTAGAAAATTCTGCGGATATCGACACAGCAATTGATAATTTGAATCATTATATTATCGAAGCTAGAAATCTTTCAGTTCCCAAAGCTCAAACTAAATTAAATTCTCCTATCATCGATGACAATCTTCAACTGCTCATTCGGTTGAAGAATGTTCGTCGACGACAATATCAACGTTCTCGTGATCCTGCTATGAAAAACATAGTTAAGGATTTACAAAAAGAAATTAAACATAGATTTACTCTTTTGCGAAATGAAAATTTCGCTAAAGAAGTTGAACAAATTAAACCATATTCTAAACCTTTCTGGAAACTTTCTAAGGTTCTTAAGAAACCTCAGAAACCTATTCCTGCTCTCAAGGAAGGAAATCAAATACTTCTTACAAATGGCGAAAAAGCTCAAAAACTTGCTCAGCAGTTCGAGAGTGTCCACAATTTTAATTTGAACGTTGTGAGTCCTATTGAAAATGAAGTCTCACTGAAATATGATCATATTTCAACTCAAGTGTTATCACACGATGACATTATTGAGACGAATTTTGATGAAATTAAATCAATTATTAGAAAACTTAAAAACATGAAGGCTCCTGGTAATGATGGAATTTTTAATATTCTTATTAAAAATCTTCCCGATGTTGCCTTGAGACTCCTGGTTAAAATTTTCAACAAGTGTTTTTCATTAGCTTACTTCCCAAAAAGATGGAAAAACGCTAAAGTAATTCCTATCCTAAAACCTGATAAAAACCCAGCAGAAACATCAAGCTATCGCCCAATTAGCTTACTTTCTTCTATCAGTAAACTTTTTGAAAAAATTATCTTGTTAAGAATGATGACTCATATAAATGAGAATTCAATTTTTTTACCAGAGCAGTTTGGATTTCGTCATGAACATTCAACTACTCATCAACTTGTCAGAGTAACGAACATGATAAAATCAAATAAATCTTCTGGGTTATCCACTGGAGTTGCTCTTCTAGACATAGAAAAAGCATTCGACAGTGTTTGGCACAAAGGTTTAATAGCAAAAATGTCTGATTTCCAGTTTCCTATTTATTTGATCAAAATGATTCAAAATTATTTAACTGATCGTACTCTTCAGGTTAGCTATCAGAATTGTAAATCTGAATTGCTACCCGTACGAGCCGGTGTTCCGCAGGGTTCGAGTGTAGCTCCAATCTTGTATAATATTTTCACTTCTGATCTTCCAAATCTACCCGTTGGTTGTCAGAAATCGCTATTCTGTGACGACACAAGTCTGTTAGCCACAGGTAGAAATCTAAGAGTGATCTGCAGTCGCCTACAAAGAAGTTTAAATATTTTCAGTGATTATCTGTCAAAATGGAAAATTAAACTAAATGCAGCAAAAACGCAATTAATTATCTTTCCTCACAAGCCAAGAGCTTCTTTTCTTAAACCAAACAATAATCACATTCTCAAATTGAATGGCTTGGAATTGACATGGTCTGATCAAGCTAAATACTTAGGTTTAACGTATGACAAAAAACTCACTTTCAAGGATCACATTGAAGGAATCCAGGCAAAGTGTAATAAATATATTAAATGTTTATATCCTCTTATAAACAGAAATTCTAAGCTCTGTCTAAAAAACAAATTGTTAATTTATAAACAAATTTTCAGACCAGCCATGCTTTATGCGGTACCAATTTGGTCAAGCTGTTGTTCCACCAGGAAGAAAACGCTTCAAAGGATTCAGAATAAAATTCTGAAAATGATTCTGAAGCGTCCTCCCTGGTTTAGTACAAATGAGTTACACAGACTCACAAATATAGAACCATTAGATGTAATGTCACATAATATTATAAGCAAATTCCGACAAAAATCGATGCAATCTTCAATTGAATCTATTCGCTCTCTGTATTAGTTAGTAAGTTAGTATATAAGTTCCTTTTCCCCATTACACAATACAAGTAGGTTTAGAATTTTCCCTACACAAAAATCTCAGAATTGCGGAAGCAAATGATGTCTTCATGGTAATAACCAAATCATATATATATATATATATATATATATATATATATATATATATATATATATATATATATATATATATATATATATATATATATATATATATATATATATATATATAACAGGGCTGAAAAGTCACCACTTGTGGCTGAACACCCAATTTAAATCTTAATAATTTAATTTTAACTCATATTCCAATAAATAGTTATTTAAAAAAAAAAAAAAAAAATGTTTGTTGTCCTCAAGGTGTTTGTTAAAATTTGTGTGAGGGCGAATATTTTTAAGTTCGCCTCGGGCGCCAGAAACGCTCACTACAGCTCTTGCTTATCATAAAGAATTATAGCTATTATTTCGTGTTATCTTATTGGATAATATCTTTGAATGTTTGATGTGCTTAAAATCACCGTTTAGCTTAGTTGCACCGTTTCAAATTGTCTAGAAAAAGGTACCGCTTTAATATCTATAGAAAAAGGCAAAACAACGGATATGCTTGAATAATGATCCAACTTAACAGCTCTATCGGAACCTATTATCATTATTGGATAAGGTGAACCGATCTTACGTTATTTGTATTACCCGTCCGAAGATTTCAGTGCATAACCAACATTTATCGACCTGACAAAATAATCAGTTCCGTTGCGCTTCACTTCACACTCGACTGATTCTCATCGAAAGCATGGTTATTAGGTCACCAATTGATTAGGGAAACGCACTCGCTTTTCCGTCCGCTGGCACACAACAAAATTACCGGACCGGTTCAATGTAAACAAACGGCTGCCGATTTTATTTCTTCGCCACGCGCCGTCGCACCGTTCCAAAGCTGCCGACGGAATCGCGGCGCTTCTTCCAGCCGCCGAAACTCCGAAAACAATCAATCTTGCGCAATATTTTGGGATGGAAAGTTCATTATTAGATTCCACGTGTTATCTGTTTGCGCAAAGAGCCCACCGACTTGATAAAAGCAATGAAAACGAAACACCTGCATTCATCACTTCCAAAGCCGAAAATTGATTTAATTTAGTTGCACTTAAAACTGAATTAAAGCATCGAGGAGCTTTATTTTGTGGGTTAAAATACGTAATTATGGTAAATCATTGTTCACATAACTATTGTCTAGTGGGTAGCCGGGTCGTTTGTTTTTCGTTAAACAATCGTACCTCTAAACAGTAAACTTGTGTGCTACTGGAAGTGCAAATTGCACAAAACAGAAAACTTGACCGCGCGACGAGCGACTGGAATCGCGTCGAGGAATGCTACCCAGTAAATAATAGAACAAATGAAACCATTATTCCTGCATTATGCAAATATTTCCAGAAGTACTTCATGTCTTTGGTTTGCAATCGCTAGCTACGGTATGTTCTAGCGAATGTGCAGTTTTGTTGTTGTGGCATGGATAGTTAGTCTTTAAAGGTTATAATCATGATATTTTGAAATTGTGTTGCGTTTAAAACAAAGACGGATTAGATTAATTTTTTTTCAAACAGTTTTACGGTGGCGAAAGAAATAATAGAGTTTAGTAGATCTAAATAGAATCTGAAGTTTTGATGATATAATTTAGACTCAATTCATTTTTAGTGAAAAACTCAGTAAGTCAATGAAAACTCTGAGACCCTATTTATAAATATATAATCGCACATACTGTCGATCATTCATGTACATTGTTAGTTTTCCGCTTGCTAATGGATAATTGTGCTGTGTTTTATCCGTGCAATGCCTATGTCTAATGAAGTTGTTTCTTCTAAGGTTTTATATTATTTAAGGGGTTAGATCAATTTAAGGGTTTTTGAAGTGGTAAAATAGGCTAGGTTATTTCAAAAGGTTTAAAATTTCAAGATGCTACACAACCGTTTTAGAATTGTTATTTATGCTTGATATGTTAAGAAAGATATTTAAACATAACGAATTCGGTTGTGCAACTTATTGCTGTTAAGTTTCACAATACCAGGCACGGGGGCGGCTCAAAAACTCCAAGTCTGTGGCCCCACCACAAATCGGACACTTCCATCGGTTTTGAATTATTTTGAATTAGAATTATTTTGAAGAATACCACACATTTATGTATGAGAATATGTGAGAAATGATAAGGCTTTTTTACATAGTTACCATTATTTTTGATTACATAATTCCAAAACCGGAGGTCAGGGTCATATAAATTTTCATAGTAATCCATCCCATACTATCTTTCATTTGAATCTAAGTAAAATTTTCAACTTCATGAGTATTTTTCCACACACTGATTTACGGTTCCGCATTTACAGTGCAATAAGTGTTAAAGCTTTCAAACCGCCGTATAAAATGACGACACAAAAACAAGAACGTAGCGGTACATGCTGGTACGGAAGAAGCAAACACAACTCGCCTTGACAAACAATGCACACAGCGGGCTTTGTTCAATTTCGTACACGCTATAAAGAAAACGAAAACCAACACCTGAGCTGATTACTTACTCACTTTTCTTAGATATAGCGTGATCGATTTTCACAAACTATATCTTTCAATAACCGCTTAGTTTTGTGATTAAACTATAGTGAAACATACAGAATTGTAAAGTAACTTTATGTTAAATTGCCTGCTTCAAATATGAAAATAAAAGTAAATTTAACTGTGTATGATCCCATAGAAAGGTTTAGAATTTCATTCTGAATAACCAACTTCGGTTTTTCCGGTCCTCGGAATAAGATTTCGGAAGTATTGGAAATAGTGATCAAAAACTGCACTTTACTTTTCTTCAAGATGGCCAAATCGATTTTCACAAACTTATAAGTTCAAAGGAAAAGTCGTACAGAACCCCAGAAAAGAAGAAAAGTGAAAATAATGACACTCATTTTTCTCGGAGACGGCTGAGCCGATTTTTATATAAAGTTCATAAATGTCAAGGTGATAAATTGTGTTAGTCAGTAGTTCATATTATCTGATGATTGAATAATCAGTATTTCACTATACCTGGTATACAGTATTCGGTTCCGGAAATACCGGAAATTGTCGTCATTTCATTTTATCATATATAATTTAATAGATTTTCACTAACTTAAAATTAAAAGGTAGTATATAAATGTAGCAGTATTACAGGTTAGCAGCTCAATGCATGGGACACTGGCCTTACAAGCCAGTGGTCGTATGTTTGAGCCCCGACCTGGATGGATTCTTAGTGTCAGTAGGATCGTATCATCAACCATGGTTTTGTATGCTATGATGAAAATCTGAATCTCCTGAAGCCGGAGGTCAAATTTCACAGAAAAAAATGTTTTCGAGAAAAATCACGATTTATTAAAAAAAAGATTGCACTGAAAACCGTAATACTATTTTGTAGAATCTTCAATACTCTTTTCAGCGGTACCACGTTTTTAAAAAATAGCATGTAAAGTCATTCGCGTTACATATTTTCCTTTTTAAAAATAGAAATTTACTCACCTGCACCGAAAGAAACGACAACCCAAAAAGGCGGGTGGGTAATGTCAGAGACATAACTGGAAGTCGTGAATACGAAAACAACTGACGTGTTCCTTAACACTTCCGGATATCAATTAGTTGATTAATTGTATGAATTATGCAAGCATTTCCCTTTTTCACATTTTCCGCAAAAACAAAGAAGGCTTCACTTGATCTCGATTACTGTGAATTTCACACAGCTAAAAGTGCACAAATATAACCAAACTGTTCTAGATTTGCACTAAACTGAGGATATTTACCTTCGATTTGCGAACAACAAATCCTAATAGTTCTTCAGAAAACTTTTAGAGCCATTAGAACGGCTGATTTTGTGTAATGTTCTCCACCGTTGTTTTTCCACTAATGCTAATGACTGGCAGCTGTGACGTAATCGCTCTTGTCGAAAGCGAAACTAATGGCGTTTTTCATTGAGAAACACTGGTGGCGTGGATTGCTCAGGTTTTGCACTTTCGAGCAGAAATGACAATGAAACACCGTCAAAATGTTGCATTTCTGCTCGAAAGTGCAAAATCAGAGCAATCCACGCCACCAGTGTTTTTCAATGAAAAACGGCATAACTGTGCAGACGACACAAAACACATCTGCTCGCAGTGGCGATAGAATCCAAACTGATTCAATTTTTGTTAAGAGGTTTCTTTTTATGTGGTTTCGTTTGTAGCTTTTTCACTAATGGGCGGTCCTAACGGCTATAAAAATAGCCGCATACAGAATTTTACTGTCGATTATTTAATTTCGGATTTGCGTTTCATTGAAAGAAACTATCAGGGTGCTGTACGGGATTCATTCCTGTCTTTCAAAAGGACCAAATTGTGGAACTCACTACGATATTAAACACTGTTCGGAACATTTGTTGTACAGCAGCAGATATTTTGTTCTCTTCCTCAGAACGCGTTCTGATTGGCTGGTGTTGACATGGGTCAAATGAGACAGGTTTTTCAATAGTGTACTATTGAAATACTTCAATGCTGTTGCTATACACGTTGAAAAATTTCGATTCTATTGGTAGTTAGAGCTATGAGCTTTAAAAATACGAGAAAGGCAAACGCGCCTTATGAATTATCCTCTTTGATACTCGTTTATACCAAACATTTCAGAAAAGTTTAATTTTGAATTATTTGAAATTATGTCACAAAACTGAAAATTTTATCATAAAATTGTGATCATATTTCCGATGGCATGTAGCAAAAATTATGTTGATTCGTTAGATACAACAATAGATATTCACGTTCAAAAACTTAACACTCTCTCAGAGGGTAAATTTTGAAAAGGCACTCCATAGTAAAGTAAGTCGTTTTCACGACAAAACACCTGAAACCGGGATGGAACATAGGCTACCTTACCCAATTTTTAATAGATGTCGGCACTGTGCATAATCGCATGTTCATAAAACACACTCGGCCAACCTGTCCCTTTGGATAACCAGCCTCGGTCTCCCCTACTACCGATTCATACAGGATATTGGCATGTTACGATTCTACTGACTCTAAGGATCTATGCCGGAGTTTGAATATATTGGATCTGGTTTGTAAAACCGTTCGTCCCAGATTGAGTAATCAGCATTTTAATATACTTAACCGAATTTCGATTTTTGGTGCTACAGAATGGCGAAGCGTGCACATTACTCGAGCTAGGTTGTGAGCCCTTAAAGAGGTTATGGTAAAAATTTAATTCTTCAACCAGCTAGGAAAAAGCAAATTTATTTTAACATTAGCATGTTACCAGCATGGTACGTGCTGGTAACATGCTAATGTAAAATTCTTCAACCAGCTAGGAAAAAGCAAATTTATTTTAACATTAGCATGTTACCAGCATGGTACGTGCGCTTGCTCAAATATACCGAGAGTGTTCTTCAATGAATCAACTCGTGCACAGAACAAATGCAAAGGGATTATCATGTTGAGTACTGTAATAGACAAAGGAAAAGTCTGAACGAGTCCACGAGAACAAACAAGGAAACATCGTGAGCACTGCAGTGAGCCACTTCAACCACGCGACCTAAGTGCATAATTATCATATTTCATTATTGAGACAGTTGCGTAAGATTGTGGTAGTCGGAACAGGGCCAGCAGCATAATGAAAATAAATACGTTACTAACTCACGAAAACAATCGCTCGGGATACTTTTGCAGTTTTTCACAATTTTTAATTCCTTGAAAGTGTGCGAAGTGTGTTATACTTAGATCTACAACACAACCTCTAACTATTTCTAAATATAGTGCCATTAAATCTGCTTTTCTTTTTTCACCTCGTACCTTCTTCATGTATATAAAAAAAGTATAGAATTCTTATTTTCTGGAAGGCCAAGCTTCATATATTCAGCTCGACGAACCGATCAAATGTCCGTGTGTGTCTGTATAAGATGACTGGACCAATTTTGATTAAGCTGGTCGCAAATTTAAGGTCACCTCGCCGGCCTGAACACTACTGAATGTTTCTGAGATCGGATATTTATTTTTTGAGTTATACGAAGTTTTATGTCAAATTGTTTTGGTAATATCTGTAACGATTGTCCTTGTAAACGAAATTTGTTTTGACCCTTATATTGCACACGGTAATAGCTATCCAACAAGCTTTAAATTGTTAATAACCGCTAATTTTTTACAGAGATATCGATATTTTTGTGTAAATGTCTTCTCTCTCTAATCCTTTCTATTGCTTGGGAGCAGAGTGAAATACACGCAATTGTTTCTAAGCACCAAATAGACTGTGTACAGGATCCTTTTGCCGTTTCGATTTTAGCACGGTTCGTTTTTGGCAACATAATCGTTTGAGTATGACATATGTACTAGATGGTGGTATTTTCGAACTCAAAATAATTTTATATTTATGCTGATTTAAACTGCTTAAAGCAATAATTGTTGGAAAAGCATAGCTTCTCACACCCCATACCGATTTTTACAAACTTAGATTGAAGTTTTTTTCTTAGGCGTCTGATCCGATTCTAAGATTTAAATGAAAAGTCCCAAGGTCCCACGAAAACATTCTATTTTTTATAATCAGATCCGACTTCCGGTTCGGGAGATATACGATGATTAGTGTAAAAATGTTTATTTCACATAAATTAATTGGCTTTATGGGGTTTGCAGATTTTGATAATCGATGATCAAATAGGCTTATATCAGTTTTACCAGTAGTCGGCTTTTGAATTTTTTTTATTTAAAAGATATTTTATTCAGGCCTATTTGCGTACAACCTTTACGTGGCCGATTTAGCTGAGTTTTTACATATTTTTTTTTGTATTGGATCTCGTTGTCACCCTTTTTCTAGGGGGAGAGGAGCTTCCATTTTCCTCCTGTGAGGATTGAGGGGCAGTTTGTTCGCGGTTCGTCTCGTCATTCATTGCCGCATCGGTGGGATTGTTGTCGATTTCCGTCGTCTTTTCGTTGCTAGTTGCTGTAGATGCACCTTGTTGTATATTGGTTGCAGTTGCTGATTGGTTGGATGGTAAGTTGTTAAGTGCAGCTGGTGTACTTTGTTCTATAGGGGATACGTTGGATGGTTTCGTTGAAGGGGATGCTTCATTGTTGTTGGTGGTTGTCACAGGTGTACTGGAGTTGCTTGGGTTGGTGTGAAGGAAGCACCGTTGTCCTTTGGTGTAGGTGTCTCCTTGTCCAGTTTATCACATGGCTTACCGTAGTGAACAGCTTTTTGGCAATATTGATTGTTGATCTGATTGTCATAGGTAACAAGTGATTTGCACGGAATTCTTATATCTTGACCGAAAATCACATAAGAAGGTATAGACCTCTTCAAGTGTATGCGTAACAAACGTATGCCGTTTAGAATACCGGGGAAAAAATTCTTCCACTTTTCTTTTTAGATAGAGAGAATTTCTCCGTATTGGGACATAGTTTTGCGAATATAAGGATCGATGACGCTTGAGGGAAGATCATGCACACGCACTTCTAT
Source organism: Malaya genurostris (assembly GCF_030247185.1). Lineage (NCBI taxonomy): Eukaryota > Metazoa > Arthropoda > Insecta > Diptera > Culicidae > Malaya > Malaya genurostris. Next base: position 238,617,853 of record NC_080571.1, on the reverse strand, counting down.
AGCACTATCATCCATATATACTAGAATGTTGTACTTAATGTTCTCGTGCTCCACATAGTGCAAATTGTTATTGTCTTTTGTGAATTGAATTTCATCCAACTCTTTATAAAACTGGATGTAAGTAACATTATTTGTCTTATTGCATTGAAGTAAATGCACACGTTTAATGTCAAGATGCATTTGCTCCTTAAGCAAACCTTCAAGTTCTCGTATCGAAGGTCGAATTTTGCACTACCTGAAGTCAACAACAATTGTATTCTTTCATGTCGGCGGTAGCTTTTGTTCGTTCACTCATTTCGAGGTCGTTCTATTGTTCACTACAAAATACTGTACTTGGTTTCTTCTGTCCCGAACGTAAGCGGTTTTGTTTCATCGACTGACTTGGATAAGATGAGAAAGCGAACTGGCTCTTGAATTTTATCAGAGTTATGTAATTAGCATTTCTGATTACGTCATTCTGCTGTACCGACCGGTAACACAAAATTGACATCCCTTTTTCTCAAAACAAACATTTTCTATTTCTAGTTTTATTATTCTATTGGTAACTTCAAATAGTTGAGATTTTGTTTTTATTTTAGAATTTTTATCCTTAAAGTCATTACCTGTTGGTTCAGAAAAACTTCTTCACATTATGGGAATTGAAACCTGGTAGGTAGGTACCGTGGTGTTGTTGTTGTTAACATTTGATTTTTTCTTCGTAATTTTCGTATGTATAAACAAGAGATATGGATATTTGTATTTTGAACATTTCTTTCTGCTTGTCACAGTCATATACATTTTTAAATATAAAAAAATATACATAATAATTGTCAAACCGGTCCAAAATTGTTTTGTTAGCCTTGTCTGGCAATACTCAAAGTGGAAAACAACTGTTAATAACAGCTGTGTTAAATTTTCTGTTGAATTCACTTGTTGCGTTGCTGCCAGGTGTTTGCTAAAAATTTAGCCAAATACCAGCCGAAACTTTACTAGTAAGATTCATAACTTTTTGCTGAGTACTTGGTCGATGCCCTTCACGCAGCCCACCTGGGTTCGATTCTTAATACCATACAACGTTTTTCTGTCCCGAAGAGGCGTGTGACCTTGAAGTTAAAACTTTTATGATCGAAACAATAAAAGAAAAATCGATTTAGCCATAGGAAAATGAAGGCGTTTTGTCGTTTACGTCACTTATACCATTCTATTTGCGGGACAAGAAGCGACCACGGTTTGGTCTTTGTACTTGATTAATGATGCAGTTGAAGTTTTCAAATGAGTTTGAGCACATTGCCATTTCGGAGAAAAATAAGCGGGCAGAAAAAGCGCGTTTTCCGAATTCGTCACTTATACCATTATATCTCTAGAACCAGAAGCCACAGCTTGTTGAAGTCGGATTAGCTATCTCCCGAAAAATGGAGGATTAAGAAAAAAATTGCGTTTTCTCGGTTATGTCACTTATACCTTTATATCTATGCAACTGGAAGTGGTAGCCATCTGATCTTCGAATTTAATCATTCACTCGATAATAGTTTTCAAAGGAGCCAAAGATTGTTGATATTGGTTGAGTCATCTTCGAGTTCTTCGAACGTAGCCAATGACCTACTAGTAGTTTTGGAACAAGGCTTGAAACGAAGAAGGGGCGGAACATTTGAGCGTCATTTGTAACCATATCATAGCAATTAAACGAGCTCAAGTTTTTGGAAATCGATTAAGTTATCTTTGGGAGAAGTTTACGTGTAAAAGGTAGACGATTTGTCGCACGGAACCCCTCGCGATCCTGAAGCAAGCAAAACATTAGTTGTTTTTCTGAATTTGATTGGTTAAAATTTGGTACAACTAATCAATTGTTTTTTTTCTAAACTGTCATTTTTGTTTTTCGATCAACAGAAACGATGGTTGAAATAACAAAATTTTTGGTTGAAAATAAGATGCTGTCAGTTAGTCAAGACACACACCTTTCAATTTCAATAAAGATTTTAGTTACAACAACCGACCTTGTTTTTGATTTAACAGTTATGTGAGTTGAAAAACAAATCGGTTTTAGTTGTTTTAGAAATTACGATTTGTTATTTCAACTTAAGCAAAATTATTGATTTTGAATGACAATAAAATATTCCTTATTGATATGCGTTCTGATTTTTTGAATGAAAATTCAGTATGTTAAGATATATAAAAAAATATATAATATTTAATATAAATAATATATTATATTATGACGGTACACAGTTCGAAAAAATCTTGTAATTTTACATCTTATAAGATGTGATGTGATGTGATGTGATGTGATGTGAAGTGAAGCCACCATCAGTTCAAGGACTTGCCAGTGGATGCGGGTAGACTTACAGTAGCCCCGATATGACTCATCCGTTCACCTTCTTACTATAGCTGTTACCGGAAGGCAAACAAGAAGGGTTGGGCGGATATGTAAGTAGAGTTACTTACTCGTATTCCGCGGGAATAAAAGATGCTCTTCCAACCATAATATCCAGTGCATGGATGAAGCATATCGCTATACATGCTTGGTTTGTTTGAGAAGGGCGCGTCAGACTCATTTAAAACCTTCAGAAGGAAATAAGTTTCCTTCAAGTGACTTGGGCTGGCTATCCACAATCCCTCGTCCAGTCATCAATTCGTCCGATGCCCTGATGTTCACTCCCCTTTACGCCCCCCGTGCAAAATTTTTTATATTGATAAGTACAATGAAACATAGTGTAATGAAATTAATATAACATAAAATGATATAATAGATTACAAAATAATACAATATAACATAATATAATAAAATTTATTTTAATTTAATATAATATAATACAAAATAATATAATATATCATAAAACAATATATAAAATAACAGTTAATAAAGAGTGTCAGTTATGCTCTTCTATCTTTGTAATACTGCAGGAAGTAAAATATTTCTCTTCTAATAACAATAATAATATCCACATCTATAAAAATAATATATGTTATTATTATTGATGACAAATTAATAATAATGAAAATAATAATAAAAAAACAAATCTAATATAGTACAATGAAATATATAATAAATAATATAATGAATAAAATGATATGTTGCGATATGCTATGATATTATATTACTTGAATCTATATGTCATTTCTCATCCTCTCATTCTGCCATCAATGCATTCCCTCGACAAATTGTCACCACAGACACACGTGTAGGCATGAAACAGGAACCAGGGAACAGTCGGTGTTGAACAGTCGTTCGCACCGCACGCGTATAGCTCTTGGCTCCTGGAATTTTTTTTCTGGCTACCTAGAGTTTCATTGATTCAAGGCTTCAGTCTTTTTCAAGGCTACCTGAATCAGTAACTAAGTGACTAAGTGATACAAAGAGTGATATTAGAGTGACTAAGAAATTAATCAGCCTTTTTTAAGGCTAGCTAGGAGTCTGATCGAAGACTAATTTAGCCTAGTTAATTTAATTTAAAATTTCATTAATTTCAAAAATGCCTGCGTCCAACCGGAAAGGCAACAAGCCTAAGGCTAAAAATAATTCAATACGGAATAAATCACAATCCGTTATTCAACATTTTTCTAATAACATTCACGATCTTATAGAATCTGAATGTAAAAATAAAAGACAACGGACGGATTTCCCTTCCGTTGATCCTATGCCGTCTAACAATATTTACGAGATTCTTCCTGAATCCGATTGTAGCGACATAGAAGAAAATTCTTCAAAAATTCCCAAAATGGACGCTTGTCGTTCTGGGAAGAAACAACAATCTATGCCACCAGTGACGGTGATGATTTCCGACTTCAAAGCATTCCGTACTGAGCTTTCTACTTTTCTCCCGGAAGTAAAAGTCTCATTTCAAATCAGACGAAGAGGAGAATGTCGAGTCTTGGTGGATGGATTGGAAGATTACGAACGTCTTATTCGATATTTGTCCGAGAAACTTCATAAATTTTATTCATATGATATAAAATCAGACAGACCCTTCAAGGCTGTCTTGAAAGGATTATCAAATGATCAAAGTATTGATGAAATTAAAAATGAATTAAAAGAATTGCTTGGTTTTGCCCCTTCCCAAGTAATACTTATGAAAAAAAGAGCGAATGGTACTTCTAAACCACGCTCTGGAATTTCCCATGAACTTTACCTAATACACTTCAATCGAAGTGATGTAAACAATTTGAAAACTTTAGAAAAAGTACGTTTCATTTCCCACATTAAAATTCATTGGGAACATTATAAACGACATAATCGTATTGCAAACTTAACGCAACGTCGTCGTTGCCAAGGCTTCGGTCATGGAACCAAAAATTGTCATATGGATATACGGTGTTTGAATTGTGGTAAATCGCATTCGAAAGACGTTTGTCCAATGAATGAAACCACTGATAAATTTTCATGTTCAAATTGCAATGGAAATCATAAATCCAATTATTTGAAATGTCCTGTCAGGGAAAAAATTTTAAACGCTCGTTCGCTTCGACAACAAGTCAAATCAACGACCTTAAATTTACAGAACATACCTGAAAATCAAAAAAACCGTTACAAATGCCACGCCTAATTCTTCTAAGGCACTGATTTCTTCGAAACAAAAAACAGGTACGCCTGTCAATTCGTCTTCTAACGAAAACAATTTATTGACAGGTAGATCGACCTCGTCATCATCTTCTTCTAATGTCAGTTATGCTGGTATATTAGGTAGAAATCTATCACCTATTTCTTCTAATGTAAATAATCAAAACACAGGACCGCCTTGCAGTTCTTCTTTTAACGAAAACAATTTATTAATAGGTAGACCGGCCAAATCATCTTCTTCTAATGGCAGTCTACCTACAAATATTCCTTCAATGCCATTCGCTTCTTTAAATGAAGTCGATTTAGGCGATATAACTGAAAATAAAATGATCTACCTACAAGATCAACTTTTTCAAATGATCATCCAAATGAATTCGACTTCATCACTTTTTGAAGCATTTCAAATCGGATGGAAATTTGCAAATAATATTATAATGAATTTAAAATTTAACAGTGATGTTAAATAATTATTTGAATATTTTAAATTGGAACGCTCGATCTTTGAAATCGAGTGAAGATGAATTTTATAATTTTCTCAAAGTTCACAAAATTCATATTGCCATTGTGACAGAAACTTTTCTTAAACCAAATGTAAAATTGAAAAGTAATCCACATTATGTGGTTCATCGATTTGACAGGTTTACTGGAATTGGTGGTGGAGTTGCCATTTTTGTCCAACGGCAAATTAAACATCGAATTTTACCTTCTTTCAATACTAAAGTTATTGAAAGCTTGGGAATCGAAGTTGAAACCATTCATGGAATTTATTTCATCGCTGGAGCATATTTGCCATTCCAATGCACCGGCGAACAATTAAATTTCTTTAAAGGCGATTTGCAAAAACTTACAAGATATCGATCGAAATTTTTCGTAATAGGGGACTTAAATGCTAAGCATGTCCAGTGGAATTGTAGGCAAAATAACAGTAATGGTAAAATACTTCATAATCAACTCTCAGCTGGTTACTTCACAGTTCTTCATCCCAGTAATCCTACTTGTTTCTCTTCCGTGAAAAACCCGTCTACAATTGATCTGGTTCTAACAGATCAAAGTCACATTTGTAGTGAACCGATTACACATGCTGACTTTGACTCAGATCATCTTCCTGTAACATTCAGACTTTCCAACGAAGCTATAATTAATCCAATTAGTTCTATTTTCAACTATCATAGAGCTAATTGGTTGGATTACAGATCTCACATTGAAAATCATGTGGATCATGAAACTATTTTAGAAAATTCTGCGGACATCGACACAGCAATTGATAATTTGAATCATTATATTATCGAAGCTAGAAATCTTTCAGTTCCCAAAGCTCAAACTAAATTAAATTCTCCTATCATCGATGACAATCTTCAACTGCTCATTCGGTTGAAGGATGTTCGTCGACGACAATATCAACGTTCTCGTGATCCTGCTATGAAAAACATAGTTAAGGATTTACAAAAAGAAATTAAACATAGATTTACTCTTTTGCGAAATGAAAATTTCGCTAAAGAAGTTGAACAAATTAAACCATATTCTAAACCTTTCTGGAAACTTTCCAAGGTTCTTAAGAAACCTCAGAAACCAATTCCTGCTCTCAAGGAAGGAAATCAAATACTTCTTACAAATGGTGAAAAAGCTCAAAAACTAGCTCAGCAGTTCGAGAGTGTCCACAATTTTAATTTAAACGTTGTGAGTCCTATTGAAAATGAAGTCTCACTGAAATATGATCATATTTCAACCCAAGTGTTATCACACGATGACATTATTGAGACGAATTTTGATGAAATTAAATCAATTATTAGGAAACTCAAAAACATGAAGGCTCCTGGTAATGATGGAATTTTTAATATTCTTATTAAAAATCTTCCCGATGTTGCCTTGAGACTCCTGGTTAAAATTTTCAACAAGTGTTTTTCATTAGCTTACTTCCCAAAAAGATGGAAAAACGCTAAAGTAATTCCTATCCTAAAACCTGATAAAAACCCAGCAGAAACATCAAGTTATCGCCCAATTAGCTTACTTTCTTCTATCAGTAAACTTTTTGAAAAAAATATCTTGTTGAGAATGATGTCTCATATAAATGAGAATTCAATTTTTTTACCAGAGCAGTTTGGATTTCGTCATGAACATTCAACTACTCATCAACTTGTCAGAGTAACGAACATGATAAAATCAAATAAATCTTCTGGGTTGTCCACTGGAGTTGCTCTTCTAGACATAGAAAAGGCATTCGACAGTGTTTGGCACAAAGGTTTAATAGCAAAAATGTCTGATTTCCAGTTTCCTATTTATTTGATCAAAATGATTCAAAATTATTTAACTGATCGTACTCTTCAGGTTAGCTATCAGAATTGTAAATCTGAGTTGCTACCCGTACGAGCCGGTGTTCCGCAGGGTTCGAGTGTAGCTCCAATCTTGTATAATATTTTCACTTCTGATCTTCCAAATCTACCCGTTGGTTGTCAGAAATCGCTATTCTGTGACGACACAAGTCTGTTAGCCACGGGTAGAAATCTAAGAGTGATCTGCAGTCGCCTACAAAGAAGTTTAAATATTTTCAGTGATTATCTGTCAAAATGGAAAATTAAACCAAATGCAGCAAAAACGCAATTAATTATCTTTCCTCACAAGCCAAGAGCTTCTTTTCTTAAACCAAACAATAATCACATTCTCAAATTGAATGGCTTGGAATTGACATGGTCTGATCAAGCTAAATACTTAGGTTTAACGTATGACAAAAAACTCACTTTCAAGGATCACATTGAAGGAATCCAGGCAAAGTGTAATAAATATATTAAATGTTTATATCCTCTTATAAACAGAAATTCTAAGCTCTGTCTAAAAAACAAATTGTTAATTTATAAACAAATTTTCAGACCAGCCATGCTTTATGCGGTACCAATTTGGTCAAGCTGTTGTTCCACCAGGAAGAAAACGCTTCAAAGGATTCAGAATAAAATTCTGAAAATGATTCTGAAGCGTCCTCCCTGGTTTAGTACAAATGAGTTACACAGACTCACAAATATAGAACCATTAGATGTAATGTCACATAATATTATAAGCAAATTCCGACAAAAATCGATGCAATCTTCAATTGAATCGATTCGCTCTCTGTATTAGTTAGTAAGTTAGTATATAAGTTCCTTTTCCCCATTACACAATACAAGTAGGTTTAGAATTTTCCCTACACAAAAATCTCAGAATTGCGGAAGCAAATGATGTCTTCATGGTAATAACCAAATCATATATATATATATAACAAATTATATATATATATATATATATATATATATATATATATATATATATATATATATATATATATATATATATATATATATATATATATATATATATATATATATATATATATATATATATATATATATATATATATATATATATATATATATATATATATATATATATATATGAATGATTTGGTTATTACCATGAAGACATCATTTGCTTCCGCAATTCTGAGATTTTTGTGTAGGGAAAATTCTATATATATATATATATATATATATATATATATATATATATATATATATATATATATATATATATATATATATATATATATATATATATATATATATATATATATATATATATAACAGGGCTGAAAAGTCACCACTTGTGGCTGAACACCCAATTTAAATCTTAATAATTTAATTTTAACTCATATTCCAATAAATAGTTATTAAAAAAAAAAAATAAAAAACAAAAAAAAAGAAACCAGTGAGGACCAAGCTCACCTTTTGACGACCTTGATAGTTAGTTAAAAGATTACTTTAAAATGATAACTTACAAGGAAAACAAATTTATATTTTGCGCAGGGTACGTAGTACTACTCATAATAAACCCTATAATATAATATAATATAATATAATATAATATAATACAACATAATGCAATACAATATAACATAATATAATAAAATACAATATAATATAATAAAATATAGTATGATATAATACAATATAATATGATATAATGCAATGCAGTATAATACCATACAACATAGTATATAATAACATAAAATAGTGATAATAGATAATATATGAAACAATATGCTATGGTAAAATATAACAGTTAATGTCGCAGTGTAAGTTACGCTTTTCTAATAATAATAATAATGATAATAATAATAATAATAATAATAATAATAATAATAATAATAATAATAATAATAATGTTGTAATATACTATGATAAACATTGCACTTTAGTATGGGCTCCAACCTACAAGCCATTTCGCACCCTCTCATTCTGCTACTAACGCAGAAGGCGATAGCACCCAGTCGACGCCGTTCTATTGACCAAATGTCATCATAGACGCTCGGGGAGGCATGAGATAGGGACTTGTGAGGACTTAGTTATCTCACCATTTGACGACCTGTAATTTTGCATTTTATAAGATGCACATAAATGGAGCACCGTATTTCACACAAATTTTTATTCAAGAACATGTAAAATTGTTTGATTTGAAAATTACATGGCTTGATTTCGAACGAAATAAAAAACAGAACATCGTAAGCAGCACCACGACTTGAACCGAGAAATATTAGATCACTAGCACATCGGTTACTCGACTGATCCACAGAACTCATATCTGTTCATTGAATAATTGATACATATAAAACCATAAAGCGGGACTTGGTAGCCGAGTGCAAATTACATTCGGAACGTGTAAAATTATGTGCGAGTGGAATATTGCGTCATTTGAAAAATTGAGTAGTAGTGAATTGTATCGTTTGTAGAATTCTGTCACCTGTGAAATTCATATTTTTTTCCGAGTATAAATAAAAGTTAATGTTGTTGTTGCTTTATATTAAATGAATTATTCATTGAAACCATTTTTATTTTTGTTTTTAATATACTGTCTTTTAGTAATGCTGGTATCAACGAAACTTTCTAATTGTGACCACTATATTACTTACGAGCAAAAAGTCGAACCGAATGCACTGATTTTTATTTTTTGAGCCATTGCAACTTACAGTTTCAACAGATTATATGAATGAATATTAAACATTTTCAATGTAATCACTTTGTTCATACACCTTTTGTACATGACTTGCAGATAACATGATGCTCATTCATTAACATGCATTTCACGATAGAGAATCAAGTTGATTTTAAGACCAAAATTCAAACGCATACAATTCACTGGGTTCTAGTTATGGTTAAACACGTTTTGTTAATTGCAATATCTCTAACGTTTATCAGTTCTGTGCATAGCATTACTTTATATCAATCGTTTCTTCTTGTAACACCAGATCAGTAAAGATGTAGATAATTTATCATCACATTAATATTCTGATAGTGTTATGATAAACATTAATTTACTATCATTCAAAAGATACTCTTCACGAGTTTCACAAACGTATAATAAGCGAATTTCATTTGCATGAAAATGTTTAAGAAACGCGTTTGAATTTCAACTAAAGTAATGGTTGATTTTCCATTGCGATTTTTGTTTTGCTTTGTGCTGTTTTTGACATTAGACAGCATTAAAAACAACATATTTTTCAACTACTTCAATTTGTGCAAATCAAATAGCAAATTGGTTGAATCAACTAATTATTAGTTAAAACAACAACTGCAAAAATAAAAAATTGCTAGATCGTGATTTTTTGATTGGAGGGTTTTCCGTGTGGTTACGTAATATACACGATATCTCCGCAACCGAAAATGTCCGCCATATGTCATTCAAACTTTATCATTGACCTAATATTAGCCAAAAATTGTCGAAATCGACTTAGACATTTCCGACAAAATTTATCGGAAAGAAAATAGTTTGGTTTGTGTGACGTTATCGACAAACCATTATGCGATTATGTCTACGGAAATATTGTTAATCTCAATCTCAATCTCAATCAGTGAACCAAACAGTGGACTTTGAACGAGCCAGAGATTGTTGCGATTGGCTCAGACATCTCCTAGAAAATTAAACCGATAGATAAAAACTGCAGTTTGTCGGTTATGTCATTTCTGCGATTATATTTCCGGAACCGCAAGCATCTGCCATCTTCCCTTCGAACATGACCCAGTAGTAGCTTAAGATTTTTACAAATCGACTTATTCGTCATATTCGAGAAAAAAGAGTGAAAAAGGGTTAGGAACACTAGCATTTTAAGATCTTCTCGAGCTGAGTTGAATTGTATATAATACTAGAGTTCTCCGGGACTCCGATCAGAAGGTTTGCCCACAATTTTGTATCCTTTTCTATAGATAAAGGTGAAAAAAAAATAATGTCCTGAACGTAGAAGTTCGTCTAATTTTTCGGTAATGAGATTTGTGAAAATGAGCCGAAAATCATTTATCAAGAACAAGATGTAAAAATGATGATGACTTAACGATCAAAAAATGTTCCGAATAGATTGATCAGTCCTACTCCGATAGATACAAAAGCATTGCTGTATGTAATTTTTTAAGTAAATTTAAATTTGTGTGCTTATCCAAAACAATAACATGATTGACATTTCCTCGCATATAGCTCAATATATTTACAATGTTACTATGGTTAAAATGCAAAGCACAAAATGTGGACAGGAAGCTCATAACCGGTGAAACTATATATTCTAATGACGACCAGGCCTGAAGAGCTCAGCGAATCATTTTGAATACGGGAAACTCTTTAACTTCAGATTTGGAAAAACACATTTTCACGTTAATATCTTCGTACTTATTTCTAGGTTTATAAAAAAAATTACGAGTTGAATATTGGTTTGGCTAGGAACAGCGCGTGCCCAGAAAAAGGTTTACATAATATAAAGGGAGACCGGGGTTAAATTGGAAATTTTGAAAAACAAAATGTTCATCAAAACTGTTTTTTTACCCAAGTCATCTCTACCTCCGCGTTATCTCCAAGCGCGTTTACAAAGTCAGTCCCTGAATCGAAATAATAGCAGGTTTATAAGATATTTGAGCTGTCCAGACCGTGTCTGCCCTAATGATTTTTTGAGTTTCGGGGGGTATACGCGCCTGGTTAAGAAAGATAAAGCGTTTATAGAGACGAAAATATTCTTCGTTTTCTATCCAATTTGTTTGTACCATACACCAAGTATAAATATTCTACAACATGTCATGCGAGATTACTAAGTGAACTAGCAACCATGCCAATCATGAATTCTCGCTCGCTGTACTGCCAAAGACAATATCGAGAAAACGAACGACCCTGCCGTGCAGTAAAGAATAACTGACAAACCTCGAAAATTCACACCGCCTTGTCGGTCCGTTGCTAAGCACTAAATATTCACAGCCATATTTAGTAGCAAACGGCTTGAATCAACTAAGCCCGAACACATTGTTCTGCCTGGAGCCCACTTATTTAGCCCATCAAATTCAGCAGTTACAGGGCCTCTGACAGCCATTCATCATCATATGGTGTGTTTTGTGTCAGCATTTATAATTTTGTGTTTTTTTACCTGCCCACTACCTTGACTGCCATCTTGTTACCTTCGCCCACGCAATATGTAGTTAGCACATGGTTCTCACCATATCCATGAGGCAGCTTCTGGGCTCGCGAAAGCAATTTTACTCCGGTTCGAGTGCCATTTGCGTGGCAGTGGCGTACTCAGAGATTCCGCTGACGGATTTTGTCCTCTAGAAAATTGCTCGACAGACTTTCGAAGTGCTTCGAGACCAAATTTCTCGTTCATCAAGTGACAAATCCGATTATCAGTGATAAACCACATGATGTCTTAAGTCAAGAGTGAAGTTCTCATGTTACGTTCCCTTGCTACGTTCCGAAAATGGCCAGTAATATCTACTGTGCAAATTATAGCAATGTGAAATGCATGGTAGCAAATGAAAATTCTTTGCGAGGAGGTGGCCAAAACGAGGTTGAAATAAATGTGCTCAACAGTGGCATTTGGGTTCTGTGCAGTGTCAGCTGGAGCCGTCTCGGAACAGAATTATTATTTTTTTCCTTCTGCACAGCCGCCAGCAGAGGGGTTTACGGGTTTACGCGAAATATGAAACTCCACTTGTCAGAGCAGAGCGGTGTGCTGTTCAACGAAGAAGTTTCACTTTTCCCGTAGCGCGACAGAGCCTAACCTAGAACGTAGAACAGACCAAGTCGTTGAAACATTCATCACAACATAAATTGTGGTCTTTGTTGGGCGGATTTGATAAGCGTCCCAACGCCTTCCTCGGAAAGTTTGCAGTTTCGAAACAAAGACTCACTAACGATGAAACATTTGCTAACATGATAATAATTTGTCTCCAACTGGAACGGGGAAATGACATCCCTTCGACAATGTAATTCGAAGAATCAAAACATGCTGGAGATGAATTTTCCAATGCATTTGTTATTACGCTTCATTTGCCGTAGCTTTTCGAAAGGTTTACTCATGCAGGAAAAATAGTCTCATTACTCAATTACTTTACTTGTGATCATGAACGAAAGAAAAATAATCTAAAACCACGGAACATGACATCTTTCCACACAAAATATGTTCTGATTGTCGGCATTCGTTTCACCACAAAAGAAATAAATCATCAGAAATGAGGCTAGATTATAAAGAACAGTTCGACTGTGTGGCTGTCATTTGGTGACCTTTCTAATAAGATGGGCATCAATACTGACTGAAACTGATTACTTGAATGGTTTTTCAGTTTTCAAATTAGTTCCTGGATTTTTGCGATTTAGCCATAGGAATTATCAAGAGTTTTCGCAATGAGATTCTATTTAGAAAGCAGAATTCATAATCGTCATCAATAATCATATTTGAAATAAACTTGTTCAAAAAGAAAAGATCCTTTCCGACAATACGAAAGAGTGAATATGAAATCCGTTGTGCTGCTTGATGCCGTGTTATTGCAACCGCTTAAAGTAGTCGATGTTTTCTTATGCGCTACTCGTTTTGAACCCTAAGTATCCATGTGAACCGTTGATTACCTACGAAAATGATGGGCTCGAAACGAAAAGAGAAACAAAAATCCATCACCTTAATCAAATAAACTCGATTTATTTTTTTACAATTATCCCGCCGTTCTTTGAATATCAAAGCTAATTTAATAAAATGTTCCAACTGCAGATTTGTTTATTTAGACTATTTGAACAGAAACTATTTTCCATCTTTGTATGATTTTGTGATATCACCATAGTTGGTTTTATAACAATCGATGATCATCTAAATCTTAGCAGTATTAAAAAAACAATTTTTTTCAGGCTGAGCGGAAGTCGTATTTTTATTATTATTATTAATGTCTTTTATTCATACCCGGCTTTAACTTGTTGGTCGTTCGCCGGTCTTTATTTTCATATGAGAAGGTAATAAGTCAATCAAAGTCTCCTGAATTATTGTTAAAAGTAGGCTGTTGTTGAAATTGCTGTATTCAATTGTTGTCACTTGACGGAGAACGAAGACAGCAAAACGCAGAACAAAAATCCTCTTCATTTTACCAGAAACGTTTCATATTTAAAATTTTCAATGGCAAATGAACGTCATTTAGGTTAGTTACGTAGTGGCCGTTTCATGTAAGTGAAAGTATGCAGAAGAATATAAGAGATAATTGTCAAACAAGTTTTCCATGTCTTAAATGGATATTCCTAAAGTATAAATGTTTTAATTTCATCTGCGAGTTATGTTTAGTGAGTTTAGCGATAAAGCTATAAGCAGCTACTTAGGCAAAATTTCGTTGTTCAATGCTTGAACTTCAAGCGGTGAACGATAGGCGTCTGTTCAAATAACTGCATAATTGATTAAAAGAACTGACACATTTTTTGCTTTCATGCACGGAACGACCGAAATTAGCTCTGCGCCTAATTCGTATTACTGTTTTTGAATTAGTTGATTTTAACAACAAAATTTCCAAAATAACTATAAAATTAGTTAAAATTGAGAATTTACTTTGCTAAAAAAACTCTTATTTTTAGAGAATGTGTTTAGCTGGCGAATATTCTGGACACAAACCAGCAATATTTCAATCCAACACGAAATTCTCATTGACAACTAATTTCGTGATTAAAATCAGAAAATTTGTTTCTATTTATCTATCACCGTCATTACTGAAGGACAGCACAAAAAAACAAAAATGAAATTGGTTTTATTAACAAGTTTATTAGTCAAAAACTCATGAGAAGTGTCAAAGCAAAACAATCCATTAGAAAGCTAAAAGGAACAGTCTTGTTGAAACTGCTTGCAAATTGTTTACACGTTTTTCGCATGTGTTACGATATATCCATATATAAATTTCTAAACCGATATGTGAAAATGACGTAAACTGTTAGTGGAAAGTGTATTTATTCAGAATTTGTGCGCATTTGAAGCGATTGTGGGTAATAATGTTTCTACGCGGAACAGTGAAGTGAGTTTCGAATGTTGCACTCTAATTGTACACGTCAAATGATGTTTTTTGTATCTTCTAATATTCGGGGCTACGCCGTCCGGTGTATTACTTGTATTCGATTTTTGTTTTCCGAGTGCTCAAAGTATTCAGTGAGAGAGTCGATTTCGCGAAGTCGAATGAAGAAAACAGCGATTTAGAAGTAACCATCGTATTTATACCTGCCAATATAGAAAAGATAACCGCGACTGAATTTTTTTTCGGTAGAAGTGTGCCATCTAGTGGCTAGTAGTCATTACAGTGCTAACGTTATTTCGGTGACAGAGCGCCATATAGCTGCGAATTGCAGAAACCAATTCAACCATTTATGTTGGTTGAAAACAACTTTTTATTTCTTTAATTCAACTAAAAAATTAGTTGAATGGATATGAAGTGTGCCTTAGCTAAGAAATGACAGCACGTTTAATTGGTGAATTCAACTAAAAAAATAGCCATATCAACAAATATTTTATTATTATTAAGAGAACTAGAATTAGAAAATCTAAATCAGCAAAAGTAAGATTTTTTTAGTTGTCTCAAAAAATAACTAACTAAAATCAGAAAATCAACTAATTTTTTCGCCAAAATGCTGATTTCGGTCTTTCCGTGTGCATACAGGTAACTCGGCTGGGATTGTGTCATTGCTCAGTTGGATGAGAGACACCTCTTTGAAACGTTTCATTTTCCGCTTAGGGTGTGTGTCATTGCTCAACTGTCATGCTTCATTACTCGTTTGTGGTGCATGTCTTTGCTGGGTGTCAATGCTAAACCGCCAGCACGATAAATAAAAAATGACAGTTGAGTTGAAACAACAATCGATTAGTTGTATCAAACTTTAACCAATCAAATTCAAATTTGGAAAAAACAACTAATATTTTAGTTGTTTTACGATCGCTGGCTTTTCCGTACAGGAATAAATTGTATGAAATCTATTCGATATTTAAAAAAAAACATATTCTTAACCTAGTGGTGAGATAACGCCTTTCTCTTTCATTAAAATATTTTTTGCCGTTTTAGTAGAATGTTTTCTGACAATCATTTGTGCTCATTTTTGCCATCAATCTATTTAGATTGATTCGAGTAGTTAACCAAAGCGTGCTTCAGCGTTTATGTCACATATTCGGGTACATTTCTCAAACCAAACGTATCAGAAATAATACATTTGAACTTGAGCATAGGTTGATCACTATCTGAAATAAATATACGGATAGAGACGAAAAATAATCGATTACGTCACTTGTACGATTATATTTCCGAAACTTCACGTGTCAGTCTAATGATCTTGGAAACTGATCCATATCCCATATTTAGTCTCAAACGAGCTCAACATTATTGATATCAGTCCATGTACGAGTAAATTGAGTGGTAATGAGTTTTGAGGTATACGTCACGTATACCATTATATCACCGGAACCGTAAGTAACTTCAAACCTGCTTAATGAATACATAGTAGCGTCAGAACGAGCCTAAGTTTGTTGAAATCGGTTTAGTCATCTTCGAGAAAATTGTACGGTGAAATATAAAGCTTGTTTTGTCGGTTACGTCACTTGTGCCATCATATCTCCGAAACCAGAAGTAACAGGAATTTGATATTTGAACTTAATCCATAGCTTAATAGTAGCTTCCATACGAACCTAAGTTTGTTGAAATCGGCGCTGCCAGTTCAGAGAAAATTGAACATTAGAAATATAACGAGTTTTTTTGGTTACGTCACTTTAACCATCATATCACCGGAAACAGAAGTAACAGCTATTTGAATTTCGTCTTTGAATTTGATTATTGCCTCAAAAGTAGCTTTAAAGCGAGCTTAAATTTGATAAAATCGGTTCACTGAGTAGAATGAGTGATAAAAAACAACGCGTTTTGTCGGTTACGTCACTTATACCATTATATCTCGTGAATCAGTGGTCATAGCCATTTGATCTTCGAACTTGATCAACGGCTCAATAGTAGTTTTTGAACGAGCTTAAATTTGCCAATCGGTTTACCCATCTCAAAGAAAATTGAGCGGTAAAAACAACGTGTTTCGTTGGTTACGTCACGTATACCATCACATCTTCGGAAACAGAAGTCACAGCCATTTGATTTTCGAACGTGATCAATGGCCTAGAAGTGGTACCGAAGTTTGTTAAAATTGGTTCACCTTTCTCTGACAAAAAAAATTGAGTGGTAAAAAACAATGCGTTTCGTCGGTTACGTCATTATTACCATTATATCTCCGGAACCAGAAGTCACAGCCATTTTATCTTCGAACTTGATTAACGATCTAATAGTAGCTTTCAAACGAAAAGAAGAGCGGTAAAAAATTCGAGAAAATGGAGCGGTAAATAATTCGTTTGATTATGCACCCACATACACATACAGACCTTTCCCGATCTCGTCGACCTGAGTCGAATGGTATAGAATACTATGGGTTTCCGAGGCTTCGTTTGAATGTTGGGTTTTCCAGCAATTCTATTACCTTTCTATGGAGAAAGGAAATACGAACACTGAAAAAAGTAATGCTTTTTTAGTAAAATAATCTAAAAATAAACCTGAAAAATTTTTTTTCCATATAACTTTCTTTTCGGTTAAGAACTCATCAAAAATATTCGATATGTATTTTTTTATTTCAATTTAACCTGGAATTTTCGTAAAGTGATTTTTTTGAATTTCCACCTTCTAAAAAAGAGTCTTTCTTCAGAATCTTTTATGGATACAAAAATTCACCCAAGATGTGATGTGTGTCTTTTCCTTAGCTTTCAAATAAGTGATTCCGAAGAAAAACCTTATTGTTTATTCAATGAAAAAAGTAAAAAATTTATAAACAAATAAAAAATATTGTTGAAAAAAGAAGTCGCAGAGGCTTGACTTATTCCTGGCAAAGTTTCAGAGTGTAAAGATTAATACTTTCGGTGCAATGAATTTTTCAACCACGACCCGCTCGAACTTGTGTAGCTTTCCATTTATGAACATCCCGACTACCAAGCCTCAAAACCAGTCGGGACGGTATTTTAAAATGGCTGTATCTTCGTTGGTGCTGAATCGATTTGGATAATTTTGATATCAATGGATGTTTTGGACTGTTTAGATCAATGTAGACTAATACTGACTTGGATTTGAGCATTGGTCAACTTTGTAAGCTGAAAATGTCGGAGCAAGTCCTGTGCAATGACATATGTACCGAAACAATTGTTGATAAACTTAACATCTATAGCGATAACCTAGGTTTTTTTTTATTTTTATAATTTATATTGACACTAGTGATAAGTTATCAAATTTTTATTCGAATTTTGACTTCGAAGGAATCAAATATTTTCACAAAATTACATGTAACTCAGTCAATTTTTACGTAAAATCTCATTAAATATGGGACAGTTATGTGTAAAATTGCGTGTTGTCGATCTTTGAGAAGTTTAAGCCAATGAGAAAAGTGCAGTAAGTCGATATATCATTATATCCCCGTAACCAAAAGTTACAGCGATATGACCTTCGAAATTAATCGATAGCCCAATAGTAACTTTAAAAAAAGTCTACGCTTTTCAAAATCGGTTCAGGCATCTCTGAGGAATTCGAGCGGAAAAAGCGCACTTTGTCGGTTACGTCAATTATACCATCATATCTCCGAAACTGGAAGTGACACCTATTTGATCTTCGCTTCCGATCACCAGCCCAATAGTATCAATCGAGCCTAAGCTTGTTGAAATCGGTTCAGCCAACGCACTTTGTCGGTTATGTCACTTAGACGATTCTATCTCCGAAACCGGATAAAAGCTTCCAAACGAGCCTAAGCTTATTAAAATCGTTTCAGACTTTGTCCGTTACGTCACTTATACCATTATGAATTGGCAATCGGAAGCGACAGTCATTTGATTTTCGAACTGGATAAATGGTTCAACAGTAGCTTTCAAAGCTTAGTTCTGCCATCTATGAAAAAATTGAGTGATAAAAAAATCGATGAATGGTTCACGCTCATATACACACAGACATTTTACGATTTCGTCGAGCTGAATTGAACGGTATATAACACTATGGGTCTTCGTTCCGTTAGAATAATGGTTTTTCCAACAATTCTAATACCTTTCTATGGAGAAAGGCAAAAGTCTAACAATCGTATACTTCTAGACCTCTTCGGTACCTGCTTCCGAGAGTAGACATTATGAGTTATGAATTTCACTTTAACCACTTCTTCTTTTACAGCCATCGGAAATAAGTGCCGGAACACCGAACATCCCTAAACACTTCTATGAAACGAACCATAACCAAGCAGACGATTCAACCCGAAAAGGGTTAATTTCCGGACGATGGAAATCTTCTAGAAAACGAAACAAACAGTTTGGCACACTCCAATAGACGGTACGCATTACGTGAATATTTTCTGAGTGCACGCTTTAGCTGCAATCATTCACCGGAAAACAGAGATCAAACATTTGGGCGCGGAATGTAAATTGCGCATCCTATATTCGAAATACGGAAGCATGTTTGCAAACGCAGAAAAAACGCTTGGAGGAACGGTATCTCCCTTTGATGAACAATCAAAAACCGTAAAACAATTTTGAACTAATCCACCGATCGGTGTAGTAATGTCGTAACATTTTCATTAATTATCTCTAATCGCGTTTTGTTTAATAGACTCAACGTAATAATTTACATAGTGAATAATTGAGTGAAACTGCAACGGTTGTTGTGGATTACATTCAATATAAAGAAAATTAGATGGCAGCCAACTCAGTCTTATAACCTAAGCTTACTTTTTAAATCGATCCCGCCACCCTCAGAAAAAAAAAGTGACAACTGTCTTTGTACAGCCGGAGGCAAATTGAAAAGTTGAATTTTAAAGTGCTTCCATAACCTTTGAGTATGGGAAAAGCAAAACAAGGATCTACGCAGCGAAACGATTCTTCTGAGTACGTACAAATCTGGAACAACATAATCTGTTGAGAAACAACTTTGTGCTGGCATTAAACTGAACAGAAAACATTCAAGTCGATCCGAATGTTGTCAAATGGGTACCATTAACTTTTTTAATTGAGTTGTTAAAAAGTTTCGGGCAACGTGCTGGTTGAATATGTCTGTGGCGTGAAAATTTCCCATAATATCAGCTTGTTTGTGTTAATTTTGCCAAAATAAACGCCAAGATCCGTCTTGAAAGTTCCCCAACGCACGATTGGCGTCCGTTTCCATGCTTCTAGGCAGAACCGACGGAGTCCGTAATCGGCATTATCAAAGACCGACGTGGAATGTGCGTGTATGTCAAGGTCTAAAGGTTGTACGCAAATGTCTTATCAGTCGATTATATGTTTTCTCACTCTGGTAAAATCAGTCTTCAACGAATGAAACTTCAGTCTGTGAATTAGCTTTGTGTCGTGCCTACCAGGGCAGCTCGCAAGCCTGCGGGGACGGATGTTGTCTGGCGCCAGTTTTTATCGGTTTTATTTGCACAGGAATTTGTGCCAGACGGAGGCAATTGCAACTTTTATAGCACTCTGTGCGAAAGAGGAAACGGCTTTGCACTGATTTGCTCAATTTTAAACGACATGAAAGATGTACAGTTGATGTGAAAATACGAAATAAACTTGCTGACTGAAATTTTCCGGTCCGGAATATTTATGCAAGATGTTACTTATTTCAGAGAATAATACAAGAAATTTTGATTTTTTGATCTCATAGTTTGATGAGTTTGCTGAATAATATATTTGAGTGTTTTGAAACATCCTTCCAAAAAAGATAAATTACACTTCATTCTACTGTATTGAACACTGGCAAAAAGCATACCGAAATACTAGTATCTGTGTTTGTTACTATAGCGTGACATTAGTGACGAAATAGTACAGATATTTCTAATTTAGTGGAAATAAGTGAAATTTATTTTTTTCAAAAGCGACTTAGCTCATCATATTAACCGTTCCGAAAAATTACTGTTCCATCTTATGATGCTGATATTCGAACGAAGCATTTAGAATTCACTGATATTTAGTTACAGTAATAAAAGCAATTTTGCAAAGAGCTAGAAATTTAAAATTTGTATTTTTAAACTCCAGCCATTCACCAATTGATTTTTTTCGAAGCGTCAGGAAAGCAACAAAAAAAAGTTAAAATGATCTGAGAATATGTTTAAATTTTAAAATGTACGCACCGAAGTAGAATAAACATTTACATCCGTTGAGAGATGCTGGTTGAACTACAAAGTTGCCCTGACAGTTAAAATGGAGCAACTGTGCATCGAAAAGTCGAAGACGAAGTGTGGAAAAGAATGAATTTAATGATGGCAATAAAAATCACAAAATGAAGACCTTTCAAGCTGTTATGCGTTCAGGCCTCCATGTGTTTTTGAATTTCCCATATAGATACCCGATCAGATGCACATAACAAAATCATAACACAAGTATATCAACAGTTGATATGTATAACAATTTGTGTTATTTTGAGATATTTAACAAATGAAAACAGTTGAAAGTTAAAACTTATGATGACTATATAATAACAAAATCAGTTATGATGTTTTATTTTCATTTGTAAGACTCATGATAAAGTTCATTCATTGAAAAAAGAGTTCTTCCGTTGCTTCATATTGTAATATAATCATCAGAATTTCAAAGAACTGAAAGAAGAAACAAAATCAATAAATAAATTATTCATTGGATTGGGCACTCTACGAAATCTACACACTTAAAAACAAGTAAATCAAGAATTCAAAAGTTGACTGAAATGTTACGAGAAAAAAGATCATTCGAAATTTCTCTTCCAATATTTCCATTTTAAACCGCATATCACGAAAAAATCATGCAAATTTACGTCTCGATAGATGCACATAAAAGGAACGTCGCATTCAAAAAAGCCTTGGTATTACATTCCACATGTGACCTTCTGTTTCAACAGTCTTCACAGCCGATTCAGAGCCGATCGATGACCGTCCATATAAATTTCAAAAGATGTCAAAGGATCAGAGTCATTTCGCCGAAAACCGTTTCGCCGAAAGCCATTTCACCGAAAGGGTTATTTCGCCGAATGTCATTTCACCGAACGCAATTTCGCCGAATTCTTCAATAGTCTTTATATCGTGATTGGAATCGATTTGCAATAAAGACAAATGAAAAATGATAATGTTTACTCTCGTTTTGTTGAACTTCAATCGTACATCTGGAATAATCCAAAAATACTCGAATGATTTATTTATTTTATTTTAATTTTTTTTCATAATCTTCAAAACGAAATTCCCAAGAAAACTTGTTGACTTTATCAGAGTATCTACCTGGTAATTGTTTGTGGTATTTTTTTGTGCCGCCAAGTCATCTTAGCTTCGGTTAATTTGCTGCGCCACATTATCCAGGAGACATTAAAACAAATAGATAATTTTGTTGAATAACCAGAATTTGCCGTTTTCTAATTCAATATGTGATGTAAACGTGTACCTAACCATGCAAACGAAACAACCCTTTCGGTGAAATGGGAAATTCTTTCGGCGAAATAATTCTTTCGGCGAAATGACCTCTTCGGCGAAGCGACTTCCAGCGAAATGACCCATTCGACGAAATTACTTTCGGCGAAATGGCATTCGGCGAAACAACTTTCGGCGAAATAGCTATTTGCGAAATGACCCGCTCCCCATGCAAATTTACGTGTCGATAGATGCACATAAAGGGAACGTCGCAATTGATCTATATTTAAATTTCAAGAGATGTAAAAATATATCAAGTTAGTAATTCCATAGTTAATTAAACTGAATGTGACATCAAAGCAGATAGAAAGTCCTTACTCCCAAGAATACAACATGCTTTTTTTGAGTCATGTGTAATTTTAAAGTGCGATATTTGGTACCAATACATTGCCATTTTTGAGATTCATATCTTTTGAAAAATTAAATAGTTACGGCTGAAACAATCTCGGACACTGTAAATTCTACAAAAATGGTGTCAAAGAAAAATAAGAAGTTATAGATTTTATCGATTAGACGCTCTTGAATAAATAGAGAAGACTGGGTATTAGGGTAAATTTTCATCATTTCTTTTTGAGTATTGAATTGTTACACACATACATATAATTATATATTGATATAGTAATCGATCGAGAGATAATGCAGCTTATTGTTTTAAACAATTTTCTATTTTGCCATAGTCTTCCCTATTTAAAGTTGGAACGGCGTAATACACAAAAATCTGTATTTTTTTTATTTCAGTGTTAGATATCTCGAAAACGGCTACTTCTAGGAGAAAGATCAGTGTATGTAAATGTTAATATTTTCTGTTTATCAGTAAAATCATATTCTAGTCATTCAGACTATTTGTCTACCGGCACTTGAAACTGAAAACAATATTTCAGCTGTAACATTTTCATATTGATATTAGTCAAATTAACATCAAATGAGGATTGTAAGTATAAGTTAAAAATAAAATGATTAAAAAATAAGAATTAAGGAAGTGGATATTTTAAATTAGATTTTTTCAATTATTGGAAAAGCATTCGACTTTTATTCCCAGTGCATAATCTTTTCAGAGTGCTGAGTAAATTTCATACCACTACTTCTTCGACATCTTCTCCTAGCTACAGTTAAAACAGTACAGTTTTAAAAGTTAGTTTTGGGTCAGATTGTTCTCTCCATCTGTGAAAAGTAAATGGTTTGGCATATTGACGTGACCCGGGTAGATGTAAATAGCAAACAAAGATCAAAACGATAACAAATTTCATCATCAATGTCTTGTCTTGATGTTTTTGTGAATCAAGAAATTGTACAATGTCTGCTTAGCATCATAATTAGTTATCATATCTTATTTCGTTATTGATGAGTTATTCCATTTTCATTACATATAATTGAACCAGTATTTCTATTTTCAAATGAAATACTATTGAGTAAATTGCATCAGAATCAGATAAGAGAAATACTTATGATATTATTCTATTTTGAATGCTAGAATATAAAATAACTGAAAAACTCATCTACAATAAATATTTTGTTTTCGGTTTGATATTACAAAGACAGAATTTTACATTTTTTCTGCTATTTTGTTATGCGACAAAGTCAAGTGATTTTTTATATTTTAACTCTTATTGCAAACTAAATAATGTTCATTTATACCATTGAAAGGTTCAGTTTTAATAATAACGTCTGTTATTGGTTTGCAAATCACTTCTACTCGGGAAATTTCATGTAATTATGTGAATTCCAATAACATGCTACCCATTTCTGGATTTGCTCATTGGAATTGATTTTCGTGGTTTCGGAGCTACGTTGTACAGAAAACCATATAACTGTTATTACAATTTATTTTTTGAACAAAATATAAAACATTTCGATTTCGAATTTTTGATTATTTAGTATTTGTTGAGAGTGTTGGACAAGTTAATAGCGCGTGACATACGTTGTTATTCTATAATCAATACTGTCGTGTTGAAATAATAAATTTCCCCAATCGTATTTGCCCCAGTTCCGTCATATAAAACTTTTTTTTCACGAAATAAATCTCAAACAACGCAACATTTTTTCTAGAACTTATTTGTGAATGGAGGTTTGTGTGTCCTACGTAGCCTCAAATAGCAACTGTTGAACGGGTTTGGTTACATCAAAAGTAACAATTCGCATACGACGATACGACAAGTTCCAACAAAACGGGAGTAAACGATATCATTTTTCATTTGTCTTTATTTCAAATCAATTCCAATCACGATATGTAGACTATTGAAGAATCCGACGAAATAACCCTTACTTTTTCGGCGACATTCGGTGAAATGACTCTTTCGGCTAAATGACATTCGACGAAATAACCCTTTCGGCGAAACGGCTTTCGGTGAAATGGCTTTCGGCGAAATGACCCTGATTCGGCCATCAGAGCCATGTGCGATTTTTCCATAACCTCATCTCGGGTGTTGAAACGCATTCCACGGAGCGGGTTGTTGAATAGAGCGAATAGAAAAAAGTCGCAGGGAGCCGAATCAGGAGAATTCGGTGGTTGCTAAATAGCATTCGTTTTTTAGCCAAATGCTTACGGATAACGATGGCATTGTGTGACGGTGCATTATCGTGGTACAAGAGATCTACGAGTTGTTTGCACACAAATCTGGTCTTTTTCGGCGAATTGCTTCACGCAAATGTGGGAGGAATTCATGATACACAACACCCTTGTAATCAATGAAAACTGTGAGCATCGAATTCTTTTTCGACTGAAAACTCTCTTATCATCATTCATAGACTCGCGGCAAGTTCTGAAACATTCGTGCCACTGATAAACGACTGTTATCTTTAAAGTTTCGTTGCTGAAACACTCTTCTAACATTTGCAAAGTCGTGGCACCATTGAAACCTTTTTTAACGCAAAATTTAATGCAAACTTGTTGTTTCAAATTCAATTCCATTTTGAAAATTGTAAAAAAAACGAAGATACGCATAATAGCAGATGTACTCAATACAGCGTAACTTTTACAAATGTACACACTTGAAAAAATCCTGTGATTTTACATCTTATTAGATGCACATAAATGGAGCGTCGCAGTTCATGCAAATTTACGTGGAAGAACATTTAATATTGTGTCTAAAACTCCATAACATGAAATTCATTGAAATAAAAAAAAGAATACTGATAGCAACCGCCGCGACTTGAACCGAGAATCGTTGGATCGCAAGCACATCGATTAATCGATTGAGCCACAGAAGCATGCATCTGCTTGGCTGGAAAAAGGTGCATTTAAATTCTTACAGTCGCACCAACGAAAGTTACAGTCGAAACCAGTAAAATTCAAGCTCATCTAACATTAAGTCATTACAAATAAAATTTTCCGTCACTTGACAAATTAGGTCTTTATAAATTTGCTTCGTATGAGGGATTAAGTTACCTGTAAAATTCAATTTTTTTTGGAGTGTACAGGTATCAAGCTAAAAAACCGATAGAATATTAATGACAGATTTGGCAACCTAAAAAAAACAAAAAATCTAATCGGGTGATTGTGAGCGCCACACGGTGGTGATTCCGGGAACTTTTTTATCAAGGTAGTATTAAAATTCACTTTATATATGAATTTAAGACATGTTTATAAATCGATTATGATTGAAGGCGCATAAAAAAAACACCTAATTGAAATTAAATTTTGCTCGAAAGTTGAAAAAATCGTAGTAAAATTTGTGCATCGTATCAAGTTTGTGATATAAAATGCTATGGCGCTTTTTTATTGTTGATAGAAAAGCATTCTGGATTCATTCAATGTTCACAATGTAATTGGTGTTAAATTTCATGTTGCAAACAATAAGCTACCGTAACAACTATTGTTACTTTGGACTACATGGTTCCTTACTTATTTATAATATTTCAATCGAATACACTTCGAGAATTCAATACAAAGTTTTGTTTGAACATTGATTGACGTATATACGTCTTGGAACTTCATCTTCAGCAAGATTGCGATAGAAATGATGTTATTCTTGTAGACTAGTAACTCTACGAACTTCTGCAGAACCCAAAAATTTAACCATCTGAATTTTCAAATCTGCAGAGTAATATCAAAGATTTAAGTTAACGCATAAATCATAGTAATCTAAGACTGATTCCATACGATAGCCAATCAACATGATGATCAATTATGAAGAAGCCATTAAGGAGCTGCATAGTAACTGTTCAGTCAATCGAAAGCACATATATCCCTTTCTGATGCCATACTCGATGAATAAATATAACGTCTTTCGTGCAGTGGCCCAATTCGTTACTCATTATTGAACAATATTCAATGTGACAGTTTCTGGCCAATCGATGTGTGTGTGTGAAGAAGATCAATTATTCAGCCCGTTTCCAGACACAATTGGCACCAGCATTATGTATATTTCATGCGTTCGACCCAGATTTCTCAAGTATTTAGTTCGTCTGGTGGTCGAAGCTCATTGAATGTTTCTAAAATGAGAGTGATTTGACTAAGTTCAGCACTGTGTATATCGGCATCTGTTATCATAATAGTGGTCACATTGCCCTGTCTTGCTGGTTGATAAGGTAAACAAATATTTATTATTCAGCTAGACTTCTAGGATGACACGAGCTAACCGAAGTTTCCCTGCAGTCTAGTATCGATTGACAAATAAATTCAGGTTATTGACTGGACGTTTATAGTTTACGTCGAGAGATTTAAAATTTAAATCGATCGAGATTCAGATCCCTTTCAAACTGTGTAATTAACTGTCGAATAATTGCTCATTTGTAGGACACAGTGACGAACGAGAATTCACTGTCGGCAACTGCAGTCTTGTTTGAATCGGTGTCATAAACTGTGCGAAAGTGTAGCCGACCTTATAAGAAAGGATGGAGAAAAACTATGAAGGGTAATGCTCACACTGTACCGAGTAAATTTTTTGATGATGCATAATTAACCCATATTAGTTGCTAATCATCATAATCATGTGAAAGAAAATGTGCTGACAATCACCTGCAAAAAACACAGAGTGGTTGCGAAACGATTAGTTGCAACACTATCGTATCGATTGAGAAGGATGGGTGGGTCGTACCAGCGAAGGAAAAGGCAAAACACAGTCAATTTTAACCATCTCCAAGTTCTGTGGCATTTTTTGATTTCTACTCAGCAGAGTGCAGTCAACAATTGGGCCAATTTCGCCTGAATTCTGAACCTCAACTACATGCACTAACCGCACGACAGAGACAGAGAGTTTCGTTGCTTATTTCATTGTTTGCACAGCCGCAATAAATGAAACTTTCTTCGGAAAGAATTCTCCAACGCCATAGTTGAGGTTTTCGCAATTTTCCCAGCACCTGTGCCGTCGTTTGGCTGTAACGCGGTGAGTTTTTTTTGTTTCTGATGAGTCGTGCCTCTCAGCATTATTGACGGATTCGTTGTACACGTGCGATCTGGAAAGCTATTCAGTTACACACACACACATGGTTTTGCGATGGCAAGGGAAAAGTTGTTCCAATTACGGCAATATCTGCTCGGCACGTAATAACCGAAACGTGCCAACTTATATCGGTAAAGATTTTGCATGATATGGAAAACAGTCAGCGGTTCCAATTCGACTAGTCGAACACATGCGAAACAGAACAATTAAAATCTGGAAATTTTGCCTATTCATTTGGTGAGATCTAGGTTTGAAACTCACGTAGAAATTGCTGGGAGATAAGTTCTTCGCTCCACTCATTACCAAGACACAATTGGATTGATTACCGACATACTAATAAGATATTCGAAATGTATTAGGTTTAAAGTACTATGTATTGTGGATGTTACGGCGAAAAAAAACTTGTGTATAAAAAAAATTGCCGTATGAAAAAAAATTAAAGAAAATATCAAAAAAAATCAACCAAGTTTACGATTTATCCCATGTCTATTTCATTTTATTATTGATTAACATGTCGTGTAAATTTCATTATTTTATTATTTCTTTTGAAAGATTTGAATTTCTCCCTAATAATTAGATGATGAAATTCGATTTATTATTGGAACATTCTCAATGACCGTTTTAGGATCACAGACTGGAAGTATAACCCAAAAACATACAGAAAACGAGGTTACTTTACGTTATACGCTTAGTAAATCTGAGCGGAAAAAAATTGAAAGTCAAACGGCGAGAGTGGCGAAAATGGTAAACGTGTATGCACGGAATGCATAAGAACGCGGGTTCGAGTGCTGCCTCATGTCGTATCTTTTCTTCAAAAAATCGATTTGCCTCTCTCATATATAAAAGCTATGCACTCATTGTAAGAACTGACTTTTGAACTGAGTGTCATATACCATTTGACCCAGTTCGTCGAGTACGCAAAATGTCTGTGTGTGTAATGATTTTTTGCTCTAACTTTTTTCGAAGATGGCTGAACCGATTTTCACAAACTTAGATTCAAATGAAAGGTCTTGTGGTCCCATACAAAACTCCTGAAATATTATTTCGATCCGACTTCCGGTTCCGGAGTTATGGGTAAAATGTGAAAAAAAATCAAATTTGTTTTCTAACTTTTCTCATAGATGGCGCGACCGATTGTCACAAACATAGGTTCAAATAAAAGGTCCTATGGTCCAATACGTAATTCCGGAATTTCATTCGGATCCGACTTCCGGATCCGGAAATATGGGGTAAAGTGTGTTATAAATTTTAGCATTAACATTAGCATTAGAGACCGCCCGTGTGTTGCTACTCCGTTATTGATCTGGACCAATTGAGATTGCAAAATGATTTTTTGAAGTAACATGTTTGGGAATAACACATTGTTTCACACTGTGCAAACTGTATTGAACCATGCATGCTGATCAATACCGACGCCGGCCACGTCCGAATGCAGATCTACTTGGGAGGGAAAGGATTGTTAGTTCGATGCATGTTGCTACTAAGAACCGAGGAATCCTCTGCATTCCCACATGCATCACAGGAGAGGATACTTTGTTAGTAAATGTTTTAATAATGTTATCATGTGTTTATTGCTCTGGGTAGCCGGCTACCAAGAATGTTTTAAAGTATTATCGTTTTATGTGTTACTTTGTGCTGGCAATATAATGCACGAAACAGTCAATCTCCGAAATTGACAAAACTCCGGACAGCCGGCTGTCGAGTATGCAGTCACTCGTTTATGCATCAACCTTTCGCGTTTTTTTAGTCATGCAAAAAAAAACACATGTGGATTGATAAAAAAAAGGTATCATCTCACTGCTAGGTGGATTAAGTACGTTTTTATAAATGAAACTACGTGATACAAAATAAACGAGCGAATAGGATTTAAACAAAAAAGTTGATTCATTGCATTGAAATATTCCAAACAGTTATTATAAAATCATTTTAAATCACCAAACAAAGGTCAACAGATTTCACACGCGTCTTGTTTCTTTATTATTTCCGCTTTATTATTTGAATTATTTATTGAAATTATTAATTGGTTATATTAGTTGATCTGGGCAGCCGGCTACCGAGAAAAATATTAATTTACTGTTTGAAATATTAATATCAAGTGTTTTTTACTATGTATTCAATATACCGATATATGTTATCTCTGTTATTAACTTTGTAATATAAACGGATTTGCGCAATGGTTGATTTTTATCATTCATTTTATAATCCTGAAAGACAATCAATAACATGGAAGAAGACCAGCTGAAGGTTGGATCAGCCAAAGTCGACCACTGCGACCCCAATACAACATTATCCAATCATACTATCCTAGTTTTAAGTTAGTCGTTAATAAAATTAGAAAAAGTCCTTGGCACCTTAGAGCTAAAGCAGTGTGCCTTAAAAATAATTATATAAAAAAAAAAAAAAACATGGAAGAAGAAATCATTCCTAATGAAATTTTTCTCCGAAGCTAGACGGAAATTGATAGATTGAATAAAGAGATGATTTAGTAAAATAGAGTAATCAGAAGTAAAACATTGAAAATATCTGATAACTGAAAGAAAAAAGAAACTCCTGCAATTGTCGCTTTTTACGACATGGAAGCAGGAACCCAGTGGATCTATTCTTGGTTCCATTTCTCATGAAAATATGTTTCATACATTTATAAAATAATTTTAGACGCCAATTGATTCAGATTGATTCGAGTAGTTCACAAAAGCATGCTTCAGTGTTTATGTCACACAGTCAGCATCATTTTTCCAAACTAGTGCTTGACATTGCGTTGCCTATTTGTATGAGAACAGTGATGCTAATCTAAAAAAGCCTTCTTAGACCACTTAGTGAAATTTTCATATATCTTGAAAAATCACCATAGGGGGGAGTACATGAAATTTTCGAAATCGAAAAAAAAATTTTGATGCCAAAAGGCTTAGAATTGCATGAAACATCGAGATTTAGTGTCATCTCGAAAAAATTTTTTTTTGAAAAAATCGACAGTTTTAAGAGTTTTGGCATCAAAAAAAATTTTCGATTTTGGAAATTTCATGTACTCCCCCCTATGGTGCTTTTTCAAGATCGAAAATTGTCAAACCTTTACCCCTTAAGCATGTCCGATTTAGGTCAAATTTTGCATGAAGGCTTTTTTCGAGGTGCTTAAACTTTTGAGCACTAGAACTTAACGAAAATAGAGGTGATCTCAAAATTTTGGTAACCTTATATATATAAGAGCGGTAAAAATCAACGTGTTTTGTCGGTTACGTCACTTATACAATCATATATCGGTTCAGCCATCTCTGAGAAAATTGAGGGCGTTCAAATACAATGCTTTTTGTCGGTTACGTCACTTATACAATCATTTCTCCGGAACCAAAAGTTACAGCCATTTGATCTTCGAACTTGATCAATGGTCCGATAGTAGCTTTCAAACGAGCCCAAGTTTGTTAAAATCGGTTCAGCCATCTCTGAGAAAATTGAGGGCGTTCAAATACAACGCTTTTTGTCGGTTTCGTCACTTATACTATCATATCTCCGGAACCAAAAGTCACAGCCATTTGATCTTCGAACTTGATCAATGGCCCGATAGTAGCTTTCAAACGAGCTCAAGTTTGTTAAAATCGGTTGAGCCATCTCTGAGAAAATTGAGCGCGTTCAAATATCTTCGAAAAGTGCACACACATACACACACACACACACATACATACACACACACACACACAGACATTTTCCGATCTCGACGAACTGAGTCGAATGGTATATAACACTATGGGTCTCCGAGGCTCCGTTCGAAAGTCGGTTTTTCCAGCAATTCTAATACCTTTCTATAGAGAAAGGCAAAAAGCCTTCTTAGTCCACTTAGTGAAATTTTCATTTATCTTGAAAAATCACCAAAGGGGGGAGTACATGAAATTTTCGAAATCGAAAAAAAAATTTTGATGCCAAAAGGCTTAGAATTGCATGAAACGTCGAGATTTAGTGTCATCTCGAAAAAGAATTTTTTTGAAAAAATCGACTTTTTGGGAATTAGAAAAAATAGAAGTCCCAGAAAGTTGATTTCTTAAAAAAAATTTTTTTTTTAGATGACACTAAATTTCGATGTTTTATGCAGTTTTAAGAGTTTTTTTTTTTTCATAAATACGTTTATTTCTTAAGGCAATTTATATAAGTTTTTCTTCGCCGTATCATCACTTTTACATAGAATTCTTAACCTAATATAATACTAATATAGTCACAGCGATTTGAGTTTAATAAAACATATTCCTCTTATATTTTTAAATATCATATTAGCTTTTTCGTTATTTATTATTAAATCTACTTAGGAACAATATTTGAACCAAGCGAATAACTGCTATAAATTATAAGATGAGCTTAAATTTTTATACATTTTGTTGTTGATTTCGTAACCTATTTTGAGTTTGTTTGTATCAGCACATGATTTTTATTAAAATTTTGCTATTGGATGAACTAATGGACGCAGTAGGAGTCAGAACTAACCCTCAAAAGGGTAAATTATTAAATTGAAACTTCAATTGTCTTTATAATGATAAAGAAGTTTCATGTAAGAAAGGTCACGACAAGCAAGAATGTCTCGAACTGGGACAGTGGATAGTCTACCTTGGGTACGCAGGAAATTTATTAGTTGAGATCTGACATCACGATACTCCATGCATGTCCAAACGACATGATCAATATCGCGATAGCCTTTGCCACAAGCACAATGATTAGTTTCGGAAAGTCCAATTCGAAGGAGATGTGCATCTAAGGTGTAGTGATTGAACATGAGTCTGGACATCAAACGAATGAAGTCCCTACTCACATCCAGCCCCTTGAACCATGCCTTTGTCGATATTTTAGGAATAATTGAGTGCATCCACCGACCTAGATCATCTCTATCCCAAGAAGCTTGCCAGCTGGCGAGTCGCGCTATTAAATTCGTTGAAAGCAATCGGTCGCTCATAAATTTCACCTTCAATAGTACCACGTTTGGCAAAACTATCGGCTCTTTCATTGCCTGGATTGGAGCAATGAGCCGGGACCCAGACTATTGTGATTTGATAATTTTTATTCAATATGTCGTTCAGACACTGTTTTATTTTGCCCAAGAAAAACGGTTCATTTTTGCCAGCAGCGTTTGAGCGAATGGCTTCAATTGCACTCAGACTATCTGTGAAGAGGAAATAATGGTTTGGAGATAATGTGACGATTACATTCAAGCGATAATGAACTGCTGCTAACTCTTTTATATAAACAGATGCAGGTTCTTGAAGCTTGAATGAGGCCGAAACATTATTGTTGAACATACCAAATCCTGTCGCTTCTTCAATTCGCGATCCGTCCGTGTAGAGCGTAGGTGATCCGGGATTCCACGCACTTCGCGCTGCATGGATGTGTCGAAAAATAAAGTTGAGTCAGGGACATTTAGGAGGCTGACACGGATAGGAATATATCTTGAAGGGTTGATTTCCTGTGACATATGGTTAAAATATACAGTCATGAATCTTGTTTGAGATTGAAGCTCAACTAACCTTTCGAAGTTATTAATAACTAGGGGATTCAGTACCTCGCATCTTATTAGCAGTCGCGACGAAAGCTCCCAAAAAGGATTCTTCAATGGAAGAACTCCCGCCAGAACTTCAAGACTCATTGTATGTGTTGAATGCATGCAGCCTAAGGCAATTCGCAAACAACGGTACTGAATTCGCTCATGTTTGATAATATGAGAGTTTGCAGCGGAACGAAAACAAACGCATCCATATTCCATCACTGAAAGTATCGTTGTCTGATACAATTTTATTAGATCTTGCGGATGAGCACCCCACCAAGACCCTGTTATCGTTCGAAGAAAATTTACTCTTTGTTGGCATTTTGTTATCAGATACCTAATGTGTCCTCCCCACGTGCATTTGGAATCAAACCACACCCCGAGGTATTTGAAAGTCAAAACCTGTTGGATCATTCTTCCCATCATATGAAGCTGAAGTTGCGCGGGATCATGCTTTCGTGAAAAGACGACCAGCTCTGTTTTCTCCGCAGAGAATTCGATACCCAGATGAACAGCCCAAACGGACAATTTATCTAAGGTATCTTGCAATGGTTTTTGCAGATCAATAGCTTTGGATCCAGTAACTGAAACCACGCCATCATCTGCCAATTGCCTTAGTGTACATGGGGTTACGAGACAGCTGTCAATGTGGTTTACATAGAAATTGTGGTTGTGCAAATA
This sequence comes from Malaya genurostris, assembly GCF_030247185.1. NCBI lineage: Eukaryota > Metazoa > Arthropoda > Insecta > Diptera > Culicidae > Malaya > Malaya genurostris. The sequence continues at coordinate 238,584,000 of NC_080571.1, read as the reverse complement.
ATTATTTATAACCGCTGGAAGTCCATGTTGATGGAGCTTGTCTGAAAGAACATCAATGGAAACTGAATCAAATGCTCCTTTAATGTCTAAAAATACAGAGGCCATTTGTTGTTTTTGAGCGAAGGCAATTTGGATGTCAGACGAAAGTAATGCAAGGCAATCATTCGTCCCTTTATTTCTTCGGAAGCCAAATTGAGTATTTGATAACAAACCTTTCGTCTCGACCCAAGTGTCGAGACGTCGAAGAATAATTTTTTCGAACAATTTTCTGATGCAGGACAACATTGCAATAGGTCTATATGAGTTGTGATTGGAAGCTGGTTTCCCCGGCGTTTGAATGGCGATAACTTTCACTTGTCTCCAGTCAGGTGGAACAATATTTTGCTCAAGAAACTTGTTGAACAATTCCAACAAACGTCTTTTTGCTAGGTCGGGCAGATTCTTCACCAAATTGAATTTAATTCTGTCCAACCCAGGAGCGTTATTGTTACAAGACATGAGTGCTATGGAAAATTCCATCATTGAAAAGGGGCTATCAATGGAATCATCATTTGAAGAAGACTCCCTAATAATGCTATGCGTAGGAACAGAATCTGGACAAACTTTCCTCGCAAAATCAAATATCCATCGATTCGAGTACTCCTCACTCTCATTTCCTACGTTACGATTCCTCATTCGTCTGGCCGTATTCCAAAGAGTGCTCATTGAGGTTTCTCTTGACAAACCTTCCAGAAAATGTCTCCAATAGCTGCATTTCTTGACCCGAAGTATGTTCTTGTACTTGGTTTCTAAATCCAAGAATTTTTCAAAAATCTGAGGAGTTCCTCCTCCTCGTTTTAAAAACGTCTTGAAAGCATTTTGTTTCGCGTGTTTAGCATCTGAGCACTCTTTATCCCACCACGGATTTGGAGGTCTTCTGTTAGACGATGGGTCAAGAAATCGTTTGGTTTGTGCTTGTTCAGCGGCCTCCAGTATCGAACAAACGAGGAAGTCATATTCCTCAAGTGGGGGGAGCTCTTCCATGGAATTTAGGATACTTGACATATTACTTTGGAATTTAATCCAGTCAATATTTTTTGTCAAATCATATGGAATGTTAACTGAATTAGCAATACATTTGTTACAGCTAATTGAGATGATGATTGGTAAATGATCGCTACCGTGTAAATCAGGAAATACTTTCCAGGTGCAATCTAGTCGAATTTAAGTCGAGCAAAGAGATAAATCTAATGCACTTGGACGTGCAGGAGGTCTTGGAATCCGTGTCATGCTACCCATATTCAATACTGTCATGTTGAAATTGTCGCAAATATTATATATTAAAGATGATCTGCTATCATTGTAAACGGAACCCCACATCATTCCGTGCGAATTGAAATCTCCTAAAATCAAACGTGGAGCAGGAAAGTTTTAAGAGTTTTGGCATCAAAAAAAAATTTTCGATTTTGGAAATTTCATGTACTCCCCCCTATGGTGCTTTTTCAAGATCGAAAATTGTCAAACTTTTACCACCGGGCAGCACCCCTTAAGCATGCCCGATTTAGGTCAAATTTTGCATGAAGGCTTTTTTCGAGGTGCTTAAACTTTTGAGCAATAGAACTTAACGAAAATAGAGGTGATCCCAAAATTTTGGCACCCTTTTATATATAAGAGCGGTAAAAATCAACGTGTTTTGTCGGTTACGTCACTTGTACAATCATATCTCCGGAACCAAAAGTCACAGCCATTTGATCTTCAAACTTGATCAATGGTCCGACAGTAGCTTTCAAACGAGCCCAAGTTTGTTCAAATCGGTTCAGCCATCTCTGAGATAATTGAGCGCGTTCAAATATCTTCGAAAAGTGCACACACATACACACACACATACATACACACACACACACACAGACATTTTCCGATCTCGACGAACTGAGTCGAATGGTATATAACACTATGGGTCTCCGAGGCTCCGTTCGAAAGTCGGTTTTTCCAGCAATTCTAATACCTTTCTATAGAGAAAGGCAAAACGAAACTCTCTTCATTTTTTAGAGACGGCTGAGTAGATTTTCCCCAATTGTCACTCATACGAAAAGTTATAGGGTTTCATAGAATGCTTTTGACTTTTATTTGGATGCGATTTACGGATCCGAAACAACAGAGTGAAAACCGTCATGAGGAGCGAAAATGCAAAGAATTTATATAAATTTGGCTGTGAACATTTTATAAATTGGAAATGTTTTGTTACTGTATGCTCAAACGAAATATGAAAGCCAAAAGACGAAAGACGAAAGACGAAAGACGAAAGACGAAAGACGAAAGACGAAAGACGAAAGACGAAAGACGAAAGACGAAAGACGAAAGACGAAAGACGAAAGACGAAAGACGAAAGACGAAAGACGAAAGACGAAAGACGAAAGACGAAAGACGAAAGACGAAAGACGAAAGACGAAAGACGAAAGACGAAAGACGAAAGACGAAAGACGAAAGACGAAAGACGAAAGACGAAAGACGAAAGACGAAAGACGAAAGACGAAAGACGAAAGACGAAAGACGAAAGACGAAAGACGAAAGACGAAAGACGAAAGACGAAAGACGAAAGACGAAAGACGAAAGACGAAAGACGAAAGACGAAAGACGAAAGACGAAAGACGAAAGACGAAAGACGAAAGACGAAAGACGAAAGACGAAAGACGAAAGACGAAAGACGAAAGACGAAAGACGAAAGACGAAAGACGAAAGACGAAAGACGAAAGACGAAAGACGAAAGACGAAAGACGAAAGACGAAAGACGAAAGACGAAAGACGAAAGACGAAAGACGAAAGACGAAAGACGAAAGACGAAAGACGAAAGACGAAAGACGAAAGACGAAAGACGAAAGACGAAAGACGAAAGACGAAAGACGAAAGACGAAAGACGAAAGACGAAAGACGAAATACGAAAGACGAAAGACGAAAGACGAAAGACGAAAGACGAAAGACGAAAGACGAAAGACGAAAGACGAAAGACGAAAGACGAAAGACGAAAGACGAAAGACGAAAGACGAAAGACGAAAGACGAAAGACGAAAGACGAAAGACGAAAGACGAAAGACGAAAGACGAAAGACGAAAGACGAAAGACGAAAGACGAAAGACGAAAGACGAAAGACGAAAGACGAAAGACGAAAGACGAAAGACGAAAGACGAAAGACGAAAGACGAAAGACGAAAGACGAAAGACGAAAGACGAAAGACGAAAGACGAAAGACGAAAGACGAAAGACGAAAGACGAAAGACGAAAGACGAAAGACGAAAGACGAAAGACGAAAGACGAAAGACGAAAGACGAAAGACGAAAGACGAAAGACGAAAGACGAAAGACGAAAGACGAAAGACGAAAGACGAAAGACGAAAGACGAAAGACGAAAGATGAAAGACGAAATTTTGGCAGTTGAAAAATTGATGGCTTCGAACAATTCGGTGTAAGCTGAATCTGAGGAGATAATATTCTGTCCTGTTTCCAATGATTCCAAAGCAAAGCAAAGTCTTGGCCAGAGCTTAAAATTGTCACGCATTCTCAATTAAAGAAACCATTCCAACAGCCTCATTTTCAATATTTTACTGTCTCATTCGTAAATGACCGACACAAGAACAAACGAAGAGAGACGAAGCATTTTCGTTTCTCATTGAAAAAATGAGAGAGTATTATTGCCAACGTCACTCTTTCCTTTATGACAAGACGAAACAAAACTAACGTCTGCAGGGAGCATCAACACAATTTCAATTCTCATTATTTGACAAAACAGAAAGCAAGAACCACGAAAGAAATCAAAGGCGAACATACGTGTTCTTTAACATTTTACTTTGAAATGGATTGATTCGCCGAGTTTAGAATGTTTTGAAGCCTATCGAAATGACCCGTATTACGCGTTTTGTAAAATTTGTTTGGTGAAAATTTGCGTTACTCGTGGTGGGAAATCAAATCTGAGTTCACATTTAGCCACCCAACAGCACTGTGACGCAGCAAGTAAATTGGAGTAGCGTTAGAGTCCGAATCAAATATAAATGAGTCACCTTTTCAAGATAAAATAAATGAGGCAAAGCTCAAAATCTGCGCATGGGGTTTGGCAAACAATGTGTCATTTGCTGCAGTCGATAAGCTAAGAGGACTAATAATAGATTCAATGCGTTTGCACTGATCGTCGATTGCACTGTTTGCAAAAAAAATCTTAGTAACTTATTAGTGCTAAATCCAGTTTATTCAGTTAATAAAATCAAGTTTACAATGCAGATTTTTCACTGATTTTTCTGTCTAAAATGCAGATTTACAGATAATTGCGCAAACAAATACAGATTTAAATGTGGCAACCCTGAACTCGAGGAGTAAGCAACGATCGAAACCGTAGGCCGTGCGAGCGAATACAAACGGATGACATCATGATGGCATGCTGTGATTGGTTCATGAAAACTTTGGTCGATTCACATCAATTTTTTAATAGTGTGCTATCGAAATACTGAAACGACGTTGCCATACATGTTTAAGTTCAATGTTTCCGAATCGATTGGTTACGCGGCTATTTTTGAAACTTCATCGTATAGTGAATAGTAAATAATTTTATTTGCAGAAAAAAAAATCGAAATTTCTTTCTAAACCAATTGTTGTTATTAACAGTACCTGCGTAATAATTAATTTCTTAATTTTTGCATGAGCTGAGAAGCAACAAATGCTGATATCGATATGCTTTGCTGGGAACTGGTATTAGTATTAAGCAGAAAGACCAATAAACACCTTCAGAACACTGAACAATTGTTCGAAAATACAAAAGCCAGAAGAGCGATCCACGATGACATGTGCAATTCAATCACTTTCAATAAACTGGAAATTAGAATTAAATCATTGTTCGTTCGTAAACGGTAGAGACAATTGAGAAATTATTGATTCCAAAAGCGCTTTATCTGTCACCTTAACACCTTGTTCAGGGGCGAAAGGGCCTATTTATGATGGCAATAAAATGTCGCGTGGAGGTGGTGATGTTGGCTCGTGTTGGTGTAATTTATGTTCTCTGTCGGTAAGGTTGCAAATTCTATCCTGCTGAACAAGTGGCAGGGCACAGAAGACACAGAATGGCACCCACGTAAGGCTTCGAGGGTATTAAACATAAAGCACGTTTTCAATTCTTCGCAACCAGCGGGGGAGACATTTATTCGTCCCACATCCGGTGCCCTCGGTCATCAACGTCTATCATGATGTTTTAACCGCGAACGGCACGAAGATAAACTGAACGGTTGATCATATTGGCGTACGCCCATCTAAACGCTCTTGAATTGTGCGGTTTCCACGAATTTCATAAAGTTCATATTGGTAGCTAGCGGTAAGTTGAGCTAAAACAAATTGAGCTTCAGGCGAACTATTATTCCGCCACCATCAACCAGTTGAGTTGAGAGTAGTGCTTGCTATCCGTCGCGTTTTGGCGGGTGCCGTGTTCACACAACATGTCTGATATAGTTTATTGCATCCGATTTTAAAGCGCCTCGGATAGTAAAACTGGAATGGTTATGCATGCCACGAGATTTAAATTGAATGCTTGTGAGAAATTGTGAAATCTAACTCTCGGCGTTGGTTCAGCTACTCATGCTCCAAGTTGAGCCTTTGGTTGCGTTTATTAGATGGGAAATGGATATGTTTGCACATATTTGCGCAACTAAAATCTAGACTGGGTAAGCTGTTTCCAGTACCCCAGATCTCGGAGAACTAGTAAGCGTATTTGAATTGAATCTATCTTTTCACTTTCTTCGGTGCGCCTATCACATATTGCGTGCATCTCTCGCATATAAGTTGCATATGAGTGTTATGCAGTGAAATTGCCGTAATGGAAGCTGTTTCACTTTTACTTCGGATTGAGTTGATGCGAAAGTAAGTTATCAAGTTATATCGAGCCATATTTCCGTCGCGTGAAAACTAACTTGTTTGAGTGGAATAGCACTAAATTTCTCGATATATCAAAATTTCGAGTGAGCAAACTTGTGAAAACATAACCTTGCAGTTGATGGTCAAAGGCTAAAGAAGTTTAACTTCTCAAAAAAAAAACCCGTTTTAATCCACCTAGTGGTGTAATGATGCCTTTCTCATATTACTTAGAACATCATAAATATTCGCTAAAACAAATGTTCATATTGAATCGAAATAGAAAAGTTTGTTCGGACCTAATGTAACAAACTCTACAGATCCTGTTTACCCTGTAGTTCCGGAACTGGAAGTAGTATCCACAAGAAAATTAGGAAATCCGTATGAAACTGTAAGACTTTTCCTTGGAACCTATAAGTTTGTGAAAATCGATTTGGCCATCTTGAAGGAAAGCGAGTGAGATCGTTTTTGCAGTTTTCAATCACCAGTTTCAATTTTTCCGAAACCAAAACTGGAACGGTTTTACTGCACTACCCGCTGTGAAAATTGCAATTGCATGTTGGAAATTTACAGCTAAAACAATTCAAAGATATTGGCAATACTTTAACTTTTAATTAACCTTTTCTAGAAAGATCTTCACTATGAGCGATAGAGTGGGACAAGGTTGTAAGGGAAAAAGATGAAAAGGTTTATTTTCTCGCTCCACCAAACTTTTGGTGTTTGTTCCTGGCCCCATCAGAAATATACAAAATATTTGTTCGATCGGTGCAACTTTTTTTTGTCGCGCCCGGGATTTAGTATGTGAAACTGACATTTTACAAAAAAATCAGCTAGAAGTGCAAATCATTTGTCTTCACCCTATAGCGGGAGCGGATCATTTCGCCGAAAGGGTCATGTCTCCTGTATAACTGATGTGGCGCAGCCACATAACCGAAGCCACATAACCGAAGCCAAGATGGCTCGGCGGCACAAAGCCGCTGAACCGACGCCAGCTGAGTCGGCCGCCGACCCGCCGTCGGAAGCGGCGGCCTCTTGCATACAAACCTGTAACCGCCTCGTTTGGCCGGTCTACTCAAAGCTAGGTTTCTTTGCTTTACTTAGATCCGAACGAGCGGTAGCGAGGTCGGACAGCACATGAACCAAAATGATGTGGCGTAGCCGCATTAGATATTTTTTTCATTTTCACTTAATAAACGAAAAATACCGAATACATTTGCTGGTAGATAGACCTATGCAATTGCTTTGATACTTAGTAGCTAATAGTCAACAAGTTTTCTTCGGAACTCCATTCTGAGATTCATGGATCAATCTTTATTCAAGAAGTACAATTGTAGGTCAACAAAACGGGCGTTAACGCTATTATCTTTCATTTGTCTTTATTTCAAATCAATTTTAATTACGGTTTTAAGACGATTTCAGGATTCGGCGAAAAGGCCCTTTCGTCGAAAAGGCTCTCGGTGAAATGACATTCGGCGAAGTGGCCCATTCGGCGAAATGTCATTCGGCGAAATAACCCTTTCGGCGAAATGACCCTGATCACCTTATAGCCTGTAAAAATCATCGCATATGATATTTTTGTAGGAATAATAACGAGAAAGAAACCTTGGAATAATAACGAGAAAGAAATTTTGCGGTAAATTTTTCAATTATAGTTAAAGTTCACTTCTTCTTAAAAATAATAGTTTTTACGGATTAATTAATTTTAGTTGTTTGACGTAAAGCCGCCATAACTAAGTTCAGTTTTGCAATGACTGAGCGGAAACATATATTGGAGAAGCCAAATGAATAAAAAACTAACAGAAAAGATGAATTTTTGGAAAAAGATACGCTCAGAGACAGGACTCGAACCTGCGTTCTTATGCATTCCGTGCATACGCGCTACCATTTCGCTACACTGAATCTTGTTTTAGTCACTCTAAAATAATAGTTTTTATATATTTAATGATTTCCGAGTTACAGAAATGCACAATTTAGATCGACTTGCTCCGATTAGGTGTGCACATGTCTTCAGTAAGAAGTGTATTGAAAATAAGCTATCCACATACATTTGTATGCATTTTTTATGCTCAGACCACAGCATGCTGTGCGTTTTGCTGTCAGCTTTCGTTTGTTTACTTGTGTGTGCGGTTGAAATTCTGCGTTTTCAAAATGTCGCGTATTGAAAAGGAAGTGAAAATTAAGGTTCTGGACACATGGCTAAGTAAGAAGGGTATTACTATGCGAAAATTGGCGAAGCGGTTTGGACTTCAGCATGCCAGTGTTGAAACCATCATTAATAAGTTTGGGGAACACTATTATTTAGGTGAGCTACCAGGAAGAGACAGAAAACTCGGTTCTTCCAACCCGAAACTGGACCAGAAAGTGGTATTTCTAATCATAAAGAACAAATCAATGTCAATACGTGATTTGGCCAAAAAAGCACGAACGAGTGTCAGAATGATCCAGCGTATCAAGAGGCGAAATCACCTGAAGACAGAACAGAAGAAACGAGCAGCAACAAGGGTCCGGAAATTGAATTCGAGTGGAGAAATTCAGTCGAAAGGTACAGGTATGGTAAGCAATATGTTCCTGTGGTTTGAAATCTATAAATGCAGAAATCTGTCGATCTGAATGTCTCTGGAAGAGATTACTGCCTTTATATAAGAAGCATAGTACACCTCCACTGTTTTGGCCGGCTCACTATGCCAAAACCACTCTCAATTGGCTTGCGGAAAAGGGTATAAATTACGTTGAGAATAAATATCACTTCACCAAATTGCCCTTAGCTTCGACCCATCGAACGTTACTGGGCAATCGTGAAGAGGGCTTTCAAGAAGACTGGTAAGGCAGCTGGGAAAATGCAGGAGTTCAAAAAAAGTTGGGCTCAAGCGTCCAAAAAATGCGATGCAACACTTGTCCAGCACTTGATGAAAAGCGTTCAATCAACAGTTCGAAAATTCGTGAAGGAATAACTTAAATTTCATCCGGTTTTCCTTATGTCAAGTTTAACCTCGTACAATAAACGATCAATTTTTAATTTGAATAAAATATCGTTTTTTATCATAATTTGAATGAAAAATTTTGTGGATAGCTTATTTTCGATACACTCCTTATAAGTAGCTATGCAGACATGAACATAAGAAACTTAGTCTTTTGTTGAATTGCGCTGCTTTGCTCTTAATAGTTGCTGCCTGGATACTGTTAATTATACAATAGAGGTGTCCAAGAAAAAGTTGTAAAAAATCACCTGGACACCTTTAAAAATATAAACTGAACAGAAGTGAAAGGATTTTTAAATAATTGAACAATTAACTGAAAAAAATCAAATTATATTTTAACAGTTCGGCTGAAAAGTTCGTATCGTTTAATAGTAACACACATTTTTTTGTCAAAATTCGTTTTTATTATTCATCATAATTGCCATCAGAGGCGATACAGCGATTATAGCGATCTTCCAACTTTTCGATACCATTTTTGTAGTACGATTTGTCCTTTGCCTCAAAATAGGCCTCAGTTTCAGCGATTACATCTTCATTGCTTCTAAATTTTTTACCAGCGAGCATTCTCTTGAGGTATGCGAACAGGAAAAAGTCATTGGGGGCCAAATCTGGAGAATACGGTGGATGAGGGAGCAATTCGAAGCCCAATTCGTTCAATTTCAGCATCATCAATTCGTTGTTGTTTTTGATCGATTGTGAGCTCACGCGGCACCCATTTTGCACAAAGCTTTCTCATATCCAAATATTCGTGAATAATATGTCCAACACGTTCCTTTGATATCTTTAGAGTGTCAGCTATCTCGATCAACTTCACTTTACGGTCATTGAAAATCATTTTGTGGATTTTTTTCACGTTTTCATCGGTAACAGCCTCTTTTGGACGTCCACTGCGTTCATCGTCTTCGGTGCTCATATGACCAGAACGAAATTTTGCAAACCACTTACGAATTGTTGCTTCGCCCGGTGCAGAGTCTGGATAACACTCATCAAGCCATTTTTTGGTATAGGCGGCACTTTTTTTCATCATAAAGTAGTGTTTCATCAACACACGAAATTCCTTTTTTTTTCATTTTTTTCACAATAACAAAAGTAGCTTCACTCAAAATGCAATATCTCACAAACTAATAATCAGACAGCTGTTAAATTTACGAACTTTTCAGCCGATCTATTATAAACGTTTTTTTTTAAATTTTATAAAATAGTTTTATTTTAAACTTATGTATAAAATCCACATTCGGTGTTAATTTCATTTGTGTGAATTTCATTTACAGCTGGAATCAGGCTCGTATACAAAATAGCTCTACTCTTTAAATATTTAATAAAAATATTTGAATAATTATTTATAAAATGAATAATTTCCTGCTTACGAAATTTTATCCAAAAATTTCCAAGTAATTATTTCCATATTTCCATGTTTTTCTACTTTCTGTGATATTCAGTTAAGCAGAGACCATTTGGTAGAAACAGGAAATGAAAATTATAGAATGATATTACTCAGGAAAGATCAAGGATGTTAAGATATGGATCGGAAATGTGAGAGGTGATAAAGGGTCATTTAAGCATGGAAATCAGATACACACGGAACGACCGAAATCAGCATTTTCGCGAAAAATTTAGTTGATTTGCTGATTTTAGTTAGTTATTTTTTGAGACAACTAAAAAAATCTTACTTTTGCTGATTTAGATTTTTTATTCTCATTCCCTTAATAATAATAAAATATTTGTTGAAATGACTATTTTTTTTAGTTGAATTCACAAATTAAACGTACTGTCATTTCTTAGCTAAGGCACACTTCATATCCAGTCAACTAATTTTTTAGTTGAATTAAAGAAATATAATGTTGTTTTCAACCAATATGAATGGTTGAATTGGCTTCTGCAATCTGCAGCTATATGGCGCCCTGTCACCGAAACGGTAACACCTTAATGACTACTAGCCACTAGATGGCACACTACTGCCGAAAAAAATTCAGACGCGGTTGTCTTTTCTATATTGGCAGGTATAAATACGATGTTGTGTTGGAGAAAAAGACATAAACGAAACGTAAACATCTTTTTGAATTTTTTTTCTTCTAAATCACTGTTTCTTCATTCTCACTGAAAACTTTGAGCACTCGGAAAACAAAAACCGAATACAAATAGTACACCGGACGGCGCATCTCGGAAGGTTTGAAGATACAAAAAACCTTCATCACAATTAGAGTGAAACATTCGAAATTCACATCACTGTTCCGCGTAAAAACATTATTACGCACAATCGCTTCAAGTGCGCACAAATTCTGAATAAATACACTTTCCACTAACAGTTTACGTAACACATGCGAAAAACATCTAAACAATTTGCGAGCAGTTTCAACAAGACTGTCCGTTTTAGCTTTTTAATGGATTGTTTTGCTTTGACACTGCTGTCCTTCAGTAATGACGGTGATAGATAAATAGAATCAAAGTTTCTGATTTTAATAACGAAATTAGTTGTCAATGAGAATTTCGTGTTGGATTGAAATATTGCTGGTTTGTGTCCAGAATATTCGCCAACTAAACACATTCTCTAAAAATAAGAGTTTTTTTCAGCACAGTAAATTCTACATTTTAACTAATTTTATAGTTATTTTGGAAATTTTGTTGTTAGAATCAACTAATTCAAAAACAGTAATACGAATTAGGCGCAGAGCTAATTTCGGTCGTTCCGTGCAGCATTCTATGAAACGTATGTTGCCATTTATTAAATACGACAACTCTTTTTTTGAATCAATTTTTGTTCAATTAACAGTACAACGATAAGAAGAAAGTGTCTACAACAATTCAATAGCTCTTTTTAAAAATCAGTCTTTATTCTCCCCATCCATGAAAAATAAATGCACGGAACGACCGAAATCAGCATTTTCGCGAAAAATTTAGTTGATTTGCTGATTTTAGTTAGTTATTTTTTGAGACAACTAAAAAAATCTTACTTTTGCTGATTTAGATTTTTTATTCTCATTCCCTTAATAATAATAAAATATTTGTTGAAATGACTATTTTTTTTAGTTGAATTCACAAATTAAACGTACTGTCATTTCTTAGCTAAGGCACACTTCATATCCAGTCAACTAATTTTTTAGTTGAATTAAAGAAATATAATGTTGTTTTCAACCAATATGAATGGTTGAATTGGCTTCTGCAATCTGCAGCTATATGGCGCCCTGTCACCGAAACGGTAACACCTTAATGACTACTAGCCACTAGATGGCACACTACTGCCGAAAAAAATTCAGACGCGGTTGTCTTTTCTATATTGGCAGGTATAAATACGATGTTGTGTTGGAGAAAAAGACATAAACGAAACGTAAACATCTTTTTGAATTTTTTTCTTCTAAATCACTGTTTCTTCATTCTCACTGAAAACTTTGAGCACTCGGAAAACAAAAACCGAATAAAAATAGTACACCGGACGGCGCAGCTCGGAAGGTTTGAAGATACAAAAAACCTTCATCACAATTAGAGTGAAACATTCGAAATTCACATCACTGTTCCGCGTAAAAACATTATTACGCACAATCGCTTCAAGTGCGCACAAATTCTGAATAAATACACTTTCCACTAACAGTTTACGTCATTTTTACATATCGGTTTAGAAAATTATATAGGGATATATCGTAACACATGCGAAAAACATCTAAACAATTTGCGAGCAGTTTCAACAAGACTGTCCCTTTTAGCTTTTTAATGGATTGTTTTGCTTTGACACTGCTGTCCTTCAGTAATGACGGTGATAGATAAATAGAATCAAAGTTTCTGATTTTAATAACGAAATTAGTTGTCAATGAGAATTTCGTGTTGGATTGAAATATTGCTGGTTTGTGTCCAGAATATTCGCCAACTAAACACATTCTCTAAAAATAAGAGTTTTTTTCAGCACAGTAAATTCTACATTTTAACTAATTTTATAGTTATTTTGGAAATTTTGTTGTTAGAATCAACTAATTCAAAAACAGTAATACGAATTAGGCGCAGAGCTAATTTCGGTCGTTCCGTGTGGTTTATCAAATTTAAGACGTATGGAAAGTTTCATTCAAATCGGAGATGACACATCTCTGGAAAGGCTTCCGTTCCAAAATTCTGTCTTGAGTCGAATTGATCTCTGCATCTGTGCCAAACAAATTGTTTACTATATTCAAGAAGTGTGCAGAGTTTCATTCAAGTATAAACAAATTGATGCACCTTTTCTGCTGTTAGTTTTGCAATTGCTCACAGTTATTTAAGGCAATATATTTAGAGACCATTTAGTTGTTGGACACGATTTAAGTAAATTACGCTTTCCTAACAGCAACGAGATGAATTTAAAAATACAATACAAGAAACCATTTTGTTATTTACGTTGTCTTCACCTTTTTACTAGGTGAAATATTTATGATTACGGACAAATTACAGAACAAACATAATAACAAAATCCTACACATTTATTTTGAAACTAAAAGTCCCTGCTGGAATAATGCTACATACAGTTTCTTGTTTCTCACCTTTCCAAGCATTAAACATCAGAATGAAAAAAAAAATAAAGCGACAATATCATCGAATTGCTAAACAAGCAACTAAACATAATAAATCCCTTTAAAAGCATAATAATGGCAAACGGTGCACCAAGCTAGGATTTTATTCATTATAACAGTAGGATCCCATTATCTCCAAGCGATTTTTTATTTCTACCTTACTCTTAGACAGCCCGGCGGGAACCACCGGATGCAATCTCGGATGTAGAAACAATCGGATATGATTGCAGGGTTTTTACCCTCTTCAGCTTTGCCAGAGAGCGTGATTTGTGCTCGACAATGAATGCCAACAGGTAGGTGTTTGTGCTGTGGGATCGTTGTTAATTCCGAGTACATGCTGATACAGGTTGAAAGGCAGCTCAAGGGAAATTGATATTTGTAGTCAAGTGTGACATGTACCTTTTGACCGAGGGTTCAGTGGTTGTTCGGCCCTGATGATGCACTAAATGGGAGGGATTAAGGGTATCAATCTGGAGGTAGTGTGCAATGATTTCTTATTTTTTAAATGCAATACATTATCTCAGAATACTTTAAAGTTTAAAATTTCAGTCAACAGTGGTATAAAATGTGTATATTAACGATTTGTTTTCGTCTTGTTAAGCCTGAGCTGGTTTATATAAATTTGTTCAGTGCTGGTTTTCTAAATTTGATCATTGTCTAACGAGTATAATATCAGGTGTAAAACTTTGCCTCCGCAGTTTTTTCCCAAAAATAAAAGCTTTATTGCGAAAAAGTTCTTACAGATTTATTATTCAAAGTATTGTCCGTCGTTAGCGACAACTTTCTCCCATCTTTCCGGCAATTTTCGGATCCCGGCTCGAAAAAAGGAGTCTCTTTTGACGCTATCCACGAAGCAATCCATTTTTCCAACTCTTCGAAGGATCGAAAATGTTGATCTGCCAGGCCATCGAACGGAATAGGTGGAAGCAGACCCTGACAGCTTGGAGCGAAATCAATCTTCAGTTCAGCAACGCCATCGCACGGCATCACATTCAACATATCATGTCAATTGTATGAGTGTGCAGCCCTGCTATTTTGGCGCGCACGAATCTGACATTTCTCTCCCCTGCTTCTATCTATGTCGCTCTTGATATTGTGGCCACTTTTCTTTTAGCGCGCGACTAAAGCGCATCAGTTGCGTTCGGTAGCGATCTCCTGTGATGGTTTCACCCGGTTTTAGGAGCTCGTAGTAAATCACACCGAGCTAATCCCTCCAAATACAAATCATAACCTTGGCGCCGTGAATATTCGGTTTTGCCTGAGACGAAGTAGCATGCTCGGGCTTTTCTCATGATTTTCTGCGTTTTGGATAATCGTATCGAACCCACTTTTCATCACCGGTTATGATTCGATGTAAAAACCCCTCACGATTTTGTCTTTGAAGCAGTTGCTCACATACAAATAGCCGGCGCTCGATGTTTCTTGGTTTCAACTTGTACGGCTCCCAGTTTCCTTTTTTCTGAATCATGCCCAGGGTCTTGAGATGTTTTGAAATGGCTTGCTGACTCACTCCTAACGATTCGGCAAGCTCTTCTTGGGTTTGGCACGAATCTTCATCAAGCAATGCTTCAAGTTGTTCATCTTTGAAGGTTTTTTCTCTTCCACCACCATGTTTGTCTTCGACATCGAAATCACCATTTATAAAACGTTGAAACCACTCCCGACACGTTCTTTTACTCAGAGCAGCATCACCGTAAGTTTCTGAGAGCATTCGATGCACTTTAGTTGTTGTTTGTTTCGAATTGTAACAGAAAAGTAAAACTTCCCGCAAATGGCGAGAATTGGGCACATAAACAGACATTCTCGAGCGTGAAAAATACGAAAACAAAAACAACTGTCACTGAAACGGCGATGACAATTCGTTAGGCACTGTACACACTCACTTTAAAGACATTATCATCTATGTAATTTAACCAGCCTCAGACGGTACAGCCACCTATTGGAAAACGGCGGAAGCAAAGTTGTACAATAGCTTTTACATCTAACTTTTCGGAGGTTCAACGTCTTATTCAGGGAAACTGTTTTTAAATATAAGACATTGGAAAATATGCTACAACAATTACTATTTTGAATTGGCGTACAAAATCAGAATACCGTTCCCCATCAAACGAACTAATACAGCAGATCCATGAGAAAAATATGTACGACCGTTCAGAAATTCGTAATATTTGGTACAATCATTCTTCATCGAAAAATATTAGACCCGTATTTTTCTTTTTCCCTTAAGGTGACAATTTCTATTTTATGGTCGATCAAAATATCGATTTTTTTGGAATTTTTTTAAAGCTGTTTCTTCAAAAAAATTTTAAAGCTGTTTCTTCAAAAAATTCACAACTGAACCGATTTTTTCGATTTTTGGATATGTTATCTAGAAGTGTCAGTAGTCTCTAGAAAATAAGCGTAGATAGATGAAGTTGGACATTTGTTGTTGATAACATCAATTGTATAAGTTTCTACCGGTTTCCATTGTTTGTTACATGTTTTCGAAATTCTTTTCTTATTATAGACCTATCTACAAAACATATAAAAAAATAGTAAAGCAAAATTCTTCGTTTTTGAGTTAAAATTTTTTGCATTTATCGATCAAATTTCGGCCTAAAATTTTCAAACGATTATTACTCAAACACTGAAAATTTCGCTTGACTAATTTTTGACATGTTACGTTAAAAAGTCTACATTTTCAAAATAATAAATGAAAACATGTAGCACCCTCTATCCACAAACCGTGAAAACCGTTAAAAACCTAAACATTTAGCATTTTCAAACGTAAAATTCCAACTGTTTTGTATACTCATATTCTGAAATAAGCAATCATATAAGCATTTTTGCAGAACATGTCCAAGAATTTAAAAAATCTGCTAAGTTGTTAAAATGTTTTGATTTTTATTAAATGGGTTGGAAAATGCATGACTTAAAATTTTCAAAAAAATTTTACTCAAAAACCGAATAATTCACTTCGCTTTTTTTTTATATGTTGTGTGAAAACGAAAAGGTCTATTTTTTCAAAAAAAAAAAAAAATAAATAAAACATTTAGGGTTTTCTATCTGCAAAAACCGTGAAAAACCACTGAAAACATTAACAATTGATGTTATTATCCACGAAACTCCAATTTTATCTCTGCGCATTTTTCCTAGATTCTATTGACATTTCTAGACAAAAAATCTAAAAATTTAAAAAAAATCGGTTTAGTGGCTACCAAGTTATGAATTGAAAAAAATCTGTTTTCATCTTCTAGTGGTGTAATGGTGCCTTCGTCATTACCACTTTATGAGAAATCAATCCATGTTTCATATTGGATATTTTGAATAACCATTTCCGGAACCGGAATCGGGAGACTGTCCCAGAAAGTATGGACGCACTTTGATTTCGCTGTAAATAATTCACAAGTGTTAGATATTCAATTTATTTTTCGATATACTGATAATATTAGACTTTAACAACAGAATATTATTCTCAACATTTGCTACTTAGCCATTGTAGACTAGCTGGCGCACCTTTTTGCGAACGTTCCTCATTAAATTCCGTACAGACTTCTTGGCGACAAGTTTTGACTCTTTTTCCCAATCTTTTTCGAACTGTTGAATGGTTCCGGCTGCCGACACATGTTTCCTAAGATGTGCCTTCGTTAATGCCCAAAATTTCTCAATTGGTCGAAGTTGAGGACAATTTGGTGGATTCATGTCTTTTGGGACGAAAGTGACATTTTTGGTAGTATACCTTTCTACCGTTGATTTTGAGTAGTGGCAAGAAGCAAGATCTTGCCAAAAAACAACAGGATCCTTGTGGCTTTGAATCATGGATAGAAGTCGTTGATGTATATTTCGCTGTTCATTGAAGCAGTGGTGATGAAGGGTTTAAAAATCTTACCGCAGCTACAAATTGCTTGTCAGACCATAGCTTTCTTACCAAATTTTTCGACTTCAATCGACGTCTCGGACTGGTTTAACACTTGCCCTTCTCGCACCGTATAATATTGTGGTCCCAAGGATTTGTAATCGAGTTTCATGATTATGCAATTCAAATTTCCAGCAAGAATCGTATTGTACAGCTTTCGAACCCTCGGCCTGATCGATGCTTCTTGTTTCGGACTACGTTTTGGTTGTTTCTGCTTCTTATAGGTTCGAAGATTCAAACGTTCTTTAGCACGAAGAACATTTGACTTCGAAGTGCCCACTTTTTTGGCCACATCCCGAACTGAAACCTCCTTCTTTTGGTCGAACGCCTTCAGTATACGTTTATCCAACTGAGGGTTAGCAGGACCTTTTTTCGACCCGTTTTCGGTTTATCCTCAAAGGTGTTATCCTCACCGAACTTCCTGATTGCATTTCGCACGGCTTTTTCACTCACTCCTTCCATGTTTTGCTATCTTTTTCAGTGACAGTCCGCGTTCTGTGCATCATTTGTACACAATTTTTCGACGTTGTTCTGCTGAAAGTCCACGCATTTCGAAATAAACTAATAAAAACGAATAATCAACTGCACAAGTGGTTAGAGAAGAGTGTAAACAGCAGGACGCAGCCATAAAAATTGACAGATTCTGAACCATTGCGAAATGGCAGCGGTTTTTGGTTGCGTCCATACATTCTGGGACAGTCTTTAAGTTTCTAGGGCCATTTAATAGACAGTCCTACAGGTTCGAATAGTTTTACAATCTGTTTCGAACATTTCGTCCTTTTTTGAGTCGTCAACCATTCGAAGATTAGACATTTTTATCTTTTATTGATACGGTGCCATGATTCTTTATTTTTTCAAAACGGTTGAACACTCGGACTCATGTGTGCTTGGTGCCGATTGACTCGCTTGTGTTTTCAAAATCGAGCTCCGGTGTTGGTTTTCGTTATCTTTATCACGTGTACGAAATCGAACATTACACACAGCGTGCTTCGTAAGTAGAGGCGGTGTTGTGTTTTCTTCTCCCGTACCACCGCATGTACGTACCGGTGCGCTTTATTAGACGGTTTGAAACTTAGGACACTCATAACTTTGGAATTCTGTAACCGGAAGTCAGATCCGAATAAAAATTCAAGAGTAATACATGAAATCATAAGACCATAAGTCATCACTGAGATAAGTAAGTTCGTTCTATTTTAAAGTTTGTGACCACTGTTTCCGGTGTTTCTGAAACCGTAAGCCGAGAACTCGTATAGTCGGAATGGATACGTTCGGCCGTCAACTAAAAAGGTCTATCGATTGTAATTGATTTGAGGCCTATTTTTCCCTGTTTTGTTTCGTGAAATTCAGAAGTTTTGTATAGGACCTTAAGACCATTCATTTTAAAGGGATATATACAAAGTTGAGGAAGAAAAGTGGGCTAAGTTGGTGGCACACAGTTCGTTAGTAGTACTATCGAAGAAAAAAAAAGGGTTGAAAAATGGGAAAAAGCTAAAAACTTTTCGCCTAAAATGAAAAAAAGCTATCGAATTATCACCATTTCTAGGAACCGTCTTTTTTGCAGAGGCTTGCGGTGAATACTCTCCCAGTCGAAATGCTCTACTGAAATAAAAAAAAAATCAAGAAATTATTGTAGAGAAATGTATTGGGGAGTACTTAAACGATTTGGTTTTGCAGAAAAAAAAATTTTCTCGTGAACAAAATTTGTTGACCAGAAAATCGACTTTTTTATGCTCAAAATATAAAAAAAATCATTGAAACAAATTTATAGATAAATAAAAAGCACTTTGAAAAAAAATCATGAAAATCGGTTGAGCAGTTTTCAAGATATCACGTTCACCTTAAAGGTATTTTTATAAAAAATTCTATTTCGAGATAATCGCGTTTAAAGTTTTGTTTTAATTTCATTCGTGTAACACATTTTTGATTCAAAATTACAAATCGTCATCGTCATGTTTCTTCACCTGGTGATTCTGAGAGTGTATTTACTCTCCACTAAGAGCTTACGTCATTTTTACATATCGGTTTCGAAATTTATATATGGATATATCGTAACACATAGTTTCAACAAGACTGTCCTTTTTAGCTTTTTTAATGGATTGTTTTGCTTTGACACTTCTCATGAGTTTTTGGCTAATAAACTTGTTAATAAAACCAATTTCATTTTTGTTGTCTTTGTGCTGTCCTTCAGCAATGATGGTGACAGACAAATAGAAACAAATGTTCTGATTTTAATAACAAAATTAGTTGTCAATGAGAATTTCACGTTGGATTGAAATTTTGCTGGTTTGTGTCCAGGATATTCGCCAACTAAACACATTCTCTAAAAACAAAAGTTTTTCAGTAAAGCAAATTCTGAACTTCAACAAATTCAATAGTTATTTTGGAAATTTTATTGTTAAAATCAACTAATTCAAAAACAGTAATCCGACTTAGGCGCAGAGGTAATTTCTGGCTTTCCGTGTATGAACTGATTCTAGCTCTAGTTGTTGTTCTTCGTAAAACCACCGACGCATCGTGCAAGAAATTCTTCTTTCGACAAACTCTGGTAAATTGACTTGATGGCGTCCAACTCATCTTCAGGCAGAGCAGGATATGAATGCTTGAAATGGGGTATAACTGTTTCCTTTGGTTTTTTTCTTTTTCTTCGAGGAAGCGCAGCTAGAGCGCGCTGCCATTTGCCCCAGAACTCTCTTTCAACGGGACATTTTTTGTATTGGGGATTTTCGTCAGTCTAATTATAGTGAAAAAAAACCTTACCCAAATATCATTCCGCATTTTTTCTACTGAATCCGAATTGCGACGTAACGCCAAACCATAGTAAACTGTCGATCATTTTTATGATCAGCTATCCTTTTTTTTATCATTTTTGACATTCCTTAGTAGTTTCTAAATTCGTTTTTGAACATGTCCGACACATTCTTTCTTTTGAACCATTACATTTTCATATATATTAGCACTTTTGAGGCAGTAAATGTTTTGGACACTCCGTATTTGGTATAATTTGCACATTTAACGTTATGTAAATCTTCTGACTGTTTAAACATTTCGAGCACTCCATCCATGTCCATCTTACCAACTGATCCCTGACGATTCGCGTGGCAATCAGGTTCTTGCTGAGTCCTTTTTATTATGCTCCGGTAACTGGCACGCCTTACAAAATGTACTCTTGACGTTCATATCCAAAATCTTTCTAGAAAAATATCCAATCAAGGACGTATAAATCTCAGCAGAGTTGTTCGTTCTGATGCTTCAATACGGATATTAACCCAATTTGAACAGAAGAACCGAATATGTAATGACATGTTAAATTTTGCTCGGGTGCATGCCATCTAGCGGTAAAACTGGTACCAAAACCGAAGTTTTTAATGTAGTGCTCCAATCTGGATGAAATTTACCAACATGTTTTCAAAAGTATGTGCTTTCAGAATAGGCAATAAAAAAATTGATTTTTTAGCCTCAACTTTGTATATAACCCCTTAATCTAAGTTTGTAAAAATCGGTCACGCCATCTCTGAGAAAAGTGAGTAATTATTTTGAATTTTGTATTTCCACACTAATCACGCCGTAATTTCGTAACCGTCGGATTAAGATAAAATTTAGGAATTCACTGTGGGACCAAAATACCTTTCATTTGAATTCAATTTTGCGAAAATCGGTTCAGCCATCTCTGAGAAAAGTTAGTACACATATTTTTATTCATTCATACCCCATAATTCCGGAGCCAGAAGTCAGATCCAAACAAAATTCAGGTATTTTTGTATCATTTGAATCATTTAAATTTGTGAAAATCGGTTCAGCCATTTTCGAGAAAAGTTAACGCAAAAAAAAACATTACATACACACATAAATATACAGGCATTTTTCGTACTCGAATAACTAAGTCGAATGGTATATGACACTAGAATAACCTTACTGTATGAGAAAGGCAAAGGCAAATTTTCCAAAAAGTCGATTTTTTATCCACCCTAACATAGAAATTGACACCCTAACAGCAAAATGATAAAATATGAATCTAATATTTTTCGAAGGAAAGCATTTTACCAAATATTACGAATTTCTGAGAGGTCGTATATCTTTTTGCCATGTAATTGCTGTATATAAATACGAATAGTTGAGTACTGGCGAAACAGGTATTCACAGAAGAAAAAATTACTCACAGAACTATACACGGAAAGACCGAAATCAGCTTTTTGGTGAAAAAAATTGTTGATTTTCTGGTGTTAGATAGTTATTTTTTGAGACAACTAAAAATATCTTACTTTTGTAAATTTAGATTTTTAAATTCTCATTCCATCAATAATGATAAAATATTGGTTGAAATGGTTATTTTTTACGTTGAACTCATCAATTAAATGTGATGTCATTTCTTAGTTAAGACACACTAAATTACCATTCAACTAATTTTTTAGCTGAATCAGAAAAATAAAATTTTATTTTCAGTAAACATTGGCTTCTGCAATCTGCAGGTATTTGGCGCAATGTCACAAAAAAAACGTTAACACTGTGATGACTACTAGCCACTAGATGGCACACTATTACTGAAAAGAATTTTGCCGTCGTCGATGTCTTTTCTTTATTGGCAGGTATGAATACGATAGCGACTTCCCGTGTTGTATTTACGAAAAAAGACAACAAACATATAATTCTTGTTCAAAAACGAAGACGACACATACACTTCTTTTTCACATAAAATTCAAACTAAAAATTCAACTAATTCAAAAACAGTCCTACGAATTAGGCGCAGAGCTAATTTCGGTTGTTTCATGAGTTCTATGATCACAGTTGCCAAACGAAGAAAAACTATTCGTTTTAAAGTCGAAACCATCATTTTGGCACCGAAGACGAATTACAATAGCAATTACAGAATGAGGTCTTGCTCAATTGTAAATTGTAGCAAGCTATTATCAATCGTTGTACGTAATTTGCTGAAACGTAAAAATACCGTTTTTTATTTCAGAACAGGTGCGAACCCTCTGGAAAAGTACATACTTCTTCAACACGACAGCCAGTCGATGCCAGTTGTTTGGTGTTCAATTGCCTGAAAGTAAGACTCTTTTCGAAGCGAAGCGTGTTAACAACCTTGGAGTTCAACTTTTTTGCTCCCGTCTTCACTGGGGCTACTAGAGGAAGGATCCAGTCATGACACACAGCACTGATGGTGGTGGTTTGCTATTATTTGTGTTTCCCACATTTTTCAATGCGGACTTTATCTGACTTCGCACTACTTGAAGATATAGACCCTTATCAACCCTCGTCAGTAACTTACTTACATTCTACGATTTGTCGGACATGCCACGTGTTGAGTAAAAGTGGCCGATCGACAGTGGTCTTGATGGTTGAGAACAACAACAAAAAAAAGTTTATTCGCGGTTAGAAGCTCGAGAATTAAAGCTGTTGTATGATTCAGGCTCATTTTAATTTTATTTTAATGATTGCACAGCCTTGAAATCATTTTAATTTTTTTTATCGTGAAAAGTATGGCTGACAACCACTATCGGCACAAACGGTCATGTCCTGTGGTGGAATGAAATACCAAGATTCGGCTTTTCCGCTCTATTAACGAATGATTGTCCGGGAAATTATTTTCTTTCTCTGCTTTCGGCGGTTGGATCAATGCGGCTTTTTAAAGTCAGATTAGGGTTAGCTTATATAGGAATCAGTAAAGTGCTAATAGATTTTCCGCTTGCTTGGAAAATGATAAAATGCTGTTCAATTTACTGTTCAGCCTCTCCATGGGTTTTGCTGATGTACGAGCATTTCACTTTTATCACAAATTCATGTCGAATTAGAGTTGTGGTTTTGAAGATCTTTGCAAAGGTCATTTCGCCAGAAGAATTTTTCAATTTAAATAAAATTCGTACAGAGCATAAATATTAGCCCTTATTACCGTTCTCACTTCCACTTTTACTTCCACTGTTGCTTCCACTTCACTTTGATTGATAATGTATTGTTCATTGCAACATGAATTAAATTTAATTTGTTAAAATTTAAGGAGTTCAGTTACAAGTGGTTACTTTTGAGCCCTATTATATACATAATTTTATTACTACCATTAAGACATCATTTGCTTTCACAAATCTGGGATTGCTTGTTGGGGCAATTGTAAACCTACTCGTACTATGTAATGGGGGATATGAACTTTAATACAAACTTACTAACGAATATAGAGACCGAATTGAAGATTGCCTCGATTTTGGTCGGAAGACCATCGCCTTTCACGCAGCCTACCTGGGTTCGATTCCCAACTCCGCACATAGGGCCAGGAATTTTTCTGATCCGAGAAGCCAATGACCACAAGGTTAAAACCTCTATAATCGAATAAAAGTAATCATTAAAAATATTTTTTGTAGGCGACTATAGATCACTCGTAAATTCCTAGTAACTAACAGGTGTGTATCGTCACAGAATAGAGATTTTTAAAAACCAACGCACAGTGGTTCAAAAGCCCAATTTTAAGATCTTAATCGATAACTTATTGAAAACGTGGTTTTCGAGATACAATACCTTCAGCAAAGCTGCTGAGAATGATAGGTTCCATCTTTGAAAGTTTTCTTTTGTGTGATTAATACCCCTAAAAGTGAGAGAAAAATATTATTTTTGCTCAGGGTCTAACATAGGGGCTAAGTAACTTCGACAAAGTTGTGCAGAAAGTAATTTCAAACAAGTTTACTAAAAGTACTATTCATCTAACTTAAGTAGAATTTGTGATATGAAGTATTTTCTGAAAAAGGTGTTCTAAAACCAATTTTTGTAAGATAACTTATATATTTTTAATTTATTTATATGAGCTTTTCATGTTTTACAAAGTTTTTCATCATTAAAAACTACACAACTTTCTCAAATATACTATGCCCCTATAATTTCAGATTAATGAAAGAGAGTCATTTGTCGAGTTTTTTCACATATCAGTAAAATCGAACATGTTTAAAATATAAAAATTGTTAGCATATTTTTATATTTGATTTATGTTTCTAGCTAGAATATGATTCCATTTCTTCGCGTTTCGCCTTCGGCTCATCAGTGCTTAAAGCAGTTCAATTTGAACTGCCATCTCGTGCCTAGCAGTTCAACTTAAACCGCTTAGCAGACGCAAAGTTTGCACTATTTATGCACATTCTGCGTCGGCCAGTAATAAGCCGTCATTCGTTTACGCCTGAGACGTCAGAAATAATATAACACCTGTGTTATATTATTTAAGGGTTGCATAAATAGTGCAAACTTTGCGTCTGCTTAGCGGTTTAAGTTGAACTGCTAGGCACGAGATGGCAGTTCAATTTGAACTGCTTTAAGCACTGATGAGCCGAAGGCGAAACGCGAAAAAATGGAAACAAAATATGTGCTTTTTGCACAAATAAACAAAACCCCTAAATGTTTAGAATATGATTGTTTTGAAATAATTTCTTTCATCAACATCAACAATGTTCTCTGCTTGTTTTGAATTGAAACTTTAGGCTAGTCAAATGAAAAAATAATTGTTTAGGCTGATTTTATTATTGAAATAAACTTACTATTTATTACATATCACCCAAAATGGAGTTGATGTTATCGACAATGTCAATGTTGATGCAATCCTGCCATACCTTTATATCAAGAAAAAAATGGTTCAATTTATCTATGATCTTAATTGTGGTCATCATTATTAAATTCAGTATTAGATTCATGCTAAAATACGATTTTTTCTAGAAATATTTTGTTACTTCCATCGATGAGAAAATGGTTTAAAAACCGCGGTGAACCATGCCACTATTCCAAAAGTATATCAACGCCTTTTCCAAATACGACACCGTTCTTAACTGACCAGGTAATTTTGCAGACATGAATACTATAGAGAATGTTTGGGAATTTATAAAACGTGAAGCTTCTAAGGGGAGCGGGTTATTTCGCTGAAAGTCGTTTCGCAGAATGCCATTTCGCCGAATAGGTCATTTCGCCTAAAGTCGTTTCGCCGAAAGGGTCATTTCGCCGAAAAGTACATTTCGTCAAAATGGCAATTTAGAATACATCATGTTATTAATTTTTGTGTTATTATAGCTCCTGTATAACTGATGTGGTGCAGCCACATAACCGGAGCCAAGATGGCTTGGCGGCACAAAGCCATCGAGGCGACGCCAGCTTAGTACATACAAACCTGTAACCGCCTCGTTTGCCCGGTCTACTCAGATATTTTTTTGCTTTAGGTAGTTCCGAACCAGCAGTAGCGAGGTCGAACAGCATACGAACCAAAACGATGTGGCGAAGCCGCATTAGATATTTTTTCATTTTCGCTTAGCAATCGGAAAATACCACATGCCTGGTAGATACAACCTATGCAATTGCTTTGATGCTTAGTAGCAACAAATTTTCTTGGGAACTCTGTTCGGAGGTTCATGAATAAATCTTTATTCAAGGGGACGGGTATAGCGTGATGGGTAAGTCGATGCCCTTTCACGCAGCCCACTTGGGTTCGACTCCCATCCTCGCATATAGGGTCTGAAAATTTTTCTGGCCCGAAGAGGCGAATGACCTTAAGGTTAAAACCTCTATAATCGAAACAAAAAAAATCTTTATTCAAGAAGTACAATTGTAAGGCAACCAAACCGGCGTAAACGCTATCATTTTACATTTATCTTTATTTGAAATCAATTCCAATTACGATCTTAGGACGTTTTCAGGATTCGGCGAAATGACCCTTTCGGCGAAATGGGTTT
Source organism: Malaya genurostris (assembly GCF_030247185.1). Lineage (NCBI taxonomy): Eukaryota > Metazoa > Arthropoda > Insecta > Diptera > Culicidae > Malaya > Malaya genurostris. The sequence goes on along the minus strand of NC_080571.1, from coordinate 238,558,052 downwards.
CGGCGAAATGGCATTTGAAGAAGTGGCCCATTAGGTGCAATGTCATTCGGCGAAATGACCCTTATCCGCTTCTAAGCATACTCCTACAACCAAAAGAAAGATCTGATTCGTTTACACAATGAAACTTAAAAAATTTCGGCTTATTTGCGCTTTGGCTTTACATGGCCGTTTATCAAATAAAAACTATTTTTTTTTATTACTGGATCTCGTTGTCATATTTTTTTGTGAGGAGAAGCGTCATCATTGCTATCAAACGAATGAATGGGGAGCAGTGGTTCGCTATTCATGCTCCCGTCCATTGCATTGGTACGGTATCACTGTTGTTGGCGGCATCATCGCTACTTTTTGCCTTGTCGTTGGGTGCGATGTAAGCTGCAGCTTTTTTCTTTAGGGGCTGTCCATAAAAGGTGTCACGCTTTTTTTGACGATTTTTGACTCCCCATCCCCCCTTTGTCACAAACTGTCACAGAAGCAAAGACCCCCACCTCCCTGTGCCACATGTCACGAATTCAAAATAAATAAAATTCATCTCAATACATACTCAAACCATACTTTGATGTTGTTGGAGAAAAATCACATATGATCAAGATAAGACATGACATGAAATCGTTGATTTCCCGCCTCTTTTCAAATGGAGTACAATTGAATAAACTGTATCAGAATCAGATAAGAGAAATTCTTATGATATACTATTATCAATGCTAGAAAATCAAATTACTGAAAAAATTGTCAGTGCATAACTTAAGTTAAACCGTTTGAAGGCATCTTTTTCTTTTTTACTCATATTAGGCAAAATTTATTAATTTCGCTAATTTACCCGCTCCTTCGTGCACTTTTGCTGATCACAACAGAAATGATTTCCTGCATCATTAATTTCAGAATTTACAAGAAGAAGCTTTTACATCAACAAATACACGTTTTCCTATAGAATGTAAACGTTTATTAAGGAGATTTTTTTTTAGGAAATATGGCAAAGCAGTAATATAATTAGGTATTTCAAAAATGCGCTCATTGAAAATATTGGACGTCACATTCCAAAAACCTCCCCCCCTTTCCCCTGTCACAAAAGGTCACGTTTTATGAAACACCCCCCTCCCCCTTGCGGCGTGGAGTCTTTTATGGACAGCCCCTTGTGGGATACTGATGGTTTCGTTGAGAAGAATGTTTTGTTGTTGTTGATGGCTGGCACAGATGTACAAATGGGGTTGTTTTGGGTTGGCGTGAAGGAACAGCTTTTTGGCAATATTTATTATAGGATTATTATAGGTAACAAGTGATTTGCACGGAACCCTTGTATCTTGGCCGAAAATCACATAAGATGGCATGACTTTCTTCAACGCATGCGTAACAAATGTACGCCATTTAGAATACCGGGGAAAAAGTTCTTTTTCGATGGAAAGAACCTCTTTGTATTGGGACATAGTTTTGCGAATATAAGGATCGGAGACGCTTGAGGGATCATGCACAGGCACTTCTATAGCACTATCTTCTATATATACTGATATGTTGTACTTGATGTTTTCATACTTTACACAGTACACATTGTTATTGTCTTTAGCGAATAGAATTGCATCCAACTCTCTATATAACTGGATGTAAACAACATTGTTGCATTGAAGTAAATGCACACCTTTAATATCAGGATGCATTTGCTCCTTAAGCAAACCTTCAAGTTTTTGCACTGCCAATAATAACTGTATTGTTTCGTATTGGCTGCGGTGGCTTTTGTTCGTTTTGTTCATTCATTTCGAGATCGTTCTATTGTTCACTGCAGAATGCTACCTACTTGGTTTCTTCCGTTCCAAACGTAAGCGGTTTTGTTTTATCGACTGACTTGGGTGAGATGTGAAAGCGAACTGAAAAAAAATGCTTTAGTTTACTGTTAATAACAGCTTTAAAAAACTGATATGGGCTTTCTCTTGGAAAATAATAGATTTTTCAGTATGGGTGTAATGATACAAGTATGGCCAGAGAGCATGAAATATTTTTTCTGTGTAAAATTCGTCTTTAATTTTGCCAATGTAACAGTCTTCAATATATTCACGAAATTACGAAATTATTTAAAATAGTAATAATGCTGCTTGCGTCTTGAAACTTTTTTTTATTATTAACAATACTACAGTCAAATCCGATTGCTGCTAATGCACAGTCTTGGCATTACATTCCTTTGTGGAATATGGCCTTTCTGTTTCAACAGACTGGCTAGTAATACTGTCCTTCTTGTAAGATCAGCGCCCAATGCATTGAACCGCCCACCCGGAACCTGACCTAGGAGATTGCTGCTAATGAAGTTTATTTAAAATGAATTCAGCAATGTATTCGAAAAGTAAGTCTAATTTCATCAGGCTTTGTAGCCGATTTCAAGCGTACATACCCACTGCATGGCAAGTACTATGATAATATTGGCACCATGAATTCTTCTTGATCGAGAATATAAGACAGAAAAAATGTCGGATGAAAATAATTAATATAACAAGGATTGTTCCGAGATCGCGGTTCAATGCTTAAGCCGCTGGTCGTCTGTCATTTGTCACAAAATGGCATTGTACATCCTAAATAAATCTTGATCAATTTAAAGAATCGGTTGAAAAATGACGGAGTTATAAAACATTTTAATAGGTCATGTCTAAATGGAACACCTTGTACCAATTGTGGGAGAGAAATCATGAAGTAAAATTTAATTGATGAACAGTCTTTTCGACCATGTACATGGACATTACTAGTCAGTTTTTTTTATTTAAAAGGTATTTTTATTCAGGCCTATTTGCGTATAAGCTTTACGTGGCCGAATTAGCCGATTTTTTAAATAATGTGTTTTTGAAGTGGATCTCGTTGTCACTCTTTTTCTAGGAGAAGAGGAGCTTCCATTTCCCTCCTGCGAGGGTTGAGGGGCACTTTGATCGTGACTCGTCTCGTCATCCATTGCCGCATCGGTGGTTTTGTTGTTGATTTCCGTCTTCTTTTCGTTTTCCTTGATGTTCGCAGTCTTGAGCTCGTTGCTAGTTGCTGTAGATGCGCCTTGTTGTACATTGGTTGCAGTTGCTGGTTGGTTCGATGGTGAAACAGGAGTACTGCGCTCACTAGTTTCCATTGTTGAACGGTTGACCTTGTCTTTGGTTGAAGATGTCCTTTTCGCAGTTTCGGTACAAGGTTTACCGTAGTGTGCAGGTTGTTCACAAAACTGGCATGTAACCAGCTGATTTTCATAGGTAATCAGCGTTTTACACGGATGTGTCCCACCTTGACCACAAATGATGTAAGATGGAATTGCCGTACGTAGATGCATACGTACCACTCGCACGCCATTCCGGATACCGGGGAAAAATTCCGCCATACTTCCCTTTCGATGGAAAGGATTTCACCGTACCGCGACATATTCTCCCGAACGTACTGATCGGTGACCGCCGGGGGGAGGTCATGCACGCATACTTCTATGGCATTGTCCACCATGTGCACAGGGATTTTGTATTCAATGTTATCACACTCAACACTGTGCACCTCGTTGTTAACCGAAGCGAATGCAATTGCATCGCTTTCACGTTTAAACATAATGTACACACAGTTAGACGCCTTGTTGAATTGAATCTCAGTTACTTTATTGGCGCCTAGATGCATTCGTTCTTTAAGTAAGATTTCAATTTCATTTGCTGCTGGTCTAACTTTGCAACGCTTGAAATCTATACAAATTAAATTTGGTCTTGCAGGCCAAGATTCCGGCTTTGTTAGATCGTATTTGACCATTCCGTACACTCTATTGTTCACTGTACTGTATTGTCTTTGTTTCTGTTGTTTCGACCGTAAATGATTTGCGACCGTAAATGATTTTCGACTGCGTCGTGTGAGATGCGAGCACGAACTGATTACTAGTCAGTTGTTGTATGTTCCCTCCGAACAATATACCAAATTCGGTTTCGGTTTCGCAATATTTAACTACGTTGAATTTTCAACATGCGATTCCGAAAAAATTTTACCTTTTTCGGTACCTAGAAATAACAATTCGAGTCCCAACACTACAGTGTCCACTAAAGATTGATTACCACCATGATATAATTTCATCATTCACTCTAATCAAAATGAAATCGGCAAAGGAAAACAAAAGAGCACTCTAACTCCGACTCCGACTCCGGCTCCGGTGCCAAATTCTCATGCGTTCATTTCCTTACAATGCAACACGATGCCGCAGAAACCCAGCAAGGCGCCGCTTCAGCAGTTTTGAAAGAAAATGGAAAGCATAACTTTTCCTTTGGCGACGACCTGCTTATTAGACATACCTTCATGTCAGATGCGTGGCTTTTCAAGAGATTAGATGAAAAAGGGAAAGTTGTTGCAATTGAATGCACTTCCCCCCGCCCGGTGTCGCGGGTGTTAGTTTACTCTCCGGGTGACGGGGTAGAGATTACACATCATCTGATCCCATGGGTTATGTTAGGTTTTGAATTAATTAAAAAATATCATCAAAAGTTTTGCATATAAGTTCCAAAATATGTGACATTTTGGAATGAATTCAAACTAAACTTTATTTCATTGCCGTTTCAACCTTCCGAGTGAACGGACGTGCTTTGTGTTTACTGCGAAAGCGTTGAAAACCAGTGCCGTGTGTGATAAAGTGACCGGACGATCAAAACTAGATCGCTATTGTGTAATAGACAATAGTGCTTTTTCCTGTGAGAGGTTTTATGCACATTATATACTGAAGCAGTGTATTGTTGTGAGCGGACGATCGAAACAGTACCGTTAGCCGGTGATTGTTCGATCGATCAAAACAGGCCCAGCGGTGTACGTGATATCACTGTGCGGATTAAAAAAGAGTGTGCTTTTTCCTCTCGGAGGTTTTTTGCACACCATCGCAGCGGCGATACGCCGATCGACGAGGGCTAGGCCTTGGTGGCCCCCGTTGGATTTAAGTTAAGTATCATTATTTAGTTTTTTTTCCTTCCTGCATTCGACTGTTCTATTTCTCCCCGATTCACTTATTTCTGTGCGGAGGTAGCTCCGCAACATGTCTAGTCTAAATTCTGACCCCCCCGTTCCCGAGGATCAAATGGAGACTTCCCTTGACTATAAAAAGTCTCGCATAAAGAGCTATCCGGATGGGCTCGCACTACCGGCCGGTCCTTATGCGGTCTATTTCCGGACCAAATCGAAAGAAAAAAAATTAAATATTTTAAAAATATCGCGGGACCTGTCCTCGCGATACAATACTATAAAAAGTTTTGATAAGATACGTCCAGACAAGCTCAGGGTCCTGTTTACCAGTTCAAAACAGGCTAATGAGCTCGTTCAAAATGATCCTTTTACGCGGGAGTACCGCGTCTACGTGCCAGCTCGCGAAGTAGAAATCGACGGTGTGGTCACCGATTCGAGTTTGACTTGCGAGGACGTTCTTAAGTACGGGGCGGGTTGTTTTAAAGACCCCTCACTTAAGAATGTCAAGATACTGGATTGCAAGCGATTGCATTCAGTATCGATCGCCGGGGATGGAACAAAGTCCTATCCCCAATCAGACTCTTATCGTGTGACCTTCGCCGGTTCTGCTTTGCCCAACTACATCCTCTTGGACCGGGTTCGTTTGCCTGTTCGCCTATTCGTACCCCGAGTAATGAACTGTACTAATTGCAAACAACTGGGGCATACAGCTACCCATTGCAGCAATAAGCCACGTTGTGCTAACTGTGGGGAAGCTCATGCGGACGGCTCTTGCGGTAAGGACGCTGAAAAGTGTCTCTACTGTAAGGAGGGTCCGCATGACCTCTCTGATTGTCCCGCTTACAAACTGCGAGGTGATCGAATGAAGCGTTCCCTAAAGGAGCACTCCAAGCGTTCTTTCGCAGAGATGCTTAAAAGTGCCACCCCTCCTAAACAGACAACGAACCCATATGCCTGCTTGTCAACTGACGAGAGCGATTCTGACGACCCTTTGGAAGGTCCATCTTCGGCGATCCCTCATAGCTGTAGGAAAAGAATAAATAAATCCTCTCATAAGCTACCTAGTAAGGGTTCGAAGGTGTCTTCCGAAGGGCTTCGAAAAGTTACAGCTAACGGGAATCGGGACACAACACCGAAGCAAAAAGCTCCTGGTCTCGGAAAACTCAATTCCGAGATGGAATTCCCACGACTTCCAGGGACTACAAAATCCCCAAGCGTCCCAGAAAATCTACCAGAGAACCAACTAGGTGCTGGACTTATCAAGTTCTCTGATGTTGTGGACTGGATTTTTACAACTTTCAATATTTCAGACCCTCTTAGAAGCATTTTAATTGCTTTCATGCCAACAGTAAAACATATTTGAAGCAGTTGACTGCAAATTGGCCCCTTCTTTCAGCGATTGTATCCTTCGATGGCTAAATCATCCACCGAGGTCACGGATCTAATCACTGTTTTACAGTGGAATTGCAGAAGTATCATCCCAAAAATAGATTCTTTTAAATTTCTAGTAAATAATCTGAAATGTGACGCATTTGCATTGTGCGAAACTTGGCTAACTTCTGAAATATCCTTAAACTTCCACGATTTTAACATTATTCGCCTGGATCGAGATGATCCCTATGGAGGAGTACTTTTAGGGATCAAAAAGTGCTATTCTTTTTATCGAATTAACCTCCCCTCGATACCAGGTATTGAAGTTGTCGCATGTCATGTTACAATCAAAGGTAAGGACCTTTGTATTGCTTCCATCTACATTCCCCCTAGAGCCTTGGTTGGGCATCGGCGGCTCAGTAATATCATAGAGCTCCTTCCCGCACCGACGTTGGTTTTAGGAGACTTTAACTCACACGGTACGGGATGGGGCTGTCTTCACGATGATAACAGATCAGCTATGATCCATGATATTTGCGACAACTTCAATATGACAATCTTGAATACGGGAGAAATGACACGGATTCCTGCACCACCAGCAAGACCAAGTGCGCTGGATTTATCCCTTTGCTCGACATCGCTACGGTTGGATTGCACGTGGGAGGTAATTCCTGATCCCCACGGTAGTGATCATCTACCGATCGTAATATCAATCACCAGCGGCTTAAAACCATCGAAGACAATCAATGTTTCGTATGACCTCACACGAAATATTGATTGGAATAGCTATGCGACTTCGATATCTGAGAAACTGGAAAGAACTCAACAACTTCCTCCGGAGGAAGAGTACACGTTTTTGGCTGGCTTGATTCTCGATACTGCGATTCAAGCTCAGACGAAACGTGTACCCGGCGCAAAAACTAACATCCGTCCTCCCAACCCGTGGTGGGACAAAGAGTGCACAAATTTAAACGCGGAGAGAGCCTCCGCGTATAAAAAATTCAGAAAAAATGGAACACCTGATAATTACCGGAATTACGCGGCGTTAGACGTTAAAACTAAGAACTTGATTAGAGCCAAGAAACGCGGTTACTGGCGTCGGTTTATAGACGGCTTAACGAAAGAAACATCTATGAGCACTCTTTGGAACACAGCCCGACGAATGCGCAATCATAACACCACGAATGAAAGCGAGGAATACTCCAACCGCTGGATATTCGATTTCGCTAAAAAAGTATGCCCAGACTCTATTCCGGAACAGAAGATCACCCGCGCCGCGACACCAAATACAAACGAATCACCGTTTTCGATGGTAGAGCTTTCACTTGCACTTTTGTCATGTAACAATAAAGCCCCGGGATTAGACAGAATAAAATTCAACTTGTTGAAAAATCTGCCTGACCCCGCCAAAAGGCGCTTGCTGAATTTATTCAACAAGTTCCTCACGGGTAATATTGTCCCACACGACTGGAGACAAGTCAGAGTTATCGCCATTCAAAAACCAGGGAAACCAGCCTCCGATCACAATTCGTATCGGCCAATTGCTATGCTTTCCAGTATCCGGAAATTGTTCGAAAAAATGATTCTGTTTCGTCTAGACAATTGGGTCGAAACTAATGGTTTACTTTCAGATACACAATTTGGTTTCCGCAGGGGCAAAGGAACGAACGATTGTCTTGCGTTGCTCTCAACAGAAATTCAAATGGCATTTGCTCGTAAAGAACAAATGGCGTCAGTTTTCCTAGACATTAAGGGGGCTTTTGACTCAGTTTCTATAAATATCCTATCTGAGAAGTTGCATCAGCATGGTCTTTCGCCAGTTTTGAACAACTTTTTACATAATCTATTGTCTGAGAAACACATGTACTTTGCGCATGGTGATTTGTCGACAATACGATTCAGCTACATGGGTCTTCCTCAGGGCTCATGCTTAAGCCCCCTTTTATACAATTTTTACGTAAGTAATATCGATGAATGTATCAACACATCTTGCACGCTAAGACAACTTGCCGACGACAGCGTTGTGTCTATTATAGGACCCAAAGCTGCCGATCTCCAAGGACCATTACAAGATACTCTCGACAACTTATCATCATGGGCTCTTCAAATGGGTATCGAGTTCTCTACGGAGAAAACTGAGCTGGTTGTATTTTCGAGGAAGCGAGAACCAGCACAATTACAGCTTCAATTAGGGGGTGAAACGATAGCTCAGGCCTTCACATTTAAATATCTCGGGGTCTGGTTCGACTCCAAAGGCACCTGGGGATGTCACATTAGGTATCTGAAACAAAAATGCCAGCAGAGAATCAACTTTCTTCGTACAATAACCGGATCATGGTGGGGTGCCCACCCAGGAGACCTGATCAGGTTGTATCAAACAACGATATTGTCCGTGATGGAATACGGATGCTTCTGCTTCCGATCAGTGGCGAACACTCATTTCATCAAGCTGGAAAGAATTCAGTATCGTTGATTGCGTATTGCCTTGGGTTGCATGCAATCGACTCATACGATGAGCCTCGAAGTGCTGGCGGGCGTTCTTCCACTGAAAAACCGGTTCTGGGATCTCTCATATCGTTTGCTCATTCGATGCGACATTTTGAATCCTCTGGTGATTGAAAACTTCGAAAGGTTAGTTGAGCTTAACTCTCAAACCCGTTTCATGTCCTTGTATTTTGATTACATGGCTCAGAATATTAATCCTTCTTCGTTTGTTTCCAACCGTGCTCATTTCTTGGATACTTCTGATTCTACTGTGTTTTTCGACACATCCATGAGAGAAGAAATTCGTGGAATTCCGGATCACGTGCGCCCTCAAGTGGCCCCAAATATTTTTTATAATAAATTTAGAACAGTCAACTGTGAAAAGGTGTTTTACACTGACGGATCAAACATCAACGAGTCCACAGGCTTCGGCATCTTCAATCAAAACATCACCGCTTCTTACAAACTCAGTGATCCGGCTTCAGTTTACGTCGCAGAATTAGCTGCTATTCAGTACACCCTCGAGATCATTGAAACCATGCCCAAAGACCATTACTTCATTGTCACGGACAGTCTAAGTTCAATAGAAGCTCTCCAGGCAATGAAGCCAGGAAAGTATCCCCCATATTTCCTGGGGAAAATACGGGAACATTTGAGAACTTTATCTGAACGGTCTTATTTAATATCGTTAGTCTGGGTCCCTTCGCATTGTTCCATTCCGGGCAATGAAAAGGCAGACTTATTGGCTAAAGTGGGCGCATTGGAAGGTGATATTTATGAAAGACCAATCTGCTTCAATGAATTTTTCAATATTTCTCGTCAGAAAACTCTCGAAAGTTGGCAAACTTCATGGACGAATGACGAACTGGGACGATGGCTACACTCCATTATCCCTAAGGTATCGACGAAACCTTGGTTCAAGGGGATGAACATGAGTCGTGATTTCATTCGCGTTATGTCACGGCTCATGTCAAATCACTATACATTCAACGCACATCTCCGGCGTATCGGGATCGTAGAGAACGGGCTCTGCACCTGTGGCGACGGTTATCAGGACATCGAGCATGTCGTGTGGTCGTGCGTAGAGTATCGTGACGCCAGGTCGAAGCTACTGGAATCCCTCAGGGCCCGAGATAGACCGCCTGAGGTGCCGGTTCGGGATGTGTTGGCGAGTCGGGATAGTTCATATATGCTTCTCATATACCAGTACCTTAAACACATTGATATACAAGAGTAATGTGTTATTCCTCGCTCAGAAAGTATAATCTCCACCTACAGGTTCGACACTAACATCCGCCCGATTCTCTCGATCCCCGTCCCTGTTCACCATCTTCATTGGAATTAACAAGATCTTTTTTTTTGTCACTAACTTTTTCGTTCCCCTTTCCCTGTTTTTTCACCATCTCGATGGCAACTAATTAGATCTCTGTCGTTTTCGAACATTTTGTTCCCACACCCCTTTTTTACCCCGTTTCCCACAATATTTACTCCTTTTTTTCATTCTCTTCCGTAACATCACCATCACCGGAAGTCCGCTCCAGTCAATGACCAGCATGCGGGCCACCCGCCGGGCCTTCGTAGCCTGGGGGTGTTTCCCGCGGACCCTCACGGACCGAAGAATGCGGCCAACATAGAAAATTACCATCGCCATCTGGAATCATCTCATCCTAAATTCAATTCACCGGCCACTACCGATCGCCAGATACTATATTACATAATGATACTACTCTAGTTTTAAGTTAGACGATAATTAAGATTAGTAAATTCCCTTGGCATCTTAGAGCTTAAGCAGTGTGCCTTAATATTATATTATATTATTGAATAAACTTTATTTCCACTCACAAAATCAAAAAATATATCAGTTTATTGAAACGATAAAAAGTTAGTTTATTTTAGAAGACGCATTTCGCGCCAAATCGTATTCGGAATTGTCAGCACTCACTCGGATTTTAATCAAATAGGGAAATTTTACCATTTTTATTCGAATAGAACAATTATAATCTTATTAGTCGAGTAGGCACATTATTTTACTAATTACTCGGCCTACAATCAACAGAATACATTGGTATTTTTCGATGTATAAGGAGTAATATAGTCGATAAAAAGAAGTAATATTGCCGATAAAAATAAAAAGAGAAAAACCAGCTAAAATCTTGGCCGTTTTTGAAACACAGTCTAAAACGATTCTAAAAAAACGGGGCTTGCTAGGTGGCTTGTGGTAACAGAGTCTGTACGTTCAGATGATTTTATTGAAATTCCGAGAGGGTACTGCAAACAACACAAGTAGCAAATGTAATCTGTTGAAATTTTAAAATATTGTACAGTTGTTGCAGAATTGTTTTTTTATGTTGGATATTTCAAGAAAGATTTTTAAAAACTGCTTTTGAAATATACAAAGTAATTGCACATCAAATCACCAGCTAACAGTCTATGTAGCGCTAACAGTTATAGAGGTTTTGCAAAAATATTCCTATTAAAAAGATAAAAAGAAGTAACCTTATCAAAAACTAACAAGTTAGACTAACTCAAAGTCTAACAAGTCAAAATTTCTGTCTTAACTGTATTCAACATCATATTGGCCGAAAAGACGACATAAAACTTTTCATGGATACTAGAAATATCAACGACACTGTAATATTCCAGAACAAAATCAATCTATTCCACATTTGATGCAGTAAAAGTCAAACTCAAGGTAAAAAATGTAACTCAGCAACTTTCAGTAGGAACAATGAAACTCAATCTATAGGCGTATATTTCAGAAATCAAATGGTAATAAAATGTAAAATCTGACAAGATTTAGGCATAATCTTAGACTTTAAGCTTACATTTGTGGTACTTTCAAGAGCCATATACAATCAAATTGCTAAGGGTGATTTTTTGCTGGTACCTTTTTGGCAACATTGTTTTTGACAACAGATCATGCGTGAATCGAGTCTTGTGTTATTTGTCATACTTGTTCAGTTTGGTCTACAATTTAATCATGAATGGACTTGCAACGTCTAACATTTGGTCGCAAAGTCGGAGTAAGGAGGAAGCTCACCAACCTTTTCATCGAAAAATTGTGTTCAGCGACGAAGCTCATTTCTGGTTGAATGAATACGTCAACAAGCAAAATTGCCGCATCTGGAGTGAAGACCAGGCAGAAGAATTGCAAGAGCTATCGATGCATCCCAAAAAAGTCACTGTTTGGTGTGGATTATGGTCAAGTGGCATCATCGGGTCGTACTTCTTCAAAGGCGACGATGGGCGGAACGTTACTATGAATGGCGAGCGCTACCGTGTGATGATTTTTTTTGCCTAAAATGAAAGAGTTCGACCTGCCTGACATGTGGTTTCAACAAGACGGTGCCACATCCCACACGGCACGTGTGATTTAACGCCTTTGGACTATTTCTGGTGGGTCCATGTTAAGGCTCATGTCTGACGCACTGGAAACCAATATTGTCAATATGTTATTACATAGAACCTATAATTTCGATGATACACTCCTCGGTTCTTCGTAGCCGACCTGGAAGGATTCTTAGTGTCAGTAGAATCCATAGTACTAGCCATGCAATGATTCTGTACACTAAGAATCGGCTGCGAAGTCTGTTGAAACAGAAAGGCCAAATTTCACAAAAGGAATGAAATCCCAAGACTTTGCTTTGATCGTTCTATCGATTCTAATGAAGATTTCATAAATTTTCTCAATTTTTTTAGTCGAAAGTAGATCACAAACAGCAGCGGTGACAGTCTTCTGCGTGGTTTAATGCCTTAAACGCTCAGGTCGTTCTTTCATTCGCATTTCGGACGTTGCACAGTGGTCCAAAACTGGAAAAAGACGGTCAAAAGTCTGTACTGACTTTCTCTGATTTTTAAGAGCTAACGTGTCTTAGAAGAAGTTTTACAAGATTATATTACGCTTCTTTTGAAAGTGACACCTTAATTTTTGTTAAGTACCAATTTCGAATAAAAATATTTTTTTTTCACCAAAAAATTTTTGTTTTCAATCTCATTTTGAAAAAAAAAAAATATTTGAATTATTTTTGCTGAAGATATAAATTATGTGAAAATATTATTTTTGGAGATATATTCACTTTATTTTAAAAACAGTTTTTTGGACTTATCTACGTAGAATCTCTATAACCTAAGTATCTAATACGAAGTGCACGTAAACACGCATAAACAAGCAAGCTCATACTTACACGTGCAACTTAAGCAAACTGTTGTGATTTTTGTTTTGTTTACTTTTTGACAATTAACAATATTAGAAAAAATCTAAGTGGAACTCGATGCAATTGTTTAGACCTTTTCAAAGTTAGGTTTAAATATTGAAAATCCGAAAAATTATCAAAAGTTCAACACATATTAAAAAAATGGAAAAATGTTTTCCAAACAAAATATGAAAAAGTATTGAAAAAGTACAAACCTTTACGAAGAGATTTCATTTTTAAACGTGTAAATAAATTGAGTTACAACACGTTTTTCAAGACGATATGTTGATCGTGCGATGCTCACTTAGAGATGTGCGAAACAGCTCATACCGGTGAACAGCCTCCGAACCGATCAGCTCACTGAAGGGAATCGAATCAATGTATCAGCTCATCAGCTTATTTAGATTGAACTGAAGGTTTGTTATGAGCGTCGTTTTTCTTACTCCGTTTTACTATGCATGATCGAAATCATTGATGCACAAAGAACAATGCTATGCGAACTAACTTGTCTGTAAATTATTATTATGTCATATTTGAGAATATCTGCAAAAGTGGCATCCTTGAATGTACCTTAGCCTACTGAGTGAGAGGTAAGATTTCTTATTGACAATGGCTCATTCAATCTGTTAAAGAAGGATAGATGCACATTTTGAAGAACTGACAAGAGCTCATTCACACATTTCTTCTCATTTATATAACTCTCTTTTCAAGAGCCGAAGATCCGTTCAGCTCGTAGCTTGTTTCCACTTTACCAGCAGGGATGCCAGGTCATTTTTTCAAAAATTTGTGATCAAGCAAAAACCTGTCTATGCAAAATCTGTGCACGTTTCCCCGTTTCCATAATAACTGATCGGAATCATTTTGGTAAGAAAAAAAAAGGTCTCACTATTTCCTACCGCTCTGTAATTTTTGGTGCTAAACTGTGATCAATTTAAAAAATCTGTGATTGATTTCAGAATCTCTGTAAATCTGTGACCATTTTCAGAAATCTGTGCCATTTTTTAAATCTGTACAAAAGGTTGAAAATCTGTGAAACACAAATTAATCTGTGAACCTGGCATCTCTGCTTACCAGTTCGGTGAACTGGTGAGCTGCGGTTCTTTCAAGCTGTGAGCTATCAGCTCACTTTAATGATTCGATTCACTGGAATAGCTCAGGAGCGAATTGCCTATCTCTATGCTCACTGCAAAAGTGGGTTACAGAAATAGCAAACGAATGACACCCTCCGTTTCTGAATCATGCCTGGTTTCAGCATGGCCATAGCGAAAATGAGTCACACGAATAGTACTCAGGATATTCTCATTGGAAAATAAATTAGATTAGGAATATATTTTCCTATAACTATTGTAAAAGTTTGCTGCATTAAGTTGCATATTTCGCTTCGGTACAAGGTTTCTTAGGTAAAAATAGGTAAAACGATGTATAACTTTTCCAGAAAAGAGTAAACCTATGCATTACCTTCTACAAAATTATGCGATTTTATATTTTCTACAACTATTCCAAATGAAGTAAGGATTAAAAAATAACTTGAAACAAGTTATGATTAGAAAACTAGTCTTAAGGGGGTTGTCATAATTCAATAACTAAAACTAACTTTGAAAAGGCCTAAAAAATAAGTTCCATCGAGTTCCACTTAGATTTTTTTTCATAGTATTGGGCATATCTTTTCCTATAAATTTTGTAAAAATCAGCTGCATAAAGTTGCATATTTCACTTCGGTGTAAGGTTTTATCATAGGTAAAAAAAGTAAAATATTGTATAACTTTGCCAGGAAACAACAAACCTATGCACTACCTTCAACAAAAATATGGGATTTTTTATTTTCTTCAGTTTTTCCAAAGAAAGTATGCATAAAAAATAACTCAAAACAAGTTATGAATAAAAAACTGATTTTAAGGGGGTTGCCATAAAAACGCTTTGTATATCCGAAACGGTGCGACCTAGACTTTTAGTATATTTGACAAAGTAAATTATTTTCAATAGTTTCAAAACTTTGTAGGAGAAAAAAAAAATTTCTATCTCTTCAGAAAAAAAGTTATGGTTATATTTTTTGTCAAAGTAGGCCACGAACAATTAGGGATAGAATCAAATTACGCGGTATATATTTGTAAATAATTTCTTAAAAGCAACTATATGCATTAAACGAACAGTTTGGCAGCTACTGATTTATGTCCACGTTTTTATTGATTCGAACCACTGTGCGTCGTGGCAAGCAGTCGCCTTCAACCTGCAGCAGCAGGGAACTGAATTGTGGATTAAATTCTGAAATTGAACCTGGATTCTGGTCAACCTGAATACTGAACTTAATTTCAGATTTAAAACTTAGTTTCAATTTTCAGTTCCAGAATACAGGTTCAGAATTCAAAACTATGACTCTGGATCCTAATTCTGGATTCTGATACTGGTTTCTTGACTAGATTTCGGATTTGAATTTGGTTCCTTAATTTATGTTTGAGATTCGAATTCTGATTTAGGATATAAATTGATGACATTTTAGATCAGAATTTTGGAACTAAATGGTAGATTTGAACTCCGAACCTGAATTTTAGGGCTGACTCCTTAACCAAAATTCCACTCCTGAATTCAGTTTCAGAATTAAATTCCTAAATTCAATTTCAGATTTCGTTTCCAAAATTCAGAGCCTGCATGCTGGAACTAAATTCGGAACATGGATTCTGGATCTAGATTCAGTATCTTTATTCAGACTCTGAATTCAAGCTTAGAATTCAGTTCTAGAATTAAATTCACAAGTTGGATTCTGAAAATAAGCTCAGTTTAATAATTCTAGAACTAAACTAATGACCTGATTGATTGATCTGGGCTCCGAGTCTCAATTTTGCAACTGATTTATAAGCTTGTTCCAGATTTTGAATCTAGTTCTTGAATCCAGTTCCAGAATTCAGTTCTGGTCTAGAATTGTTGTTCTGGTAGCCTCAACAGCTGTCAACTTTGAATAAATTCCCGCAATCGTTTCGTACTAGAACCAATAATATATTCCCAAAGGATTATATAGAGTTTGCCTATATTGAGTATCCAAGTCTGCAAAAAAAACTGTATTTGTTTCGTGTTATTAAATGGTAGAATATGTTGGTCGTCAATAAGTCGTATAGATGCATCATTTCAACTCTGGAAGAGAAGTAATAAAAGTAGTAAAATTCACACAATCTACTGATATTAACGAATATGGATACTTGGAAGTGTGAAAGAAGCATATCAGATTTATTCGATTTTACGTACTCCAGTTATGTCCATGACATTACCCATTCACCTTTTTAAAATTTTTACTTCGCAATTCGAATCATTTATTTACCTTGTTCGATTTCGTTTTCCTTTGGGTGACACTATACAGATGACAGCTTCACGTCATAGCAAGAAGATGAAAAACTTTTCTGGCTGTATAGATTGATTTCGAAAAAAGCAAATCTAGAACTACACAGAAAAGCCTTTGTAAAATATTTCCTTTTGTGGAATTAGATCTTCTGTTTCAACAGACTTCATAGCGTACAGAAAAATTACATGGCTTGCTAAGATTTTACTGACACTAAGAATCCTTCCAGGTCGGGATTGGAAAATACGACATCTGTGTTGTTAGACCAGCGCCTTATGCATTGAACCACCGACCCGAGACAGGAATTTCGCAGCTTTCGGACAATACACACCCTTTTCTCGTAGTCAAACGTCTAGACTTATGAAACCTACCAACCTCCTCTTCATAGTTAGTCTAAGTGGTTGATGAACGTTCCAAAAGATCACACTCTTCTGTATGCGGGTTTCAATCCCTATGAGAGTATTGTAATAATGCTTTATTTTACTTCATATGCATAATTTTCTCACTTCAACTAGGAAAAATTATCACGCTAGCTTTAATTGATGCAGAAAAGATTTGGATTCATCGATAGCTCAATGAGCGCATCCGGCTTGGTAACGAACACGAATGGCTGAATAAGGAAGCGGTTTATTAAATGACAGTTGAGTGCGACATGAGCACAGCTTAAGTCAGTTGGACAAACGCCATATGCTTGGTCTTATCAGCGGGATGTTTTTTAGTAAGAAAAGAACCGTCTGCCTGCAGTGTCGAGACTTGCTTCAAGGATCTCAGGATCTCGAGATGGATGGATGGATGAACGCACGCTAAGAGAAGTGAATATTTCCGGTATACCTTCGTCCTTCTTCGGTCGGCTTTTGGCTGCAACGCTCTCATCCTTGTTTTTGTTCGATTACTTTTTCAAGCATGTCATTTCTCCGAGATGCTATTATGTCTACATTGGTCATGGTACTTGCTTCTTCATCTGGCCGGATGTTATATTGTGTTTCTTTTTATGCTGGTTTGGTCCTCTGCTGACTTTTCGAAAGCTCTCCTGCGCGCAGTACATGGAATCAATTTTTTACGTATTGTGAACAACTTGTGCCACGTGAAGATTCATTTCCTGTCGTAAAGATTTATCATCTGTTGCTGCACCTCAAGAACAATACGCTTTTGATCCATCCTAAACGTAAATGTGATATTATATGGAAAAGATCCTGAAAGATGCCTGCGAAGATTTTTCAACACCAAACTAATTGAAAACTGCATGGTTGAGGTGAACAAAAGCTTGTCGGCGACTAGTTGAACATTCTGAAAATACGTTCGCAACTAGACGTAGGTCAATGGCACCGGTCAAAGTTTTATCAGGCTCCATAAATGAACCTGTCTTCCGAGACCTTCATATGCATGATTAGGTTGCAATATTACACACATTGTACTGCCCGGACACTATGTTTACACTATTCATCATCACAAGGCATCTAGGAAGCCTTCCCGTACGCCACCGATTTATCCTGCCCGGTATGATTCTGTGCCAGTTTTATCACTCGCGTTTAATTAATTGAAAACATCAACAAACCGTGAAAGAGTCATACTGAGCACTGGGCAACCACAGACCCTTGCGGACCTCGAACTCGTGTACCATACAAACTTGTAGTAAAACCAACCGAACTTGTTAGGTCCGTTGCTCCCCTTTGCAACGGCGTGGATGCTGGCTGGTGTTCTACAGGACGACAGCAATAGTGTACGGTACGGCAGCTACTATCACTTCGTTATCGTTATCCTCCATATGCCATGCCATGATAGAGATAGGAAACGGCTTTACGCGACCACAAATGACATCTTTCATCCCACAGTGTCGCCAAGCATTTCCGCTCGGTATGTGAGCAGCGTGATGCCTATGTAACCAAGATGTGTTTGGATCGATCCGGTTGAGTGACCTAAAATACGACCCCAGGGTTTGTACTGTTTAACGTGGTTTGATGATACAGTGCTACTTGTCGGTGGCTTTGTCAGTTTCATTTTGTGAAAACATTTTTTTTTTCAATATGTATTGATATTACACATATTACTAATAGGGTCATTGGTATTACAGACATTGAAGCTATTCACGTGTGAGCGAGCCGTTTAAAAACTAACCTGAAAAAATCGTGTAAATTTACGTCTTCTGAGACCGACATATATGGGCGTCAAAAATGACTCAATTTTACAGTAAATATAGCTTATGTTTAATGTATTCTGACATATTTTCAAGTGCTAAAACATGTAAATTTACACGTTTGCTTGAAAAGCGGGGTATGTTTGACGTTTCACGGATTACGTTTTTATGAATTGTGTCATACACACTAAGAAAAGTTTACATCTTTATAGATGCACATAAATGGAGCGTCGCGATTCACTTATATTCACGATTCAAAACATGTAAAGATAAGTCATATCAGTAACTTCACAGGCAATGTAGCTTAAGCTTACATCGATATAGACGCGAAGTTTATTTTTACATGTTAGTAGATGTGATATTGTGTCATCACCGAAGAAATTATGGCATGTTTGAATTTACGTCAAGCGTAAATTTCATTTTTTCTAAGAGTGTATGTGGATTTGCGTCACCTGTAAATCTCATAGTTTTTTTTCTGTGTATCGTTGCAAATCCCAACCAACTTATATTTCATTTTAATGATGATGAATATAAGTACTACACAGAAAAAAATAATGAAATTTATACGACATGTAAATCAATGATACTATTTAATAGACATTAGTTGAATCGAAAATTTGATATTAAATCATCAGCTTTTATTGTATATTGAAAAATAAAAACCTGAGAAGTGACTTTAAATTCGATTTTCTGCTCCAAATATGTGCATGAGAATAGATGAAAACATTTTTATCTGTGTACATTGACATTTTACGTAGCGTATATGGAGCATTTCGCACTGAATTTTTTGCGTTCCCATCTGTCATTCAATCAGTTTTTTGTTATAGCTCTGTCATCTTTTGATGCATAAACTTGGAATAATTCGTATTTTGTTATCAGCAGGGCTTTCTCTTTCTCTGCTCTCTTTTTTTCTAAGGGGCACGCTAGTGCACAATTTTTGTAGTTCTCCCTTGGCGAAAGATCACATGGTTGAAGTCGAGGTTAATAATATTTTAGGAAATAATAATAGGCTTAGGTTTCATTGTTATTACATTTTCATATTCGTTGGCAATACACGTACAAAATTTTAAATCAGTTTTCAAATTTTTATCTAATCCTTTCAAGTTTATGAACTTCCCAAATTGCATCTGAATTCGCCTTGTGGTTCTGATGCAACAAGGTAATGAAAGTTAAAAATTTTCAAACAGTCAAATAACGACTTTAAAAAATGCCGAAATTGTCTAATCTGATCTTCAAACTCTTTTGAAATTCGAGTTTTTCAAGTTGTAGGATAATGAATGTAAAAATTTCCATCCTCCGTATGGTTGATGATTTTCTCTTACAAAAAAATCAAATGTATTAAGTGTACAACTTTGCTTCTGCCGTTTTTTTTTCCAAAATTTAAAGCTTTATTGCAAAAAAGTGTTTACAGATGTATTATTCAAAGTATTG
The DNA here is from genome assembly GCF_030247185.1 of Malaya genurostris. Taxonomy (NCBI): domain Eukaryota; kingdom Metazoa; phylum Arthropoda; class Insecta; order Diptera; family Culicidae; genus Malaya; species Malaya genurostris. The sequence continues at coordinate 238,538,185 of NC_080571.1, read as the reverse complement.
TCCGTCACTAGCGACAACTTTCTCCCATCTTCCTGGAAATTTTCGGATTCCGACTCGAAAAAAAGAGTCCTTTTTGACGCTATCCATGAAGCAATCCATTTTTCCAACTCTTCGAAGGATTGAAAATGTTGATCTGCAAGGCCGTGTGCCATCGAACGGAATAGGTGGAAGTCAGAAGGGGCGACGTCTGGGGAATACAGCGGGTGGGGCAATACTTCCCATTTCAGCTTTTCCAGGTACTTTTTGACCACTTTTGCGACGTAAGGCCGAGCATTGTCGTGTTGGAGGATGACTTTGCCATGTCGCTCTTGATACTGTGGCCGCTTTTCTTTTAGCGCGCGACTAAGGCGCATCAGTTGCGTTTGGTAGCGATCTCCTGTGATGGTTTCACCCGGTTTTAAGAGCTCGTAGTAAATTGTTATTCATCTTTGAAGGTTTTTTCTCTTCCACCATCATGTTTGTCTTCGACATCGAAATCACCATTTTTAAAACGTTGAAACCACTCCCGACACGTTCTTTTACTCAGAGCAGCATCACCGTAGGTTTCTGAAAGCATTCGATGCGCTTAAGTTGCATTTTTTTCGATTTGTAACAGAAAAATGAAACTTCCCGCAAATGGCGAGAATTGGGCACATAAACAGACATTTTCGAGCGTGAATAATACGAAAACAAGAACAACTGTCACTGAAACGGCGATGACAATTCGTTAGGCACTGTACACACTCACTTTAAAGGCATTATCATCTATGTATTTTGACCAGCCTCAGCCGGTACAGCCACCTATCGGAAAACTGCGGAAGCAAAGTTGTACACCAGAAAGTGTGACAAATGTTTTTCAAATGATAGGCTCTAAACCTGACTATGGGAATTTACTAATAATGAAAATGAAAATTTTTCACGTTTGAGAAGACAGTTTTTTATAAGATACCTTATCATGCCGATTGTTGAAACGAATTCTTGATTTTGTACGCGTTCATTTCCAACTCCTAGTCATCTTTAAAGAGATTCTGACGAGTCGTCGTCTTTCCGTCAAGTAGATGAAAGATCAGAATTCTTTTTCATTCTAAAACTGAATAAGATCATTACTTTTAACGCAACTTACCTGCATTAGATTCCCAATCACTTACATAACGTCAATAAGTCAAAAAACTCATGCAGATTGATAAGAAAAAGGTATTAGAAGGAAATTTAGCTCTTCGAGCCAGAAAAGCTTTCTGACCCTATGCGAGAAGTTAGGATTCGAACCCTGGTGGGCTGCGTGAAAGGCAACACCCGTCACTCTGAAATTATTTGAATGACCGTCGATTTAAATGATGGTTTATAATTCCATTCACTCATTATTCTATATTTTCGGAACTGCAAGTCGGATCGAATACAAAACTGTATGATACCGTAAATTTGATACCTTGCATATGAACGTGTTACAATCTATTAAACAATTTCATGAGATGTTTTATTTATTTATTTTATTTCGCTTTAGAGGTTTTGGTCATTTGTATGGTGCTCTCGAATCCGATATTCTAGACCCAGACAAACCCAAAATGGTTCGTATGGCCATGAATTAACACGAATAAATTGAAATAGTTTTGAGTCCAATTTCAAAGATTTTTTGTTTATTCAATGGCTTGGCTAAAAGCGGTTTTGTGCTTTGGCCACATAACCGATTTCACTATTCTTTACATTTCATCTTGGCTTTTAGCAAAACCCTTAAATAACCAAAATATGTGGTCGGCCAGTTCAGTCATAACCCTGTAATTCCTGAATCGGGAGTCAGGATGGGATAAAATTTTGCATGGCCTTCTTTTCGAAAACGATTGAACTTTTCTATTCCTATTCAATTAAATTCACTTAATTAATGATTGTAATTTAATTGATTTGATTCAAAATTTTTACCAATCAGTGTAACCATTTTTGAGAAAACGTAGTTCCAAATCAGATGTTTGGGTACCTTTCGGAATCGAAAACAGAATACCGGTAAATCTGAAATAAGCTTGTTTCGTAATCGTCTATCAAAATCCACAAACCCGATAAAACAGATTAATTAATATTAAATTGATATTTTTATACCAATCGACGTGTATCTCTCAAACCGGAAGTCGGATTATAAAACAAGATATTTTTATGGGATTTCTATACCTTTCATCTGAATCTTTGCTGGATGAAATCGGTCCAGCCATCTACGAGAAGAATCAGTGGCATTATTTTAATTTCGTTATACATATCACTATGTTGTTCCGAAACCAGAAGCCGGATCCAAATGAAATTAAGGAACCTTTTATGCGACCATAGGACTTTTCATGTGAATCTAAGTTGTTAGAAATCCGACAAAATTGAGTAAATTTTTTTATCACACACATACATGGTGATCTCGACGAACTGTGTCGAATGGTCTAAGAAAAAGTTATGTTCTTCCAGCAATTATTGCTGAACGCAGTTTTAGTCATTACAAATACAAACATGTGTTGAGCTCGAAAATACTGTCATTTTTCTAACACAAATGTCATATTCAAACGATTATGTTGCCAAAAACGAGCCATGCTAAAATCGAAACGAGATATAATGTCATGAAAGAGGATGCTGTACACAGTCTATGTGGTGATTGGAAACAATGGCATAGAACAGTATTCAAAGTCGTGTTACACTTTACGCCCAAGCTTAGCTTTTTATCATGCAGCGCTAAAAACCTGCTACTACTGGAATAGGGCATGAATCTCTTACACAAAAATATCGATATTTTCGTTTAAAATTTACGGTTTGTTGGATAGCTTAGATACCCGGGTTGGCGGTTCAATGCATAGAGCACTGGTCTTACAAACCAGTTGTCGAAAAATGGTCGTATGTTCGACCCCCGACATGGAAGGATTCGTTGTGTCAGTAGAATTGTAGCACCAGCCATGGAATGGTTCTGTACACTCTGAATCGGCTGCGAAATCTGTTGAAACAGAAGGTCAAATTCCACCACAGGAATGTAATACCAAGGCTTTGCTCTTTGGATAGCTTTTACCGTGTGAAATCAAATTTTCAAAACATATTTTGTTTACTTATACAGTTGTGGCAGACTGAAAAATTTAGACATAAAACTTCGTATAATTCGAAAAGTTTGATCAAAATCGGTCCAGTCTTCTTTGAGATATTCACCTTTTCGTTAACAACACACATACAGACACATACGGGCATTTGCTCAGTTCGTCGAGATGAATCGATTAGTATATGAGACCCGACCCTTCAACTGTTGGTAAATTTTTCTAAAGTTTGAGCGAATTCAATATCAATTTCCTGCCATAATTCTGAACACTTCCCTGGTAGAAGTGATTTGCAAACCAATAACAAATTTTAATATTAAAATCTAACATCTCAATGGTAAACATCGACATTATTTAGTTTGACGTAATAGCTAAAATATCAAAATTCATAACAAGGTCTGCACGCGGAAATAGCATCAAAATAAAAAACTCTGTCATTGTAATATTGAAGCAAGAATAGAATATTTATAGAAGACGATTTTTTTAGTTATTATGATGATGAAATGCAAACGGCATATAATGGCTCAACATAAAACGCTAAGCAGACGAAAAGTAAATGCTATTATTTTGGACCAATGTATTAACAAGCTAGTACAGACTTTTTCAAAAATGATGTGTAAAGCATACATGTGAAAATCTGTTAAAAATCTCTTTTGCGCACGACTTTGCACGCATGAATTACCATTGTATGGAAACTCGAAAAGAAGGGCTGCTCGCAGCGCCCCTACAGGAGTATTGTTACTTGGTGATTGCTTTTCAAAACAACCGTTAAATTTCTTACACACATTTAAATCTCTACTTGGATGTCTGTTTTCTGTGCTAACACATAACACATCATCAAGTAGTGTGACTGACACCCATATGGCGCTATATCATTGACAAATCCAAATGGTATTTGTTAAGCATCAACTTTTAAGAGACTACTTGTGAATTTTCATGACATTTCGATTAGTCAGACACAAGCCGCAGCCATTTCAGTGAAGCTACTTTTGATATTTTCAAAACAAATTGTTGTGTTAATTTATCAACTTCAACTTATTTAAGCACTGACTTCTAAAGTGTTATCGAAAAGTACCACTTGTTTGCTGATTTTAAACGTGGTTTGCACTTGGTTTGCTGATTTTAAACGTGGTCGTACTGACACCTATAATGGTGAACATCTCCACTGCAACCGGTGAACCTCGTCCGAAGCATCCAAAAGTACAACTAGGAAGGTTGGGCTTCCTAGGGAAAAAAATCAATAGTGAATACTATAGGCATAGCGCTGTTTGATCGTTCGTCGAAGAAAACCCACTGTTTCACCAAGACAATGCACTGATTCACAAGTCGATGGTAACGATGGTTGAATAGAACGAATTACATTTCGAATTGCTCCTCATCCACCGTATAGTCCAGATCAGGCCCACAGTGTCTACTGGCTATTCGCTGATCTAAAAAAATTCTCGCCGGTAAGAAATTCAACTAAAATGTAGAGGCAATTGCTGAGCAAATCCTCCTACATGCACGGCATCGAGCAATTAAAGAAGCTTTAGAATGATTGTTATGCAATACACTTATAATAAGCACCGATGTGCTAAGTCCTTCCTGTCGTGCCAAGCGGTTTATGTTGACTGCAGCTGGCATAACACTTCACATAAACTGCACTGACGAAGGCGTGATATATGACTACGTAATATAAGTCGACTTTAATCAACCGCAATCAGCTTTCCTTTCGGAATGCGATAGAAAATTTAATCAATGATAACATTTACAAAATAAAATAACGTAGAATCTATTTTACTGATCACTTCACACCAACAAACGGCTTTGTGGTCAACTGTATCATTCCTCCAAAAAAGTCGTAGCGCCTTTAGTTCATTTCACCCCACTAAGCGCTGTAGCTAAAATTAGCTGATGCCATAACAAACTTGTTCGCTAACGGAAATCTAGTGAAACCGGAAATTTATTAACTTGTTTGTCATTTTTTCAAGAGTCAATGAAAATTACGAAACTACTATATTCGTCCGCACTGTGATGCGACAAAGTTTTAGATTTTTCTGAACGAATTTCAAGAAACGGTTACGGTTTGTTTAATTATTGCCAAACAAAACGTCAAAAGAAAAAGACTGAATTGAATTTGACACCGAGAGATCCATAAATCATTTAGTGAAAACTTATCACAGATATAGAAATCGTGGGAAAATATGGGACCATAAAACTATTGCTGACGATTCCCTTCAGATATTGTAAATTTTTTTTTCTGTCTTTCGAAAATTTGCATATTTTACACCTCTAGTACGGGTAATTATTTACCACCAATCGATTTTATAGCTTCCACATGGCTAAATATGACTGCAGCTAAGTTCTCACGTTCCGAACCAAGACTGTCATAAATATATTTGTGATTTTCCATTACTCTTGGCTTCGTTTCCGAAAGGACACCGATCTTTGCCGCGGCAGGTAGGAACCTGAATCAAATGAATCCTAATTTTCAGAATCTTAACAGGTAACCATTGTTCGCAACCGTTTTCTCACCTCCCTAAAGCCGCTTCTCATAAACACCGTAAAAATATGGTGCTTTCGTAAGATTCTGTACGTGCCTTTCGGGAGGAGGCTAGCCCGAATGAAAACACCGTATCAGGTGGAAGGAAGGAAGGAACACTAAATGGTTTACTGCTAAACCAGCCGACGAAAGCCGAGACCGAGGGTACAATAAACCTTTGGTCCTCATTTTGCCCCGGAATCAGCTAAACAATCAAACTGACTTTGCCTGAACTCGAAAACAGAAACTTTTTCCCACCACATTTGGCTAGTTAGTCAGGATAACGAGCTGACTTCGTTACTTGTCCCACTCTCGGATGCCGGTGTCCCTGAACCATCGGATATCGACACTGGTCTTTTTGCTTTTTTGCTTTCCCCCGACCCAAACAACTTCAACTGTTCCTTGGCAAAACACTGAAAATGATGTGGTGTAAGAAGTGGGACGCAATAAAGGCAAAGGTAACAGTCTGATGTGGAATCTGGTGACTGAATTCAAGTGCGAGTCCGTTGACCGATTGGTCCTCTTTATCAACGTGTAAAGGATGTGCTGAGATAAAAGATCTTCGGTGTTTAGAAAAATCCTTTGTGTTTAAAACTGTTTTTATAGATGCAAGAAGAGACAAAAAGTGAAATCAGTCCACTGTGCATCGTTTGAAAGGATGGTCAAAATTTCACTATCACATTTTTGTTGGTTAACGCTGATTGTATGTTCTTTTGTCATCGATTGAAGCTACAAAGCAATGAGATTTCGTTATTGAATTAAGATTCACGCAGTCACCACAAATGTTAACAAATAAAACTAATGACATTATAACAACATAACCTGCGAAACACATTGAAATAAAAAACCGATTTCGAATTGCGTTGTGCAATAAAGTATGGATGCTTATGCATGATATGGTGAATATAGTTCCAATATTTGAATTCACTTTTTCAATAATTTTTCCCGATCAAATGAATGGGAGAGTACAAAGTGAGATAAAAATAAACGATAAATTCAAACGCTGATTACTTTGATTGATTGATTTTATATCCATACATCAGATTGTGTGGAGTAGATGAAGAATATCCTGCATTTTATTGCGAATCTTTGTCTAAGCAATATATTTATAAGTCCAAGCAAAATCAACTTGTTAATTCTCCTACTGGTATTATGAAGCTTATCATTCCGAAAGTCTCATTTTAATATTTTATGACTAATTCTTGACACAAATTTAGGATACACCCAATTATTTCCAGATTGATTCGGGCAATACACAAAAATGTGCACTTCGGTGGCTTTGAAATAACTGTACGGATAGAAATAAGTGCTGATTTTTTTGCACTCGTTGTAGCTTCCGTCACGTTGTAGCTTTCAAGTGAACCTTAAATTGTCTAATTCGATTGAGCCGTGCACTTTGTTGGTTACGTCACTTATATGATTATTGTTTCGGAACTAACTATTTGACCATGATATGATATCAAAGTTTGTCGAGTTCGGTTGAGTAAGCTTTGAGAAAAAATGCAAACTTTTACGTCACTTATACGATTATATCTTCAGAACCTGATAATAAATTATAAATTCAGGACCGGAAGCTAAATTTTATTTAAACTGTGATCGATATTTGTCCAAACTAGTAGAGAAAATTGCATGGATTGAAAAAAGTGTCGTTTGTCGGTTACGTCACTTATTCGATTCTATATCCGAAACCAGAAATGTTCACCTTGAGCCATCCGAAACCGATCAATAGTAGATTTCAAACGAACCAATGATTGCCTAAACCGTTATTGTCATCTCCGAGAAAATTGAACGAGTAGAAGAAGTGCGGTTTGTCGATTATGTCATTTATAGCTTCGGAACCAATACTACTCGCCATAATTCTTCCGAAACTGATCAATGGCCTCTCAGTAGTTTTCAAACGAGTCTAATATTGTTCAGTCATTTCCGATCTAATCCGGCGAATACGTGTGGTTTGTCAAATACGTCACTTTTGTGAATATATCTCCTGAACCGGAAGTGTTTGACAATAATCTAAAAATGAATGAGCCTACGATTCAGGGCCGCATTTACAGAAGGGTAGTGGGGTCTTGTGCCCTCGGGCTCACGGTTTTAGGGGCCCCTTGGTGGGACCAACCGAGCAAACATAAGATCATTTAGTCTTTAGGGGCACACCAATAAATCTTGCCCCCGGGCCCATTAATACGTAAAAGCGGCGCTGCTAAGATTGTTAAAATCGGTAGATTCAGCTCTAAAACCTGTTTTAATCCACCTAGTGGTGTAATGATGCCTTTCTCATGTCAATCATACTATCATATATAATACTGTGATAGTATTCAAAATAATTTCGATTCTTAAAAGACTAATTGAAATCGGTTTGTTTGACCGTCTAATGATAAAAACTATCAATTGGAGAAGATTTGAGGTAGATTTAGAAAATTTTTCACGGTTTTTCGTCCTCTTCAGTGAAGGTAAAAATTTTTAATACACTTTACCCAATATTTCCGGAGAAGATTTGACTCTAACTTTGTGAAAATCGGTTCAGTCATCTCCGAGAAAAGTGCAAAAAAAACGTTACATACGCACCTACACATACGCACCTACACACACACACACACACACACACACACACACACACACACACACACACACACACACACACACACACACACCCACACACACCCACACACACACACACACACACACACACACACACACACACACACACACACACACACACACACACACACACACACACACACACACACACACACACACACACACACACACACACACACATTTTGCGTACTCGACGAACTGAGTCGAATGGTATATGAGACTCGGCCCTCCGGTTCAAAAATCGCTTTTCACAGTGATTGCATTACCTTTCTATATGAGAAAGGCAAAAATTGGTAAAAGTGCGATTTTTTTTAAATAACTATTTATTGGAATATGAGTTAAAATTTAATTATTAAGACTTAAATTGGGTGTTCAGCCACAAGTGGTGACTTTTCAGCCCTATTATATATATGATTTGGTTGTTACCATGAAGACATCATTTGCTTCCGCAATTCTGAGATTTTTGTGTAGGGAAAATTCTAAACCTACTTGTATTGTGTAATGGGGAAAAGGAACTTATATACTAACTTACTAACTAATACAGAGAGCGAATCGATTCAATTGAAGATTGCATCGATTTTTGTCGGAATTTGCTTATAATATTATGTGACATTACATCTAATGGTTCTATATTTGTGAGTATGTGTAACTCATTTGTACTAAACCAGGGAGGACGCTTCAAAATCATTTTCAGAATTTTATTCTGAATCCTTTGAAGCGTTTTCTTCCTGGTGGAAAAACAACTTGACCAAATTGGTACTGCATAAAGCATGGCTGGTCTGAAAATTTGTTTATAAATTACCAACTAGTTTTTTAGACAGAGCTTAGAATTTCTGTTTATAAGAGGATATAAACATTTAATATATTTATTACACTTTGCCTGGATTCCTTCAATGTGATCCTTGAAAGTGAGTTTTTTGTCATACGTTAAACCTAAGTATTTAGCTTGATCAGACCATGTCAATTCCAAACCATTCAATTTTAGAATGTGATTATTGTTTGGTTTGAGAAATAAAGCTCTTGGCTTATGAGGAAAGATAATTAATTGCGTTTTTGCTGCATTTGGTTTAATTTTCCATTTTGACAGATAATCACTGAAAATATTTAAACTTCTTTGTAGGCGACTGCAGATCACTCTTAGATTTCTACCTGTGGCTAACAGACTTGTGTCGTCACAGAATAGCGATTTCTGACAACCAACGGGTAGATTTGGAAGATCAGAAGTGAAAATATTATACAAGATTGGAGCTACACTCGAACCCTGCGGAACACCGGCTCGTACGGGTAGCAATTCAGATTTACAATTCTGATAGCTAACCTGAAGAGTACGATCAGTTAAATAATTTTGAATCATTTTGATCAAATAAATAGGAAACTGGAAACCAGACATTTTTGCTATTAAACCTTTGTGCCAAACACTGTCGAATGCTTTTTCTATGTCTAGAAGAGTAACTCCAGTGGATAACCCAGAAGATTTATTTGATTTTATCATGTTCGTTACTCTGACAAGTTGATGAGTAGTTGAATGTTCATGACGAAATCCAAACTGCTCTGGTAAAAAAATTGAATTCTCATTTATATGAGACATCATTCTCAACAAGATAATTTTTTTAAAAAAGTTTACTGATAGAAGAAAGTAAGCTAATTGGTCGATAACTTGATGTTTCTGCTGGGTTTTTATCAGGTTTGAGGATAGGAATTACTTTAAAATTGATATTGTCGTCGACGAACATTCTTCAATCGAATGAGCAGTTGAAGATTGCCATCTATGATAGGAGAATTAGTTTGAGCTTTGGGAACTGAAAGATTTCTAACTTCGATAATATAATGATTCAAATTATCAATTGCTGTGTCGATGTTCGCAGAATTTTCTAAAATAGTTTCATGATCCACATGATTTTCAATGTGAGATCTGTAATCCAACCAACAAGCTCTATGATAGTTGAATATAGTTCTATATTCAATTGGATTAATTGCAGCATCGTTGGAAAGTCTGAATGTTACAGGAAGATGATCTGAGTCAAAGTCAGCATGTGTAATCGGTTCACTACAAATGTGACTTTGATCTGTTAGAACCAGATCAATTGTAGACGGGGTTTTCACGGAAGAGAAACAAGTCGGATTACTGGGATGAAGAACTGTTAAGTAACCAGCTGAGAGTTGATTATGAAGTATTTTACCATTACTGTTACTTTGCCTACAATTCCACTAGGCATGCTTAGCATTTAAGTCCCCTATTACGAAAAATTTCGGTCGATATCTTGTGAGTTTTTGCAAATCGCCTTTAAAGAAATTTAATTGTTCGCCGGTGCATTGGAATGGCAAATATGCTCCAGCGATGAAATAAATTCAATGAATGGTTTCAACTTCGATTCCCAAGCTTTCAATAACTTTAGTATTGAAAGAAGGTAAAATTCGATGTTTAATTTGCCGTTGGACAAAAATGGCAACTCCACCACCCATTTCAGTAAACCTGTCAAATCGATGAACCACATAATGTGGATTACTTTTCAATTTGACATTTGGTTTAAGGAAAGTTTCTGTCACAATGGCAATATAGATTTTGTGAACTTTGAGAAAATTATAAAATTCACATCACTGTTAAATTTTAAATTCATTATAATATTATTTGCGAATTGCCATCCGATTTGAAATTCTTCAAAAAGTGATGAAGTCGAATTCATTCGGATGATCATTTGAAAAAGTTGATCCTGTAGGTAGATCATTTTATTTTCAGTTATTGCGCCTAAATCAACTTCATTTATAGAAGCGAATGGCATTGAAGGAATATTTGTAGGTAGACTGCCATTAGAAGAAGATGATATGGCCGATATACCTATTAATAAATTGTTTTCGTTAGAAGATGAACTGCAAGGTGATCCTGTGTTTTGATTATTTACATTAGAAGAATTAAGTGGTAGATTTCTACCTGTTATAATAGCATTACTGACATTAGAAGAAGATGACGAGGTCGATCTACCTGTCAATAATTTTTTTTCGTTAGAAGACGAATTGGAAGGCGTACCTGTTTTTTGTTTTACATTCGAAGAAATAAGTGCCATAGAAGAATTAGGCGTGGCATTTGTAACGGTTTTTTTGATTTTCAGGTATGTTCTGTAAATTTAAGGTCGTTGATTTGACTTGTCTAAGCGAACGAGCGTTTAAATTTTTTCCCTGACAGGACATTTCAAATAATTGGATTTATGATTTCAATCGCAATTTGAACATGAAAATTTATCAGTGGTTTCATTTATTGGACAAACGTCTTTCGAATGCGATTTACCACAATTCAAACACCGAAACCTTGGCAACGACGACATTGCGTTAAGTTAGCAAAACGATTATGCCGTTTATAATGTTCCCAATGAATTTTAATGTGGGAAATGAAACGTACTTCTCCTAAAGTTTTCAAATTGTTTACATCACTTCGATTGAAGTGTACATATTAGGTAAAGTTCATGGGAAATTCCAGAGCGTGGTTTAGAAGTACCATTCGCTTTTTTTTTTAATAAGTATTACTTGGGGAGGGGCAAACCAAGCACTTCGTTTAGTTCATTTTAAATTTAATCAATACTTTGATCATTTGATATGTCTTTCAAGACAGCCTTGAAGGGTCTGTCTGATTTTATATCATATGAATAAAATTTATGAAGTTTCTCGGACAAATATCGAATAAGACGTTCGTAATCTTCCAATCCATCAACCAAGACTCGACGTTCTCCTCTTCGTCCGATTTGAAATGAGACTTTTACTTCCGGGAGAAAAGTAGAAAGCTCAGTACGGAATGCTTTGAAGTCGGAAATCATCACCGTCACTGGTGGCATAGATTGATGTTTCTTCCCAGAACGACAAGCGTCCATTTTGGGAATTTTTGAAGAATTTTCTTCTATGTCGCTACAATCGGATTCAGGAAGAATCTCGTAAATAATGTTAGACGGCATAGAATCAACGGAAGGGAAATCCGTCCGTTGTCTTTTATTTTTACATTCAAATTCTATAATATCGTGAATGTTATTAGAAAAATGTTGAATAACGGATTGTGATTTATTCCGTATTGAATTATTTTTAGCCTTAGGCTTGTTGCCTTTCCGGTTGGACGCAGGCATTCTTAAAATGAATGAAATTTTAAATTAAATTAACTAGGCTAAATTAGTATTCGATTATACTCCTAGTTTGGAAAAGTCTTGATAAAGACTGATTTTGTGGTAGTCTTAATAAAGACTAATTAGATCGATGAATAGTTCTTTGAATAGCTAGCCTTAAAAAAGGCTGATTAATTTCTTAGTCACTCTAATATCATTCTTTGTATCACTTAGTCACTCAAATATCACTCTTTGTATAGCCTTGAGAAAGGCTGACTAATTGTTAGTCTTTAAAAAGACTGTTAGTGATTCAGGTAGCCTTGAAAAAGACTGAAGCCTTGAATCAATGAAACTCTAGGTAGTCAGAAAAAATTTCCAGGAGCCAAGAGCTATACGCGTGCGGTGCGAACGACTGTACAACTCCGATTAGAAAGTGCGGTTTGTTGATTACGTCTCCTTTGTGTATAGCATTCACAACAATATTTTTCGATCTTTCAGTGTTTCAATTTTTTGACGGAACCCCTAAATGGCTCTACGAAATTTCTTCGTCCTTTTTTCAGAAATACGACTGATTTTCAAACGGTCAAAGGTATTTTCTTTGTTTGGTTATTGTAAAAAAACACGAAAGATAAGAGAGAAGATGGGAGAAAGAAGACAGAAAACAGAAGACAGAAGACAGAAGACAGAAGTCAGAAGACAGAAGACAGAAGACAGAAGACAGAAGACAGAAGACAGAAGACAGAAGACAGAAGACAGAAGACAGAAGACAGAAGACAGAAGACAGAAGACAGAAGAGAGAAGAGAGAAGACAGAAGACAGAAGACAGAAGACAGAAGACAGAAGACAGAAGACAGAAGACAGAAGACAGAAGACAGAAGACAGAAGACAGAAGACAGAAGACAGAAGACAGAAGACTTTTTTACTTGTTTACTTGTTTACTTGTTTGCTTGTTTACTTGTTTACTTGTTTACTTGTTTACTTGTTTACTTGTTTACTTGTTTACTTGTTTACTTGTTTACTTGTTTACTTGTTTACTTGTTTACTTGTTTACTTGTTTACTTGTTTACTTGTTTACTTGTTTACTTGTTTACTTGTTTACTTGTTTACTTGTTTACTTGTTTACTTGTTTACTTGTTTACTTGTTTACTTGTTTACTTGTTTACTTGTTTACTTGTTTACTTGTTTACTTGTTTACTTGTTTACTTGTTTACTTGTTTACTTGTTTACTTGTTTACTTGTTTACTTGTTTACTTGTTTACTTGTTTACTTGTTTAATTGTTTACTTGTTTACTTGTTTACTTGTTTACTTGTTTACTTGTTTACTTGTTTACTTGTTTACTTGTTTACTTGTTTACTTGTTTACTTGTTTACTTGTTTACTTGTTTACTTGTTTACTTGTTTACTTGTTTACTTGTTTACTTGTTTACTTGTTTACTTGTTTACTTGTTTACTTGTTTACTTGTTTACTTGTTTACTTGTTTACTTGTTTACTTGTTTACTTGTTTACTTGTTTACTTGTTTACTTGTTTACTTGTTTACTTGTTTACTTGTTTACTTGTTTACTTGTTTACTTGTTTGCTTGAGCAATGTGTTTGCCATTGAACTGGATCCGCAGTTGTTCACTTTTTAATGGCGGTTGGCTTCCAGAAACAGGGAAACGAACGAAGAATTCGAGTGGAATGCAGTCTAGCGAAATCGAACAAAAAACAGCAGGTAGGTCACCACAAATTTTCATTACATACGTGGGAACGATACCGGCTCCATTAGGGAAACTAAACAGATACGAATGTTCTTAAATTACGAAATTTTATATCACATCAAACAGCTTCTCCACGGGACAAGGCTCTTCTGGTTACCGCTGTTATTTTTCTATTTTTTTTTCTATCTTTCTCTCGGATGTCTCGTTCATCCAACGGAACCCAAGAAATCGTTCCAAATTGTGAACACATCAATGGCAGTAACGAGATCGTTTCCATTTTTTCTAAAACACATTGCTCATTTTTCTTCCACTTCCAGAAGTGGCTCTTGATTGTTGTACACCTTGGCTGAAGTGTGAGAAAATAGCGACTCATCTTCTCGAACGAACTTCCTTGGCCAGGTCACATGCAGGGCTCTGTCCTCACCGTGAATGGCTTACAAGGAGAATAGAAAACAAGACACCGTATGACGAGAAAAATTCCTCCACAGACTGCTCTCGTTTTTGTTTTTGATGAAACATCGGTCGACGATGACGACGACGACGACGGTGATGTTGATGACGACAGCGAAACAGATATGGTTCAGAAAATATTTTCGTCTTTATTTATTTTCCCAATGTTTACCTTTCTCCGATTTATTATAACACTTTTTCCTTCGCCACCCCGGAAAGATCGGCATTGATGGAGCTGCATGAGAAGTGGCAGGTGTTGGCGCATTAAGCATCAAAGCATAACAACTTTTGCCTGCCGAGTGATGAAGATTTTTTGTTTGAATCATTCTTTCGAAATTGTATTCCAATGTGGATGAGCTGATGCATATTGAGATGGAGTTGGTGGTCTGGGACCCACCCGAAAGCTGAAATGTTACGGGCCAACGTCTTTTTTTTGCTTCTTCCGTCGTTTGTAGCAACGTAGGTTGATTTCCATTCTTTAATATTAGTCTTTGACTCAGCATAAAGTTTGTTTAACAAATTTGTCTCGAATGAACGTGAAAACGAAAGCAGAAAACAAACACACATACTGACATTTCAGCAGATCAGATCTCACGAATCCTCAGTCTGAACCAGTAGCTAATCAGTTAATCTGTGCAACTAATTGAACTTTGATTACTTATGCTGTCAAACGTTTCGAGCTAAGGACACCCAGATTACACGATTGGCTAATGGTAAAACTTTGAAATTGAATTAATCATCTGATCCAGCGATCAGACTAAGCACGGTTAATTTGTCTCCGTCTCAGTTTAGTTTTCAGTCTCTTGGTCCTTAGTCAAACCGCCCCACGTTTGCCCATTTGTCAAAACAAAGTGTGCTCAAAGCATGTCCCCAATTTCGTCGTTTTTGTCAAAAAAATTCACTGTCGGCAGGTTGGAAAATTGCCGTGGGACCATTTTTTACTGTGTGTTCCCATTAGTGGCCCATCGCAGAGGCACAAGTTAAACCGATCCAATAACAAACAAACAACACTGGCATCAATTGCGGACTGCATGTTGCACGTGATGGGAAAAAAACAAATTTATCATCGCGACGAAACGAATATAGAAAAAAAAATGGTAGCAGCCTGTCTTCAGTTGGGGTGGTAGGTGATATACGCTCGATTCCCAAACAAATAAGGCTTGTTTACGGGGTCATACCGCATTTGTTGCTGATTGCTTTTGCTTTTGGGAAAGATTGAACAGCCACCGACTGTTGATGAATAAAGTGAATGAAAATGACATGTTGCCGAACTGCACACTGAAGTAATTTGCAATTTAGTCACGTATTTGTTTGAGGAAAATGTTTTATACGTGAAAAAACTGTTTTATCGATGAGAGAATAAATAACATTGT
This sequence comes from Malaya genurostris, assembly GCF_030247185.1. Taxonomy (NCBI): domain Eukaryota; kingdom Metazoa; phylum Arthropoda; class Insecta; order Diptera; family Culicidae; genus Malaya; species Malaya genurostris. The sequence continues at coordinate 238,522,442 of NC_080571.1, read as the reverse complement.
TCGAGGGAAAAAGATTACACTTCTTTAAAACCACACCAATTTTTTCAGTGTATTTGTTTTGCTCCGAGGGTATAGTTCAAAGTAACAACCTGTACCCCAGGCTCATCAGCTGATGAGCTTACATATTGCTATACGGATCATGAAATTTGTCTTTGTTTGGGATCCTTTTGAGGTTTGCAATTTGACTATAGCACCAAATTGAATAAAACTAATTACCTTAAAAATTGATTGTTTTTTGTCAATGCCAATTAAATTTTTTTTAAGAAACATTATACGTGACTTTCAATTGGAAATCTGCTTGAATTGGAATATTCGTGAAACGAGAATTTATGTTGAACCGTTGCATCGATTATTTATTTGATTTTTATTTCAATTTGATTATAGAGGTTTTGACCGATTCGCCTCTCGGGCCAGAGAAACTTTCTGATCCTATGTGCAGAGTTTGAAATCGAACCTGGGTGGACTATTGCTTCTATTTTTTCTCTATCCAAGAGAAATCATAATAAAGTATTAATTGATGCTCTAATTGTGTTGTTGTTTTCTGCATACCACTCCTGAACCGCTTTACCAGGCACGTACCTAGAGGGGGGCCCTGGTCCCTACCGAAATCAAAGAAAAGTTTAATGAATATTATAGGGCTGTTGATCCTGCAGATTGCAACGTAAGATAGTGGTTTTAAGAGTTGCATGATGATCAAAACTCCACTACCACTGACAGTGTCTAAACTACATGAAATGGTTGTTAAAACCGGGGCAAAAACGACAATAATAATAATATCAGGTATAAAACTTTGCTTCCACCGTTTTCCGATAGATGGCTGTACCGGCTGAGGCTGGTCAAAATACATAGATGATAATGCCTTTGAAGTGAGTGTGTACAGTATCTAACGAATTGTCATCGCCGTTTCAGTGACATTTGTTCTTGTTTTCGTATTATTCACGCTCGAAAATGTCTGTTTATGTGCCCAATTCTCGCCATTTGCGGGAAGTTTTACTTTTCTGTTATAATTCGAAAAAAAGGAAGTTGAAGCGCATCGAATGCTCTAAGAAACTTACGATGATACTGCTCTGAGTAAAAGAACGTGTCGGGAGTGGTTTCAACGTTTTAAAAATGGTGATTTCGATGTCGAAGACAAACATGGCGGTAGAAGAGAAAAAACCTTTATAGATGGACAACTAGAAGCATCGCTTGATGAAAATTCGTGCCAAACCCAAAAGAGCTTGCCAAATCGTTGGTAGTGAGTCAGCAAGCCATTTCAAAACGTCTCAAGGCCCTGGGCATGATTCAGAGAGAAGGAAACTGGGTGCCGTACGAGTTGAAACCGAGGGACATCGAGTGTATGTGAGCAACTGCTTCAAAGACAAAATCGTAAGGGGTTTTTACATCGAATCGTAACTGGTGATGAAAAGTGGGTTTGATACGATAATCGATAATATATAGATTTGTACTAGATGATCGGAAAGATTCTGCAAATGAAAAGTATATCCAGCACCTATTTAAAACTAAAAAGTCGAACGCAAGCCCATTTCGAATACATTTTCATTAGCTTCTATAAATTATAAAATAAGCTGATACTTTCAGACATTTTGTTGATAATTTCATAAACTATTTCGAGCTTGTTTATATCATTACATAATTTCTATTCTAATTTAGCTATTGGTTGAACTCATGGACGCAGCTGGAATCAGAACTAAGTCTTAGAAGGGTCATTTATTTAATTGAAACTTAAATTGTCTTTGTGAAATGATAAAGAAGTTTCATGTATGGAAGGTCACGACAAGCAAGAATGTCTAGAACTGGAAGATTGGATATTCTGCCTTGGGTACGCAAAGAATTTATTAGTTGAGATCTGACATCACGATACTCCACGCATGTCCAAACGACATGATCAATATCCCGATAACCTTCACCACAAACACAATGATTAGTCTCGGAGAGTCCAATTCGAAGGAGATGTGCGTCTAACGTGTAGTGATTGGACATGAGTCTGAACATCATTCGAATGAAATCCCTACTCACATCCAGTCCTCTGAACCATGCCTTTGTCAATATTTTCGGAATAATTGAGTGCATCCACCGTCCCAGATCATCTCTATCCCAAGAAGCTTGCCAGCAGGCAAGCGTTCTTTGGCGAGATGCGCTATAAAATTCGTTGAAAGCAATCGGTCGCTCATAAATATCACCCTCAATAGCACCACGTTTGGCTAAAATATCGGCTCTTTCATTGCCGGGAATGGAGCAATGAGCCGGGACCCAGACTATAGTGATTTGATAATTATTGTTCAATATGTCGTACAGGCACTGTTTTATTTTGCCCAAGCAAAACGGTTCATTCTGTCATGTTTGAACGAATGGCTTCAATTGCACTCAGACTATCTGTGAAGAGGTAATAATGGGTGGAGATAATGTGACGATTACACTCAAGCTATAATGAACTGCTGCTAACTCTGCTATATAAACAGATGCAGGTTCTTGAAGCCTGAATGAGGCCGAAACATTATTGTTGAATATATCAAACCCTGTCGCCTCTTCAATTCGTGATCCGTCAGTGTAAAACATTTTCTCAGAGTCAATATGCCTGAACTTACTTGAAAATATTTTTGGGATTTCCATAGAGCGTAGGTGATCCGGAATTCCACGCACCTCGCGTTGCATGGATATGTCGAAAAATAAAGTTGAGTCAGAGACATTTAGGAGTCTGACACGGATAGGAATATATCTTGAAGGGTTTATTTCCTGGGACATATGGTTAAAATATACTGTCATGAATCTTGTTTGAGATTGAAGCTCGACTAGCCTTTCGGAGTTATTAATAACCAGGGGATTCAGAACCTCACATCTTATTAGCAGTCGTGATGAGAGCTCCCAAAAGCGATCTTTCAATGGAAGAACTCCCGCCAGAACTTCAAGACTCATTGTATGTGTCGAATGCATGCAGCCTAAGGCAATTCGCAAACAACGATACTGAATTCACTCAAGTTTGATAATATGAGGGTTTGAAGCGGAACGAAAACAAATGCATCCATATTCCATTACTGAAAGTATCGATGTCTGATACAATTTTATTAGATCTTCCGGATGAGCACCCCACCAAGATCCTGTTATTGTTCGAAAAAAATTTACTCTTTGTTGGTTATCAGATACCTAATGTGTCCTCCCCACGTGCATTTGGAATCGAACCACACCCCGAGGTATTTGAAAGTCAAAACCTGTTGGATCATTCTTCCCATCCACTTCGAATACATGTTTGGCTGAATTCGTTGTTATTCACCAGATAATGGAATGACTACCTGACAATTAACTGAAATCGGCACGAGTGGCTTCGAGGAGGCTCAATAGGTCGGAAAGATCAACATTGTTCACCTGATTTGGCTTCCTAGAATTATTATCAGTTCCCAAACCTCGAATCATCTCTGAGAAATTGATATGAGTTTCGTTTTGGTATTTTACCAAAGGCAAGACGCTAAATCGGCCCAAAATAACACCGAACTCGCACGCTTTTGGATGAATATTAGTGGCCGTTTTTGCAGGTAACCATTGACGTAAACTTGATGGCTAGAAGCAATGAAGATTTTGCATTTTAAACTGCCTCTACGAATAGCCTGTCAAATCATGTTTTTTTCTAGAGACCTTTGGCAACTTTTTCGTTTTGCAATGTGGTATAAAACTCTAGACCAGGAAGTTGCTTGTAGTTTGCTTTGACGTTTGTTTCATCGTACATAACAAACAGTCAAAAGTTGACGTACTGCTTACGCATTATTGTCTGCGAATGTTGCTTTCTGTCCAGCGTCTCGTTTTTTTTCTGTTTGTGTTATTTTAAGTTGATCATGTCACTTTCTTCAGATTTTGACCGGAATAATACGATGTTTTGCCCTTTCAGTCCCAGCTCGGATGTAAAGGATCTCGCTTAAGCTCTGCCTTCCGCGGGGATTCGAAATTGTCGTTCCGTTTGGCAACAGATCCTGGTTTTCGTTTGAAAATCAATCGTTTTCTACTGCTACTTGCTGTCGAAATAGGAATTCCGAGTGATTTTTCTATGTCTAGATAGATGGACTTTTCTCACATTTGAGCAATTTTTTTTCATGTAATTATTGTATTTCGAATTAGCTGCTTTATTCTTTTTAACATTTTACCTTCGACTCATCGTTGAATTAGCAGTTTCTGTTTAGCTGCTAACGACACCTCGTAGCTCCACATAAAACGCTACCCGATCAACATATCATATTTAAACATTTGTTTGATACTTATAAGAAAATTTTGTTACTTCAACTACTAACGAGACCAGACATATTTCAGCACTTTTAAAAATAATTGCTTTTTGATTTAAACTTGTTACTGTTTGCAGATCGGGTAAGCAGACATGAAGACATTGCTACAAAGCACTTATTTTGTACCGGAGTGCAACGTCTGCGCTGACGTATCGGATGGAAACAAGTGACGACATGTCCTCAGATAGTAATTGATCGGGTACATAAACATATATACAGGCTCACATATGAACTGTGTGTAAAATTTGCTCATTCATCGTGGTGAATACTTGCAGATATCATCACGATCGACAGTATTTCGGATGCATACACATAAAAAAGATACGGAGAATAATTCGTATTAATATTTTGCTGTACGCAGTCTATGTGACTTTCCAGGTACCGTAGTGTGCCAATATTCTAGGGTCATCTCTAATTTCGTTAAGCGATAGTGCTCAAAAAGCACATCAAAGGATAGTCCCTATGCAAAATTCGCAAAGTTAGAAAATTTTCGATCTTGAAAAATCACCGTAGTGAGGTCCGAAATCGAATATTTTTTTTCAATGCCAAATATAATTTCATGACATTTTCGAGATAACACAAAATCTTGACGTTTCATGCAAATCTAACTTTTTAGGCATCACATAAAATTCCTGAATTTTGTTTGGATCTGACTTCCGGTTCCGGAGTGTGAGGTAAAATGGTAAAAAAAAATGAAAACATGTGTACTATCTTTTCTCAGAGATGGCATGGCCGATTTTTACTAAGTTATATTCAAATGAATGGTCTTATGGTCTCCTACGAAATTTCTGAATTTCATCTGGATTCGAAGTCCTATTCCCGAATTATAGGGTAAAGTTAATTAAACATTTTATGCCATCTCTTAAATGGTCTTGCTCCTGCCGAAACGTCAACACAAAATCATCTGAAATTGCGTCGATACATGGGTGACCTAATGACGCATTAAAAACAATATGGATGTTGCCACTGCGCACAATAACCTGTTCATAAAAGGCACTCGGCCAACCTTCCTCTTCGGCCAACTAGCCGCAGTTTCCCCTATATTAGATAGTATGATTGATGTGAGAAAGGCGTCATTACACCACTAGGTGGATTAAAATAGGTTTAACTTGAGAATTTAAAAAATCTGTTTTCAAGGTCAATTGTGAGAGATGCTGTCAAAAAACTGAAAATTTTGACATAAAACTTCGTATAACTCAAAAAGTAAACATCCGATCTCAAAACCATTCAATAGCGTCCTGGGTGACGGGGAGACTTTTCATTTGCGACTAGTTTGATCAAAATCGGTCCAGCCACCTCTGAGATCTCGACCTCTTAGTTGACAACACACATACAGACACACACACATACACACATACACACACACACACACACAAATACACACACACACGGACATTTGCTCAGTTCGTCGAGCTAAATCGATTGGTATATGACATTCGGCCCTCCGGGCCTTGGAAAATTTTTCTAAAGTTTGAGCAAATTCTATACCTATTTTTTATATTTATAAAAAACGTAAAAAAAGCATAAATCATTTTCAAATTGTGTTTGTTTTCTTTTGCCATTGGTTAGTATAAAAAATTTATAAAAATTACGTTCTATTTCTCATTGCACAGAGCCATTAAAATTATTTGAAATTTTTGTGTAGCCCCACAATTTATTTTATTAGTAAAATTCAAATTGTTCTTCTCTATAAAACAGATGAAATCAACACGGATTGCAATATATTCACTTTGATTCACAGAAACGTTGGAACGTAATATATATATGAAATTTTGAAATTTCCGATCTTCTACCGATTTTGTTGAGATTTTACGGAAAACCTAAAACAAAATCAGAATTTTAGTAGTTATCAATTACGTTTGGGTTGTGCATAAAAATTGTTCAGATCTTTTGTCCACTACAAAAATATAATTATTTGTGGAGTTTAGGTATATTAACCCAAATTTATAAAAATGTCAGTGAAATCCATTTTTTTTTTTTTGTAAATTTTGTTCATAATAAATTTCCAACTAAAATAATAAAATAATATATGTCATGAAATTTAAAAGTTTTGATTTGATTTTGTTTGGCAAAATTTTCCCAATAATAGAAATTCTCTGTATTTGTACCAAATTTCTTGAGATTCTTTGAACGGATAAATAATTTTGTTTATTGTTTGTGGAAATGATTCCAATATTTTGAAGTAGAAAAATATACATGTCATCGCTTTAATTTTTGAGATATATACAAACATGTGAAAAAAATTAAAAATTCATATATATTTATAAATTCATCTATTTTTTAAAGTTTTCTTTAGATAGTGCAGGAATGGTAGTTGGGCGAAAATTGTAGCTGGTATCACTAGCAATCGAATGATGTGTGAAAATATCTAGATCATCGCTTTGAATTTCGAGATTTTTATGAACATTGTAAAAAGTCTCACCTTTTCTGAGGTCATCTATCTACAGTTTTCATTATGACTTTTGGTAGACAACCCTATTTTTCGGTTTTTTCAGTGCATTTTATTTCTGGAAGTAATACCTTTCTAATGATGAACAAATTTCGAAAATCGGTTGACTAACAACAAAGTTATGACTCGGTAAAGTTGAAGTGTTCAATATTTTCTATGCGACGTTCATGCCAAAGGAAAGAAAATAGGTAAGCAGATAGACCAATCGTCTCCTACAACGTTTTTGAATCAATCTACAAACTTCACCAAAATCGAGGGTGTAATTTTTTTTTGAGATTCATTGAAAAACAGATGAGCTATGACAGCTCGAAGTAACCGTTCCAACTTTTTTTCAGGATTGGTATTTGGAATTTTAACGGGGTCATAATATATACCTAAATATTTGAAACAGTATATTTTTTTCAATAATATAATGTCCCAATTTGATGACGATGGTGTCGTGACTTTTAATCTTGGACATTTTTTTCTTCAACTGAGAACATTTTTCTTATAGACCGGAAAATCATATATTTAATTTTTATGAGATTGAAGGACAATAAATATTCACTAAAATATTAATCTAAAGTATTGAAATCGCTCTTCGTTGAGTTTACAAAAGCATTGATGTCATTGTTAGGATAAAATAGAGTTGTGTCTTCGCAAATAACCGCGGAATCCCCGTGAGTTGCAGGTTACCTATATTATTAATATACAAAAGAAATAATAGTGATCCTATATTGCTACCCTGTAGCACTCTAATATTTATGACAGCAAGATTCCTACAGTAGCCCTCAATGAACACGAATTGTTTTCTGTTTGTCATGTAGCTACATATAATAGAGTTAGCGATGCCTTTGATGCCGTAGCACTGAAGTTTATCCAAGAGGATACTGTGATCCAAAGTGTCAAAAGATTTTTTGAGATCTAAAAATAAGTCACAAACCATGTTTTTTTTTAATTACACTCATTATATTGTCTACTAATTCAATGATAGCGGTATGTGTGCGAGAACCTTGTCTAAAGCAATACTAAAATTTACAAAGAATACTATGATTGTTTAAAAATTCGAGAAGTCTATTAAACAAGAGTTTTTCAAAGATTTTGTTGAAGACAGACAGAGTCGATATAGGACGATAATCACGATCACCAGACTTGTAAAATAGAATAATAACTTTAGTTACTTTGAGGCAATCAGGGTAATAGCCAGTCTGAACAATTACATTGAAACACTGAGGGAGAATTCTAGTGAATATAACAGAGTTACTTTCTAGAACAAATTCAATACTTGTGCCTGATTAGGTATTATACCGTGTAGAAAACTAGGCAGGGATGCAAAAATTATTGGATAAAGAAATACGCACAAATTTTTTTCGTTTCCGATATGTGTAGGATTTGTTAAAGATTTATTATTGAGTATGTTTGGAATCGGCATGTCCCGTTTTAGATGTACTGCAATGCTAAAATGGGCAAAAAGCGAACTCGGCGAGCAAACAAAATTAAATTGCATGATTCATTACCGTTGTGAGCTTGAATCAATATCATCGGTCGAAGCTAATTGAATCGATTGCTTCTCGGTAATAATTTTATTCAATTTGCCACGATTATTTCTATCTGCGCTCGAGTGTCTCAATCCAAAAACAATTCTAATTTGTGCAAATCATTATTTGGCAGTTTAGCACAATGATGAGAGATTCCTATACAAAACACATTTATCATTTCCCGGAAGGCAAATTCAATACGGATATAATCTGATTATTTTGATCCGGATGGTAAAATTATTTTAAATCGAGGCAAAAAAAATCTGACATCAGAGAGCAGATTGGTATAATTTACTGTATGATGATTAATATTAGTATAAAGCGCTAATTCGCCGCTATGACGCTGATGGAGTTGAATAACTTTTCCATTCCTGCCAATCAACAACGTTTAGCTTTACCGACCAATTTTGCCGGGTACTCATGCTCGAGCGAGCTGATTAATTGCATACCGCTTTTCCGTGCATTTTTTTTTTGGCGCTTGATGCTGATGCAGCTTGTTTCGACATCGGAGAGCAGTATGGTCGAGCAGGATCATCATTTTTCAACGTTTCTGTTCCGTATGAAGGAAGTCGGGTATTTTGTTTCTATTTTCAACTCTACTCATCATGAAGATTTTGATTGATACAAATCGAGCGTGTCCTCCCACAGCGTGACTAGCTACCGGTGAGGAGAAGAGGAAGTGTTCTGGGGAGCACCAGCCGGTTTCAATTTTACTATGGCAATGGATCGACTAATACATTCATGATCCATTGTTGATTCGGGTGAGCATAATCCTAGTGATGGGCAGACATCGCATATGGCAATTAGGGACAGCAGTTGTCATCAGAAGTTCGTGACATTTCGACAAATAGACTCCAACACAATATTATCTAGCCGTAGCTCGGACTTTGCTGGTTTAAAGGGTGGAGACAAGATGGACTGCATGGCATTCGTATGCAATCCATTCCCCGTCGGTAACATTCAATGTAATAAATTTCATTCGAGATTTGAGCTTGATTTTGCAGCATCTGAGATGCTTGTGGTTAGCTCGTCTCGTTTAAACCTGAGAAAGCAATGTTTTTTCCGAGTTGAACGTGTGAGAATCAAAATTCGGCTAGTGACATTGGATTTATATTCGTTCCATGTGTACATTTTATTTGACAAGCATTCAAGCTGCTTCTTGTTCCGAGAACGTAATCCAGACCAAGTTATGTAGCAGCCTGTTGGGAAATTTTCAAAGTGCACTGAAAACATCCTATCTCTTCAATCGAATTATTTGATTTCCTGATTGTTTTCCCTGTACGAAATATTTTGCAGGCACATTGTCATGCCAAAGTTAATATTGCGTATAGTATAGTACCATATGAAAACGAATGTTAAGTTGGTTATAATTATAACAAAAATAATTATGTATGTTGAAAGAAAACATTTTTTTTACATTGCAACTATGAACGGCATATGGTGTTCACTTGGATATGTACAATCTTTTCAAAATCGAAAAACAATTGATAGTTTCCCTTTTTGGTAACATCCGGAGTGATTCCAGTTTGATGGCCGTGACAGCTGTGCAGGACCAAACAGTGACGTCGTAGTTCGTGTTGCTGATAGAATGGGACATGATTTGAAGCACCTGTCATTGTCCTGCCATTTCGTAATGAATTATTTTGCCTCGTACCATTAAGCACACAATGCAGGATTGTCTGCTGCAGCGAAAGAGTGATTTAAGATGGGATCATCATCTGTGCTACTAATGATTGTTTTTTATTGTTGTTGTCTTTTATTGCTTCTTGTTTCTAGGAAAACACATGCCGCATCAGTGACGAATCCTGCCTAATGAGTTATCTATCTTGTTTTAAACATTCCTTCTCGTGAAAACTTAAGATGGCAATGAATTGTAGGTATGTAATTAAAACACTCTGCGCACATCGAAAAGTCATCGAAGGCTAACTTTTCTCGTGTAACGACTTATAGTTAACCGTATAATTAACGTTTCTTCAAAATATAGAGGTCTCGATATCTGACATTTTCATGGCAACAGCATTGCAGACCAAATAGAAATTTAGAGCAATCTTTGGAAAGGTGTTTCTAGCAATAGTTGATTGAAACCAAGCAGCTGGAAATGTTGACTAGTGATAAAGGACATTATAAAGAAAGACTTAATATGTAATTTGTCGAGCTGAATAATAAGTGAAGCTATTTTAGAAGAGAAGACCACTCTTGAAAGGAGTGTAACGAAAATAAGCTATCCACATGTATTTGTAATGGTTTTATGCTTAAATCACAGCATGCTTTCTTGTGTTTACTTGGTTGTGCAGTTGAAATTCTGCGTTTTCAAAATGTCGCGTATTGAAAAGGAAAAAAAAAGTGAAAATTAAGGTTCTGGACACATGGCTAAGTAAGAAGGGTATTACTATGCGAAAATTGGCGAAGCGATTTGGAATTCATCATGCCAGTGTTAAAACCATCATTAATAAGTTTGGGGAACACAATTTTTTGGATGAGCTACCAGGAAGGGGCAGAAAACTCGGTTTTTCCAACTGAACCAGAAAGTGGTATCTCTAATCATGAAGAACAAATCAATGTCATTGCGTGATTTGGCCAAAAAAGCAGGGACGAGTGTCGGAATGATCCAGCGTATCAAGAGGCGAAATCGCCTTAAGACCTACAAGAAGCAGAAAATCTCGAAACAAAGTGTAGAATAGAAGAAGCGAGCAGCAACAGGGGCCCGGAAATTGAATTCGCGTCGTTTGCAGTGTCCGGAAGCATGCGTTTTGATGGACGATTGAAGATGGACTGTCGTCGTTGGGGAGGATGTGTGCGATGCGGACAGGTCGACTTAAGTGGAGAAATTCGGTCGAAAGGTACTGGTATGGCAAGCAATATGTTCCTGTGGTTTGAAGTTAACCATTTTTTACACTACCGGAACTATAAAGGCAGAAATCTATCGATCTGAGTGTCTCCAGAAGAGATTGCTGCCTTCATATAAAAAGCATAGTACACCTCCACTGTTTTGGCCGGAATTAGCGTTGGCTCACTATGCCAAAACCACTCTCAATTGGCTTGCGGAAAAGGGTATAAATTTCGTTGAGAAAAATATCAATCCACCAAATTGCCCTCAGCTTCGACCCATCGAACGTTACTGAGCAACCTTGAAGGGGGTCTTCAAGGTAAGGCAGCTGGGAACATGCAGAAGTTCAAAAAATTTGGGGTCAAGCGTCCAAAAAATGCGATGCAACACTTGTCCGGAACTTGATGAAGAACGTTCGATCAAAAGTTCGAAAATTCGTGAAGGAATAACTTAAATTTCATCCGGTTATGCTCAAGTTTTAATAAAAAATCGTTTTTTATCATAATTTGAAAGAAACATTTGTGGATTGCTTATTTTTGGTACACTCCTTAGTCATTTGAAATCTATTCAAGCACAGGGCCGGTGAAACATGTTAAGCCCAAGTGGGTAATTACCGGGGGGAACGATTTTGAAGTATTCCTCAATTCCAATGGAAATGATATTTATCCCTTGAAAGTACAAGGTTTTTTTTATAATTTTTTTGTTTCGATTTAACTTTGTATAAAAAATTGCACATTCAAGGGCTAAATACAACATAAAACTACTGTGGAGTTGTTCGAACTATTTCAAATCACTGCCATAAATTGTTTTCAATATTAAGGCAGTCTTTTGTGTCTTTAATTCTTTGAGAAAAGCTTGTTGGGATTGATGATGGAAGGTGCTGAACTCGTTCGTTCAGTCGGAAGCGGCGGCATCTTGCATACAAACCTGTAACCGCCGCGTTTGCCCGGTCTACTCAAAGCTAGGTTTCTTTGCTTTAGTTAGGTCTGAACGAGCGGTAGCGAGGTTAAGCAGCACACGAATCAAATCGATGTGGCGAAGTCGCATTAGATATTTTTTCACTTAGTAAACGGAAAATACCACATACATTCGCTTGATAGATAAACCTATGCAATTGCTTTGATGCTTAGTGGCTAATAGTCAACAAGTTTCCTTGGGTTCTGAGGTTCATGAATCAATCTTTATTAAAGAAGTACAATTGTAGGTCAACAAAACGGGCGTTAACTTATTATCACTTATTTGTGTTTATGTTAAATCAATTCCAATTATAATATTATGACAATTGCAGGAATCGGCGAAATGACCCTTTCGGCGAAATGGCTTTCAGCGAAATGACATTCGGCGAAGTGACCCATTCGGCGAAATGACCCTTTCGACGAAATGACTGAGCATGAAACGCGTTGGGTTGGTATGAAACAGTGGCCGAATGATGAATCCACCATTTTCTCCGGAGTCATATCAATTTTCTTACAAAAAAGGCAACCGAAAACACAACAGCTAGCTGGAACAATCATGGCTATCCTGAAAAGGAAATTACCATCAAACGAGATTATTACATTGAGTTTTTGATACGTTTGAAGTGCGAAATCGAAAAATAACGAACTCATATGAAAAAGAAATAATCCGAATCAGTAATGTCGGAGACATAACTGGAAGACGTGAATACGATTAGAAATGATCTGCATCCTTTATACTTATGAATATCAAAAATTGTTTTGTGCAAGCTTTACTTCTTTGCTTTTAAAATTGTAACGGTGCACTTACACTAAAGTGCGAATTTCATTAATACCGATACTAGAGCTTCAATGGAAGAAACAATCTAATAGTTCTTTGCGATCGATTTTTGGAGTTTTGAAGAACCACATTGTGGTATTTCTTCCATATGAAACATTCATTGAAAAGGCGCCTCATAGTAAAGCAAGACATATGCACGTCAAAAATCATCTTTAATCTAGACAATGCATCGTGCCCCAAGTCAATGAAATAAATTGAACAAATTAGACTTCAAACAGTTTCCTCATCCTCCATATTCTCAATAACCTAGGCCCCAGCGACTACTTGTCTTTTGCTGATCTCAATGAGAAATTTTTTGACTACAATGAATGAGTCATCACCGCAAGTCGCTTCGATATTGAATCGTGTTTTGTGTGAGTGATTTTCTTAAATGCGAACTCACTCTCTAAATAGCAGAATTCTTATTGAAACCGTAAACTTAGGTATACGAAACTGAGTTTGAGAAACAGGGCGAATTAGACATGATTGGTTGATAATTGAAGTTTCACCAATTATCGAAAACGTATAGATATATCTACTCGAATCGATGCGTAGAAATGTTTCCAAGCAGTATGTATGATGATATCGAAAATCAGTTAAAAAATTGTTGAAATAGATGTTCAAAACCTGACCAATGTATGTACAGTTTATTTCTGTATTTTGAATGTGCACCCCGGTACAAATAACAAAGACATAGTCCTACGTCAAAAGATTTTGAGTGATTTTTTATGTGAAGATATAGAATGGGAAGGTGAGACGTGACAGTGTTCATTTGAGCAAGCAGAAATCTTTTAGTAACTTAACCTTCATCTTCTACCAGAGGAGTCGAGCTTAAGTATCTAGAGATGATCGGGTTCGGGTACAGAAAAGATATCTTTATCGGGTTCGGGCCGGGTACTGGTGCCGATTTTTTTCATTTTCAACAGGTCGGGTTTTGGTTAAAAAAATTAGGAATTTTATATATTATTCTGAGTTACAGTAAAAATACTTTTATTGAAATAGATAATACTGATATTACCATTGTTTTTCGTTCAAAATTTCAGATGGATAATTACCTATACCCACCATACCCAGCTCTTTCATCGGCTTTGTTCAAGCATCACCGAGAAATTTTGGCGCCTTAAAAACACTGGGAATTGGCACATGAAAAGCACTGGGATATCTCGAACCGGTAATTTTTGCCACATCCCTTCCAATCTAGCTCAGTGACTACATTGTAGCTTTTAAATAAGCCAATGTTATCAAAATTTAAGTTAAGTTTATCAAAATTGGTTGAGTCATTTTCGAGAAAATTTAGGCCATTGAAAATGGACTATTAGTTGATTACATCACTTATAACGTTATATCCCAAGAACAGGAAGTGCGCCCATTCAATTTTCGAACTTGATAAATGACTTAGTAGTATCTCTCAAACAAACCCAAGTAGTAGATTTCAGACAAGCTTAAGTTTGTTGACATCGGTTCAGCCTCCTTCGAGATAATTGAGTGGTGAAAAATCTTTGAAAAGTGCACACACATACCCACATATACACACATACACACGAACACTTACACACATACACACATTTTCCAATATCGTCGAGCTGAGTCGAACGGTTTGTAACACTATTGGCTCCGTTCGAAAGTCGGATTTCCCAGCAATTCTTTTATCTTTCTATAGAAAAATGCAAAACGCACTCCAACCAACAATAAAGTGAGTAACGATCCGAAACTCTAACTTGGCGCATTTTTCTCATCGTTTATTGAAAAAAGGTCTACACCCGAATTATTGTAACTACATGTGTCTAGATATCATGCCTACTGTTTAACTCTGATATATGCTCTTCAGTTCTGAAAATGGCATCGAAGCCAGCGAAGCAACTCGTCCAAATTCTACTCGCACATTACTAAATTCCGAACTATTTGCTCGCAAAGTTAGCGAAATTGTTGAATGTGGCCGAATCGAATGTCGTGAACGTCATAAAAGTATTCGGAGAATGTTTGTAGAATGCCGGGAAGACAAGATAAGGAGGAAAATCAAGTACTGGAGGTGGCAAAAATGTTTGAAAGAGTGTCCAGCGGTTTAAAGCCGATCTTTTCATTTACGATTACGTGTCAACTAGGCTACGATCACATATTTTGTATATGAAAATAATGACAAAGTTTGGTCGCGTTGCACAGGACAATGATACCAACGTAAAGGCAGTTTGTAAACTACTTCATGGCCAGTAATGACCAAGATATCTAATTCTATTTCTAATGCTAATTTATCCTAATCTTGAGAAGGTACGTGAGGTACAGTTAAACAAATTTAATAGTGCAATTTATATTCAATTCTTCTTTGAGTGCGAGACAATTGTAGTGCTGGCTATAACAGCATATATTAGGGTAATTTAGGGATTTGGCTAAATAAACCATTTTTGTGATGTAAGCACAGATTTACGATTTTCGGGTTGTTTACAAAAGTATGCTTCAGCGATTTTGTCACATACTCGACATCATTTCTTGGGCCAAACCATCAGCAATTATAACATTTGAACTTGTTCGTTGGTCATTTTCTGAAATCATTTTAGGCAAATAAAATATTGATTTGTCAATTACGGCACTTGTACGATATCTTCGAAACTTGAAATGACAGCTACATGATCTTTGAAATCGACCCACAGGCCAATCTTATTGATATGGGTAGATCCCAAGGTGGAAGCCAATCACACATTGACACAATGCGTTGGTGCATTTATCAATATTGGCACTTTCGTTTTCATACAGTTGCACAGTTGCGGCACACAAAGGGCTCAGTTTTGACAAATAGCTTTTTCATGAGGCACAGAGTGGCACACTTAGGCTCACAGTATATCACATGTTTTTTTTTATGTCGTTTTCGTTTTTAAATTGCACTACACCGGTGAAGAGACGGCTGCACTGAAACCGTTAATTTTACCAATTGCACTACACTTTTTCTGCACCGATACCACTGGTGTAGTACTCATCAAAAGTTCGGTGTAGCTGTAGGTGCAATGAAATCGTTTATTGTCGTCAAGGGTTACTGTTCATGTTTTCATCATTTTGGTTCGTTTGTTCATGCCATGGTGTAGCACTGCACCGGTGTAGTGCAGTTTAAAAAAGAGAACGACATTAGAGGCACATTATGGTTTGTGTTAAGCAACTCTGTCCTTGATAGATCCATATACAAGAAAATTGAGCAGTTGACATTTATTGAATCACGAGTAACAGGTACAAACCAATTTACTGTTGGTAATTCCTGTTATGCAAAAATCAACTATTCGAAGATTCTTTAAGGTCATTTTATTTGTTAGTAAATTTCAACTTGCTGACGTAAGTTGCAATAATTTCTTTTGATTGTTATTTAGAATCATATGGAATTCACACGAGCCTAGTTAAATGAAAAAAATATAAGAAAGTTATTATGCAAATTGGTGGATTATAAGGACTGCTCCTGAAATAACGTTTTACCTAGGATTATGGAAGATCACAGAACGAGAATAGCGTTTTACTGAGGGGTCAACAGCTTATTAAAATTCTAATTTCGAGCGAATTTCGCTAGCTTCTAATCTCAGAGATGAGATCCAGGTAACCGTGCCGATAGAAATGAGCGTCCAAATTCCAGATTCAGGTTCGGGAGAAATAAAAAGGAAAACGAATCAGCCGGCACTCACATTTGTTTGCGTTCAGGCAACCATCGGTTACGGTTGTCGTCTTTTTTTTTTCTGTGACTGGCACCATCCAAAACCATTACGTGCCGTGTGCCATCGATTTTACTAACAGCAGGTTTGACTTGAAGGCGGAACCCGAATGGCAAGAAAAAACACAGGAAGACGCACATCGTTAATTAACCCTCCCCTCGGAGCTCTTCGACTTCGTAGTAGGAACGCTTGTCAAGTTTGTGCCATTCGCGCAGCGGCTTGATAGAGTCGGCAGCCTACACACCTTGCTTACCGGAACAGTGCACTACAAATCATCCCTTTCCGTGGTTCTTTCGTCGGAGACCGTATCGGGTTGGCTGGCTGGCTGGCTTCTACCGAAATATCAACGAACACGCGTGCCAGCCGGCTGGCAAGTTTGATTTAGCATGGATGGTTATTCAGTCTGTTGTAATTGCTTCCGAAGCCGGAAGGCATCGGGGTCCCTCCGAGAGGACATGTGGCTCATTGTTCGGGCACCGTAGCAGGTTGCACTTTGTCTCTGCAGGTAAAAGTCAACACACCTTCACTTGGCCGCAGAGTATTGCGTTACTGAATGGAGAACGAGATTTCAACATCAGGCCCATTACGGTGTATGCGTTTTTTTTGAATGAAACGGAAGGTGGAGCAGGTTGTTTTCGCTGATGGAGTGGCAGATGATCGATCCGGAAAAAATGAGTTCGGTCGGTAGCAGATGATTCAGCCTCACTGTCAGGTGGCCTAATCAAGCAGCTGCAAAATTGAAGACCATTGATGCTGCAGGACATGTATTTATGCAACAACTTCAGAGCAAAACGCTATGAGATTTTTTTTTTTGATAAAAAAGTAAAATATGGAAACTAGTACAGCACAGCAGAAAGTTATTATTTTTACAGTGCAGCTATTCATAAAACAAAAATCGCCAGGTGGATAGGTTTAACAAACAAACAAAAAAAGTAAAACTCTGAAAAAACGAACAGCTTATAATGCAAGGACGTAAAATAACATTTGTCAGCCAGCAGATGTACATCAGAATACGTACATATACTAGGTAATTTCTAAGTACCAGTAGTTGAACTTTACGGGTTTTTGGATTTCTCACAATAAATGACTTTTAATCATATTGTCCATGTTTTTTTTAAATCCCCACTTTGCCTCGCTTTTGTGACAAAACGGAGAAAAAAGAACACTTTACTGTATGTAATATTGACACGTTTACTGTATGTAATATTGACTACAGAGTTTTGTCTTCATTAGCTTATCGATATAACAAAAGCTACAACTTTTATAAAAAAAATTCTTTTATTTTTAATAGTTGCCCCGCATTCTTCTACAGTTGATTGAACCATTCAACTAGATTGAATATATCTGAATGTGTTAAGAGGTTGTGAACCACTCGGTGTAAGTATTAGTAACATAATTAATGATGTAAACAAATAAAAATTTACCACTTAGCATATCTTAAAAGAGAGCGTCAAAATTTTGCTCGAGCATTACGAAAATTTTAACTACTCGCATGCTTCCGAAAAAAGACTACATGTGTCAGTGACTTTGCAAAAAAACTGGACAATCGTGCGTCAAGTTAAAAACGTGCTTGATTTACTTAGCAGTGAGATGATACCTGTTTTGCCTTTCTCATATAGAAAGGTTATGCAATCACTTGAAAACCCGACTAGTGAAAAGTGTCATATGCCATTCGAATCAGTTCATCGAGCTGAGCAATTTCTGTGTGTGTGTATGTATGTATGTATGTGTGTGTGTGTATGTGTCAAATAATCTTACTAGGTTTTCTCGGAGATGGCTGAACCGATTTTGACAAACTTAGATTCAAATGAAAGGTCTCGTGGTCCCATACGGAGTTCCTGGATTTTCTCCGGATCCGGCTTCCGGTTCCGGAGTTATAGGGTAAAGTGTGTTCAATATTGTACACCGTCACTTAAACCGGCGAAACAAAATACGTAAAAAAATTTCTAAACTGGTCTCAAAACTACACCAATCGATAGTCGTTATCTGTAGGCAACTAAACAAACCGATTCCGGATATTCTGGTTCCCGGTATCCGGTTCCGGAAGTACCGGAAATAGTGGTCATATATATAAAAATGGATCTCACTCACTTTTCTCAGTGATGGTTTGACCGATTTCCACAAACTTAGATTCAAATGAAAGGTCTTGTGGTCTCATATAGAATTCCTGAATATTATTTAGATCCGATTTCCGGTTCCGGAATTATGAGGTAAAATGTGCAAAAATTGTGAAAATAAGTGCATCAAATGATTTTTTCGGAGATGGCTGAATCGATTTTCACCAACTTAGATTCAAAAGAAAGCTCTTTAGGTCACATACTAAGTTCCTGATATTTTTTTTGATCTGAGTTCCGGTTCCGGAGTTATGGGGTAAAATGTGCAAAAAAATAAAATATGTGTTCTAACTTCAAATGAAAGGTCCTGTGGTCTCATACGGAACTCCAGAATTTCATCCGGATCCGACTTCCGGATCTGGAAATATAACGTAAAGTGTGTTAAAATTTTTATACCATCACTGGAAAGGGCGACAAAACGTAAAATTTTTTCTAAATTGACCTAATTTTTTTAAATAAATTTGCATGTATCCGTTGTAGTATGTGTGTTCTGTTGAATGTGTTTCCGTAGATATTGAACTATAACAAGAATGCCGTAGTAACAAAGTACAGCGAAGCATACTTGGGTTCCGTCTGGTCAATTAGACTTTCTCTCATGTGTTTTCATATGCAGGGTAGTTTAATTGGTAAAACAGTTTCTCCGGTAAGGAATTAGCTAAGAGTTCGAGTCCCGTCTCTGCGGTAACATATTCGTGGTTTTCATTACATAATTGTATTCGCATGTCATTTTTTGCATGAATATTTTCTGGTGTTTTCATTTTTAATGAAATTATTAAAATTACCATCGTTCCAACTGACAGTTTGAAATTGCAATAACTCATTACTTTGTAATTTTGGAGCTGCATGTTGGATCGAAAACAAAATTCAAGGAAACCGTAAAATTAATCCTTGGAATCTAAACGTGTCAAAATCTATTGAGCATTCCATGAGATGTCGAAGTTTTTGAAGTTTTTGATAATTATTTAGCGTACTTCCGGAACCGGTATACAAAGACTAGCATAATCCAAAACGGTTCCTATGGCCATGCATTAATATGACGAATAAATTGGAATCGAGTCAAATACTAATTGGTTTTGAGCCCAAATTCGAATACTTTTTAGTATCATCTTCATTTGTGACGGTTTGAATTTTTGAAACTTCCTTCTTGTAATTCCAGAAATTTACCAAAAATAATACTTTTAATTTGAAGTTATCTGTAGGAAATTCAGTTTTGCCTTCTTTGGGAGTTCCCCTATTCTCGATACTTTTAGGAACCGGAATTCGAAAGCCGGGGTGGCAGAAGTCAGTTAAACGCATCTATGGGGTTGTAAACCATTTCATTTGATTCGTAATTTTTGAAAATCAGTGTAATTATCTTTGAAAAATCGTAGTGTACTTCAAATAAAATGGTTGGATACCTTCCGGGATCGAGGATCGAATGCCGGTAAAATTGGAATAATAGAGGGAAAAGTTGCTTACACAAAAGTGTTGATATCTCCGTTAAAATCTTTTTTTGCTTTCTTATATAGAAAGGCTATACAACCACTGTGAAAATCTACTTTTGAACCGAGGCCCGGAGGGCCGAATGTCATATACCATTCGA
Source organism: Malaya genurostris (assembly GCF_030247185.1). Lineage (NCBI taxonomy): Eukaryota > Metazoa > Arthropoda > Insecta > Diptera > Culicidae > Malaya > Malaya genurostris. Next base: position 238,502,229 of record NC_080571.1, on the reverse strand, counting down.
CTCAGCTCGACAAACTGAGCAAATGTATGTGTGTGTGTGTGTATGTATGTATGTATGTGACAAATAATGTCTCTCGATTTTCTCAGAGATGGCTGTACCGATTTTCACAAACTTAAATTCAAATGAAAGGTCTTACGGTCCCATAAATCGCTATTGAATATTTCCCGATCCGATTTCCGGTTCCGGAATTTCAAGGTAATATGTGCAAATCTATGAGAAAATACGCATTCAATTTTCTCGGAAATTTCTTAACCGATTTTTACAAACTAAGATGCAAATGAAAGGTCTTGAAATTGTTTAAAAATTCCTCAAGAAGATGATCCGATTTCCGGTTCCGGAATTACAGTGCCATTAGTGAAAAATTTCAATTTCATGTGTATTTTTTCACAACCGATGGCGAAACGAGGTGCACATTTTTATACAATTTACTAGCAAATTCATCTAGTAGGCAGACCTTGTTAGTTGGTGGATATATAAATCTATTTTGGGACTACTAGTGTTTCTGCTTCCAAACGCACCGGTAATAGTGAAGAAAAGCTCCAAACCCGGAACTCACTTCGATTTCTCAGCAACGGTTAAACCGATTTTCACAAATCATGATTCAAACTAAAGCTCTCAGTATCTTAAGAGACATTGTGCAATTTCATCCAGATCCGATTTCCGGTTCCGAAATTATAGAGCAATAAGTATAAAAACTTTCAAACTGTTATACAAAATTATGCAAAATCGGTACGTGCTGATACGGAAGAATAAGAAAACGCACCCGCCTAGCACAGAATGTGCTTTGTTCAATTTTGTATAGCGTGCAGGGTTGCCACATTTAAATCTATATTAACTTGACATAGCTGTTTACAAATTGGAAAGGTGATGGTAGTTTTTACCAAAGAAAGTTTTTGATTTTATTCAAATTTGAAAACAAAAATCTTGTCAGAAAATAAGTAATATGAGAAAGGCATCATTACACCACTAGGTGGATTAAAACAGGTTTTTTTTATATGACTTATTTCATGATTTCATGCTTGTTTGATGGTGGTACCGGGCATGGATTTCTATCCGTGTAAGATCGTAGTACTAGCCATGCGATGATTATGTACACTAATGTCGTTTTCGCTTGAGAAAACTGAAACTGACCCAGGGTAGTTTCATCAAACAAACACTTTTAACAAAACTGTGTTGGTTTCGCATTTAGCAACGGGGATCTGAGCAAACCTGATATAAAAACCGGGTTCGAAATTGACTCGATTTTCAGTTCAACAACGTTGAAACTAGGTTCGAAACTAGCTTCAAACAAATGATTTGACAGCAGTAAGGGTGGAAACTGGGTTGGGTTTGACATCAAGCGAAAACGACATAAGAATCGACTATGAATTATTTTGAAACAGAATAGTCAAATTCCACAAACGAAATGTAATGCCAATACTTCACTTCCAACTGTTTCAGTCATTGGTTCTTTTTGAGTCTAGTATATTTGTACTGATCAGTGCGGTAAAATTTCATTTTCAATCGAATAATATAAGATGAAAATGAAATTTATGGCCGCTGACAGTCAGCATATCCCTACTAATTCATTTGACTTTTGTTGCCATTTTCAAGTGAAGCTCCCGAAATTCATCGTCAGTTGATTAATCGTACCTAGTCGTTTGAAGTTTTGCTTGCTCAGTTTCGAGTGCCAAGTAGTCTACCTGCTTCAATGCCTTCGCTCTTGGTAGTAAGCAAGTTCGAACGAATAGAATTATAAATGGAGTAAAATATTAAAAATGAAAACTAAAGGAGGAAACAATTAATTTATGTGTATTCTGTGATTGATATTTCAGCTATCTGGTTTGTCTTTCATCTATTATCTTGAACCAATTCGAATGTTTACATGAACCAACCGTTCGGGCCGTCAGCAAACATTGTGTGTGTCAGAGAGTGAAGTTTACTGCATTAGAGAGATCGGCAATGTGTTCCACATTCAGTTTCAGTTTTACAGCACTGGTACTGATACAACAAAGTCTTCGGCATAAAATACATCACTTTTGAGTCATTTGTAAAATTTGTGCTAGTGGCGTTATCTGGTTAACACTGAAATTTTATTTCTAGAGCCTATATTTTCATATACAACTTATTCCTCACCGTAATTTCATTTATGCTAAAAATTCAAACCCCTGACTAGTTTAAAATATGTATATTAAATACATTTTGATTTAGTCTACCCACACAATTCGAAAACATCTTGTGATTTTACATCTTATAAGATGCACATAAATGGAGCGTCATATCTCACACCAATTTATAGTCAAGTACAAGTAAAATGGTGAAAAATGAAATTTACATGGCTTGATATCGAATAAAATAGAAAAAAAAACAAAAATCGATAGCAACAACGGGACTTGAACCGAGAAACATTAGATCACAAAGCACTCCAGCTAATCGACTGAGTCACATACCTGTTAAATGAATAATTGATACATATGAATCCATACAGCGGAACTTGATAGCCGAATTCGAATTACACTCGGAGCCTGTAAAAATTTGTACAAATGGAATATTGCGTCATTTGACAAATTAAGTATACACAAAAAAACATTTGAATTTTACAGGTGACTTAATCTCTCATACGCTGTAATTCATAACGACCTAATTTGTTAAATGACGGAAATTTCCATTTATAATGACTTAATGTTAGATTAGCATGAATTCTACTGGTTTCGACTGTAACTTGCATTCTACTAGCAGGTGTGATTGTATGCATTTGAATGCACCTTTTACCAGCCAAGCAGATGTGTGCTTCTATGGCTCAGTCGATTAACAGACGTACTTTGCGATCCAATGATTCTCGGTTCAAATCGTAGGCGGTCGCGATAAGGATTCGTTTTTTTTTATTTCAGTGAATTTCATGTCATGGAATTGAAAACACAATATTGAATGTTCTTCCACGTAAACTTGCGTAAACTACGACGTTCCATTTATGTGCATCTAATAAGATGTAAAATCACAGCATTTTTTCGAAGTGTGTAGTTATGAATTGTATCGTTTGTAGAATTATGCCACATGTAAAATTCATAATTTTTTTCTGCGCAAATAATCACGCTCCAGCCCAGTTCAACGAAGTCCTTTTTCATCATAAAGGTGTCCGTCATGACTCAGTGGCTTCTTTTTGTATGTCACACTCTAGCAGTGCTAGGGTTCATTTTGACAGGTGAAAATGAAAGGTCCAGCCCAAATACCAACTCAACCGACCTAGTAACTTGCTCTTCGTCGTTTTATCCTGACGTGCTGATGTGAAAGCATACTGTTCCATACTGATTAGAAAGAGGCGACTGCATTGGAAAGTAATTTTTCAGGATGCATTTTTTATTATTGAGGTTATATTTTGATTTTTTCTGTCTTTATTCAAAAACCAATGTTTCTCTATGTTCAGAACTGTTAGTCTCATTAATAGTAGGAAGAAAACTGTAAAATCAATACTCTAGATGAAAGATAGATTTTCATATCACATCAGCAGTTTATCTTTTACCTCAAGCTCGTGCACTGGAGGGATTTCATTTGGGCAGTTTGATTATGCGAATCACTCTTCGCTTCCTTTCACCGTAACATTTCAGGATCGGAACCCTACGAGAGTAAGGTCAGCTCGGCAGCTGTATTTTACAACTTTAGACACGGAACGACCGAAATTAGCTCTGCGCCTAATTCGTATTGCTGTTTTTGAATTAGTTGATTTTAACAACAAAATTTCCAAAATAACTATAAAATTAGTTAAAATTTAGAAGTTACTGTGCTGAAAAAAACTCTTATTTTTAGAGAATGTGTTTAGTTGGCGAATATTCTGGACACAAACCAGCAATATTTCAATCCAACACGAAATTCTCATTGACAACTAATTTCGTTATTAAAATCAGAAACTTGGATTCTATTTATCTATCACCGTCATTACTGAAGGACAGCAGTGTCAAAGCAAAACAATCCATTAAAAAGCTAAAAGGGACAGTCTTGTTGAAACTGCTCGCAAATTGTTTAGATGTTTTTCGCATGTGGTACGATATATCCCTATATAAATTTCTGAACCGATATGTAAAAATGACGTAAACTGTTAGTGGAAAGTGTATTTATTCAGAATTTGTGCGCAGTTGAAGCGATTGTGGGTAATAATGTTTTTACGCGAAACAGTGAAATGAGTTTCGAATGTTGCACTCTAATTGTACACGTCAAATGATGTTTTTTTGTATCTTCTCATTCCGGGCTACGCCGTCCGGTGTACTACTTGTATTCGGTTTTTGTTTTCCGAGTGCTCGAAGTTTTCAGTGAGAGAGTCGATTTCGCGAAGTCGAATGAAGAAAACAGTGATTTAGAAGTAAAATTTTCAAAAAGAAGTTTATGTTTCGCTTATGTCTTTTTCTCCAATACAACATCGTATTTATACCTGCAAAAAATAGAAAAGATAACCGTGACAGAATTTTTTTTCGATAGTAGTGTGCCATCTAGTGGCTAGTAGTCATTACGGTGTTAACGTTTTTTCGGTGCGCCATATAGCTGCGAATTGCAGAAACAAACTCAACCATTTATGTTGGTTGAAAACAACTTTTTAATTCTCTAATTGAACTAAAAAATTAGTTGAATGGATATGAAGTGTGCCTTAGCTAAGAAATGACACCACGTTTAATTGGTGAATTCAACTAAAAAAATAGCCATTTCAACAAATATTTTATTATTATTAAGGGAACTAGAATTAGAAAATCAAAATTAGCAAAAGTAAGATTTTGTTAGTTGTCTCAAAAAATAACTAACCAAAATCAGAAAATCAACTAATTTTTTCGCCAAAATGCTAATTTCGGTCTTTCCGTGGAGGAACGAAGATTTTTCCAACAGCGTATCTCTTCCGGCTGGGAAAGATAGAGGTTATACAGGCCATCGCCGAAAACGATGAGAATGCTGTCGCACAAACATTTATCCTTACCCTTGCGTATGCGAGCGATGGAAAACGACCAGTTATTATTTTATGACAGCGTCCTGAATTTTGAGAACTAAAAAGTCCTAAGAGAGTAATTTCTAAATGGTGGCTTGGAATAAAAGCTTATCGTAGCAAAACCATTAGGCAAGGTTACAGCTTTTCAAAGGTGTTTACCGAGGATTTGCCAAACGAGCGTATAAAAGCTACTCGAGTTTCCACTTGTTATTTTTGTGGAAATTCGCAATTGAAATGGGCCAAACACGATAGAGTAGTAGAGCGACAAAGTAACCTACGATCCGCAAGATACATGTTTACTGCTTTGATGTTTCATTTGGGAATTTCTTGCTCTTTTCCTAATACGTATATGATTTCAGTGCACACTGGGCTTTTGGGTACTTATTTTTTATTAAATTTTGTTTTGATAGCTTATAGTTCAATTTTAATGCCGTTTTTCATTGAAAAACACTGGTGGCGTGGATTGCTCTGGTTTTGCACTTTCGAGCAGAAATGCAACACTCTGACGGTGTTTCATTGCGATTTCAGTATCTAACGGGGAAAACAGATTGAAAAACTGACATGCGAATACAACTATGCAATGAAAACCGCGAAAATGTTAACGCAGAGACGGGACTCGAACCCGTAGCTAGCTTATTAACCAGAAAAATTGTTTTGCCAATTATGTTTGCTACGAATTCGAGCTCCGTATCTGCGGTAACATTTTCACGGTTTTCGTTACATAGTTGTATTTGCATGTCAGTTTTTGAATCTGTTTTGTTAAATTCATACAGAAACACACCCACCTAAGCGTCATTATCAGCGAAAGCTGGGGTCATTCGTTTCGCTCTTTCCATCAATCCTTTGCGTTGTCTTATACCGTTTTCGTTTATTCATCAGAGCAGCCCGAAAGCTGACCCAGAGTCGCCCAAACAACGTTTGATATGTTTGTTTTAGCAACCTGAGGTCGCTCTAGATCGGACTCCAATCGCGTAGTTTCGCTCTGAAAATTTTCTCGGGTCGCACCACGCATCCAGCCGAGTTTGTTTATTTTTTCTTTTTTTCATGAGTTGTTGTTTAGGGCGCGTACCACGTGTTCGTTTTACTCGGAGTCAGAGTAGCCCGCGTCTAGGTTCAAAAACGAAAACGGTATTAGTGGTCACCTCCCTCACCGTAGAACATCAATTTACCTTGTGCTGCATTTCATAGGCAAATACTTTTCACGTCATTCTAATGTTCCGCTTGACGGAGATCCAAGAGGGCTAAGCTCTGATGTTTTGGGAGGGTTTAAGTTCCTGCCTTTTTCCATAATGACAAAAGCGCAAATCTGTTCAGAACAAACCAGAACTCATCAGGCACTCCTACACATAAAATTTCTGTTTGATGGTCCCAGTTGGAATGTAATAATGCCACAGGAGCCGATGGATTGCTACACGAAATATTTGTTTAAGAAATTCGACAGCTCCTATTCCACACAATCAAACTTCGTTGGCATATTTATGTAATCTGGCCGACCTGAGTGCTTATCGTCATAATTTGAAATTATCATTATTAATGGGCAATCGAACTCTTTGTTTTATTCGATGCAAGCTGGGGCTCCGTTCGAAATAAAAGGCCGTTCTTTTCGTCGTCCTTGCGGCCTCAGGTTGCTGATTACTGCTGAATACCCCTCAAACGCGATGCAGCCAAATGCTAGCTTTGTTTGCACTCGTTTGGTGCGAATTTCGCAGAGCGAAAATAATACAAAACTGATCAAATTATTCTATTTTTGCACTAAACAGATGACTTTTACCTTCGATTTGCAAAAAAGTAATCCTAATAGTTCTTTAGATAACATTTAGAGCCATTAGAACGGCTGGTTTTGTATAGTGTTCCCCATCGTTGTCCACTTTTCGTTTTATTTTTCCTCCAATGCAAACAATCAGTAGCTGGATAACCTCATATTCGCCATTGACTGAAGTACCAGTTGAATAATTCCGGATGTAGTTGCATTGTTTTGACGTAGATGGCAGTCTACGCACTCGATGTGTCTCCGTTCGTGGAGTATCATAGACTAAAGCAAACGTGCAACAACGTTTCTATTTAAAGATTCGGTTGATTTTAATGTGTCATGTTTGGACCTATTTTGTCACTATTTAAACAATGTTTACGTAATAATCGTTATATTAACAACAATTTTAAACCTTCTTCCATTCGTTTCGTGAAAGAATTAGAGAAAATGATGAAATAGGGAAAAAGCTATTAAGAAATCTAATCTGGTGTACTTTCGTTACACTTTCGTGTTGTGAAATTTTGGGAATGCACCCTGGTGAGCATAGTAAAAACCTGCCTTAATCCACCTAGTGGTGTAATGATGCCTTTCTCATATTACTTATATTTTCAAAAAATTCACTACAAGATTCTGTCAAGAATTTTTTTTCTATCTGAAATAAAATAAGGAACTTTCTTTGGGTAAAAACTAACGAAACCCTTACTATTTGTAAACAGTTATGTCAAGTAAATGATTGAACACACCTCGTCCTATAGATCTGGAACCGGACCCGGATGAAATTAAACAGCGACCTGTGAGCCTATAAGAACTTTTATTTGAGCCTAAGTTTGTGGGAATCGATCAAATTATTTCTGAGAAAATTAAGTGAGTCTCGTTTTAGAGTTTTTGACTACTATTTCCGGTACTTGGGACAGTGCTGGGTTTCTGCCACCCGGATTCATGAAAGTGCAAGTGTTAGTGTGTTCTGACTGTGGAGTTTTCGCATGCAGAAAACGACAGGAACCAGGTTTAGAGCCCTCATCGCATAAGATCATATTTTCTGCTTTCTCAGTGTTAATTGTGTTTCGCTCGGGCTGTACCGGTCGGTCTTTTCGTATTCCGTTTCCGCCTCCCGGATTCGCATGGTTTTATATGCTAAAGAAGTCATTTTATTGATGATGCAGTGATGTGAAAATTTGAAAATGCCCTGAAATCAAAAGTGCGGAATCCCAAATTTTATTTCGTAATATTGATATCATTTCATTATTGCAACACGCAAGTCGCTATCGTGTATTTCACCACCAAAATAGAAATAGTTAACACGAGTACCTGAACATTTTAAAAAGTGATGTGCCATCTTGCGACAAGTAGCAGAAGTTGCTGTAGAGAACAGATTTTTCATTTAGTGTGCTCTCCACGACAAATGGCTGAAAATACGTTCGGTCGCAAGGTTTTATTTTTCATGTATGATTTATCAATCGGACGATGTATTTGTAGTGATTCGTGTGGAGCACTCGTCGCGTAAGATCGCTCTAATTCATTTGCTGCGTTTTACTCGGACGATCATTATAGTGATGGCTATCATCGAAATCGCGAATGTTCAACGTTTTTGCTACTGGCGCGTCATCTTGGCCGCATGATTTAGTGTCTACCGCACGTAATTTAGGTGGTAAAGCGATCGACCAAGACACATTACTGAAAATACGTTAAATACAGGATTCAGGATACTGGTGAGATCGTTCCTTAAACATTTTTTCATATTCTGTTCAATTGACAATAGCAAGAGGTAGCATATTTCACAATTGTCAGTTTTCGCACTTGAGTTGTCTAGCGGAGGGAGATGAAGGATGATAACGTAAACCCTGCTATAGTATAGTATATTGTATTATATTATATTATATTGTATTATGTTATACCATATGTATTGTATTATATTATGTTATGTTGTATTATATTATACTATAGGTATTGTATTATAGTATATAATATAGTATTATATTTTATTATATTATAATGAGTTATATTATTTGATTTTAATTATATAATACTGCTGCTGTTATATCATCGCGGAGGTACGGAATGTAGGCATCTTTGTTCGTCCAACCACTATAGTCAACATATTGATAAGAGATAGCTTATGTCACTATAATTGTCAGTTTTAGCGCATGAGTTGACTAGCGGAGGGAGATGAAGGATGATAACGGAAACCCTTCTATAGTATGGTATATTGTATTATATTATATTATATTATACTATGTTATATTATATTATGTTATATTATATTATATTGTATTATATTGTATTATGTTATACTATATGTATTGTATTATATTATGTAATATTGTATTATATTATATTATATTATAATGAGTTATATTATTTGATTTTACTTATATAATAATGTTGCTGTCATTACTTCGAGGAGATACGGAATGTAGGCATCTTTTCTTCGGACAAACACTATAGTCAACATATCGATAAGAGATAGCAGATTTTACTATAATTGTCAGTTTTCGAACATGAGTGGCTAGCGGAACGGAGATGATGGATGATGACGGAACCCTTCTATAGGATAATATATTGTAGTATATATGTTATAATATGTGATATTATATTGCTCTATGTTATATTTTATTATGTTATATTGTATGACGATTTGTTGTATTGTATTATATTAAATGATATTATATTATGTCTTATTATTTTACTATGTTGTACTTCGTCACAAATATTATATTATTTTATTACAATGGTGAGGGGCAGGGAGTGCATCAGGGTATCTTACAAGTGAATGACTGGATGATGGAGTGGATTGCCAACCTGAGTCACATGGGAGAAACTTCGTGTTTCTCCCTGAAGGTCTGAAATGAGTAAGACGCGCCCTTCTAACAAACAAACCATCAGGCGGGTTTGAGCTGGTACAGCGAAAATCTTTATTATATGGCTGGATGTTATTGCTGGAAGGCGCCGGGTCCAAATAACCCATTTTGGCCTTCTTAACAGTAATAATATGAAAGCTATCTGATAATTAAATTCGGATCTACTGTAAGTCTACCCGCATACATTGGTAATGCCTTGAACTGATGGTGGCTTCACATATACATACATACATACATACTATTTCCGGTACTTGGGACCAGTATAGCCGAAGTCGGTTATCATGATTTTGTTATAACACTAACCTACTTACCAATTGAATAAAAGATTCACAATTTTACATTTTTTTCACCTGAAAAAATATAGACGAAAAAGTGGAAACCACACACGCTTCAAGAAATTGAACAAAGCACGCTGCGAACGAATTAAAGCCAGTGGTGAAAATTCTATAAAAATATGCACCTCGTTTCGCCATCGCTTGTGAAAAAATACTCATGAAATTGAAAATTTTCACTAATCGCATTGTTATACCGGAACCGGAAGTCAGATCTGGATCAATTTTTCAGAGACTTTTTAAAGAATTTTATGACATTTCATTTGCTTCTTAGTTTGTAAAAATCGGTTGGTAAATTTCAGAGAAAATTAAGTTCGCATGTTTTCATAAATTTGCACATATTTCCTTGTAATTCTGGAACCGGAAGTCGGATTGAGATAGAATTCAGGGAAATTGTATGAGGTTATAAGACCTTTAATTTAAATTTAAGTTTGGGAAAATCGGTTCAACCATCATCGAGAAACGTGTGTGACATTTTTTTCGTTTTTTTTGGTGCATATCACCCTGTAATTCTAGAACCGGAAGTCGGATCGGGATAACAGTAAATAGCCATAAGACCCTTCATTTGAATCTGAGTTTGTGAAAATCGGTTCAGTAATCTCTGAGAAAATTGGGTGACATTATTTGTCACATACATACATTCATACATACATACATACACACACAGACATTTTGTAATTTCGACGAACTGAGTTGAATGGTATATGACCGGGCCTCGGTTGTAGAGTCGATTTTCACAGCGATTTCATAAGTAAGGCAAAAATACGTAGTCCTTCGTCAAAACCTGTAAATAGCATACAAGTGAACATTCGTTAATTTTCACCGTTGCGTACGATTTTGCATACATGAATCACTGCAGGCTCGAACGTCAGAGCCCATAAGCGATTGCTGTGCTGCACAAAGCTATAGGTGAATTGTTGATTTGATGTCAATTTGCTGAACAACCATTAAATTTCTTACACACATTGAGACCTCTGCTTGGATGTCTGTTCTCTGTGTCACTCAACCGAGTGTGATCCGATAAACGAGTCACAAAGTCTGTAAACGACATAATGCAATTCATTCGAAATTTACAACTTTAATTTCATTATAATCAAACACTCTACGTCCTGCTCCGAAATGTGCCACTTTTTTCGTTACGAAACCGAAATTATGCTTGTCGAGATTGACATCCAACGGTGGCAGAATTCGGTGCCCAAAACTCCCAGCGATGGAAAGCGATGTCACGTGAGCATATTTTGTCAATCAGCAAATTTCACGTTCGCAGCTTCGTGGAACTGTGGGGTTATTTGCTTAATTCGATGCACACTGGAAAAGCGTCAATTTATTATGGTGAATGTAGGACGGGGAGATACGAGAGCCGACTTGGTGTGAAGGATGTCGAATATCGGGCCACCACATTGATGTGACTCTGTTGTTGTTATTGAACACTGATTTAAATCGACAGAGTGACAAAAGAAACTTGGCGAAACTGAGTTCTGCAGCTAGCTTCGTTTTTCCATGAATAAGATTCACGTGAAAATAACGATGAAATAATTTAATACGAATTGGTGTGGTTTGCAGTGCTGAACATTTCGAATAAAATTATATGTTTCCGAAATAAAGATTATTCGAATTTGTTCGTAGCATGCATTCATGAATTGTTATTGATTGTTCTTCCTTTCTAGTCGATGAAGGTTATACTATGTGCACCCAAAATACTGAAACCATAACGTTTCCAGCTGACTGTTGTGCCTTTGGACGCTTCGGACGTGGTTCATCGGCTGCAGCCCACTCACGATGATAATCGTTTTGATTCCGGAGATGGATCCATGTTTCATTCATTGTCACATATCGACGGAAATTTTTTATTTATTACTTGTAAACATGATCAAACGTTGCTCTGAATGCTCAACACGTTGCTAAAGATGTTTAAGTTTTGTTTTTGATTCATCAGTGACGACTTTGACGAAACGTAAACATATTCGAAATGTTTATGTAACCTAGCACAATATTAAGGTAACACTTGAATGAACACGTTGTTGTTTTTGATAGACTGTGAGTAAACGCGGCACCCACGAAAAAGAATTTTTTCATGATTTAATGTTTATGCATAATTGTAAACACATTGCCTTTCAATATCTTGACGAACGCAGGTATCGAACGCAATTCCAATTTGTAAATGAATGTAAACGGAGTAAATTTTTTTTATTCGTATATAAAATCATCAAACATGCTTCAGTGAATTTAATATTATGAAATATACATTACGGAATTGTTTGGTTTCATAGAATCTAGCTAAGATCGTGGACATCCAAGAGTTATCTGACAAAAAAAAATCAACACGTGACTGGTGACTTTTGCATGACTTTTGAGTGTGGCATGTGCTCGTAGTACTATATACAGGAAATTGAAATACTGTGATAATGTCAGTGGAAGATCTTGTTCATCCAAAATCTCCTTGGACTATAGAGCTTAAGGTCTACCGATGACATTATTGAGTTCCTGTTTAGTGGTCCATACTCGTGGTATCACATTCAACTAATGGGATCATTGTGATGAATTATGTTGAAGTGATTGTTCATCCAAAAACTACCTGTAGAAAAGGCCTTAAGATCTAACAGCGTAAATAAGTGTACCAACAAAATCCTTGTACACGATCCATGCTCATGATACCATCCTGATGTAATCGTTACACAACTTACAATTAAGATGTTCATGCCTTGGGTAACCCAAAAACTACCTGTAGCTCAGGTCTTGAAATCTACAAGCATAAGAAACTGCATTAATGAACTTATTGTCCCCGGCACAAACTCGTGATACCATATGCAATTAATTTACTTATTGAGAATGATCTACGCCATTTAAAAACTACCTGAAGTTCAGGCCTTAAGACCTACCAGGATAAAAAGCTGCAACTGCGGTTTGCTCGTGCAGATCTTAAGTTCTGTTTTCTCTGAAATCCTTGGACGAATGGAAACATACCTGAAACAGCTACAAATAGACAAGTAAGCAATGTGTAGCTTTAAAAATATGAACAGCAAACAAAAAATAGACTAATGCCGTTGTAGTTCTTGCAGTGGCACTGTCTGTGTAGTCCCTAAAACCAATCGCAAAAACATCTAGGACCATCTGAGTATTTTCTGAGATAACGAAAATTCATAAGAGATATTCCAAGATCTTCTAATAACTCTTATGAATTTTCTTTGTCTTAGAAAATACTTAGATGGTACCTAAATGTTTTTGCGTATGGACGTAGTACTATTTTTTAAACTAAATTCGAATGGAATTTAATTTTTTTTAAAATTAATTCGAATAGAGTTTCAGTTTAATTTAAACTAAATTCGAATGGAACTGCAAAAAGGCGGGTGGGTAATGTCAGAGACAAAACCGGATAACGTGGATGCGAATAAAATTGATGGTTCGGTTTCATTGATGTTAAAAAAATTGAATCCTGGATCTGGAATTCTAAAACTGATTTTATGAGTCAAATGTTCGAACTGAATTTTGGATCTGAATTCGGAAACTCAATTTTGATGCTAGATTCTGGAACTGAATTCTGAACCTGAGCTCGGAAACTGAATCCGGATTGTAGAACTGATCATTAAAATTGTGATTATTTTGGAAGTGAATTCTGTAAATGGCTCCTGGTTCGGCACTAAATTCCAAATCTGAATTCTAGACCTGATTCTGGATCTGAATTCTAGTATGACGTTAGTTTGTAGTAATAGAATTCAGACTTAGGATTCAGTTCTTAAATTCGGATCATGAACTACTTTTCGATATTTGGTTCTAGAATCCTGATACGAAGTTTAGTTCAAAAATGTTCAGAACTTATCCAGCCAAACATGAAATCGAAGTGCGCTTGCGTTTGTCTTTTTAATCCGAAATAAGTATGTGTTACCACCGGCACCAGCGGCATCGGAAGGATATCTATCTCATATGCAGAATATGGCCTAACTATGGCATGTTCGTGCATCACTTAAAATTTTTTGTATTATTATTATTGTAGTTTATTTTCCCCTCGTTTCAACCTCTTGTATATGTAGTCAAAACCTTAACCTCACGATGTAATCTGCACGATAAACAGTCCCATAATTATTGTTCTTTACGTTTCGTCTTAGTCTATGTTTGTGCTTAAGGGCACATAACCGTTTTTACTGTTCTTTACGTTTCGTCTTAGGCTCGTCAGTGCAGAGCAGTTCAAATTGAACTGCTTATTGCAAAGTTTTTTTTCGTTGCTGTTTTTGATTTCGGGAGAGGCTAGAACCCCTTTGCTCAACACCCACCCCCCCTTCTGGGAATGTGCCTACTAGATCCTAAATTCAATTACACTTAAGGAACTGAATTATGAACCTGGATTTTTAAAGGTCTTTTATAACTTGAAAAAGTTGCATATCCAACTGAATTTTGGATCTGGATTTTGATCCTGGATTTTTTCTCGATTTCAGAAATCTGAACCTGAATTCTAAAACTGAATATTAATCCGACTTCCAGAAAGGAATTTTGAAACTAAATTTTGGTCTGAACCTCAATTTCAGTTACAAAATTCATTTTCAAAAATCAGTTCCAAGTCCAGAATTTATATCCGAAATTTTGTTCCAGAGTCCAGGTCTAGAGTTAGGATCCTGGCCTCAATTCCTGATTTCGGTTCCAAAATGTTGGCTCAGAACCAAGTTCAGAAAGTCCATTTTGAGTTCCAGAATTTTAAAAATCGATTCTGGTCTTGGATTTTGCACGGGAAACTGAATTTTAATTTGGATTCAGGATATGAACAATAAAATCTGGCTTAGAATTCTGAAACAGAACTCTAGAATGGTATTCTGGTCTGAGCTGATCGAGTCAACTACGCAGGTAAGAATGAATGAAGCATAAAATTTCTACGTTCTTTACCTATCAAACATTTTAGAGATCATTAATTGTATGTTATCTCATGTTACTAAAAATTCTATCACAAATAGCAGATCATATCTTCGATGAAGAGGAGAAAAAATCGACGAGGAGACGTTAAATAAAACAAATGGTGATTACGATCCAAAATATTTCACTCACCCATTCGATAAATTTTGAAAAGGCGCCTCATAGTAAGACGTATTCACGTCAAAAGGAATACATACGCGTTAAAAAACGTCTTTTATTCCATATCAGACGAAAACTTTCCTCCAATTAAGGCGAATGTAATGAACAATAAAATATCTGACATCACTTGCACACAGAGATGGCATTTCACCAGAGTTATACACGCTAGAGTCAGATTTTTGCCACACCGAGGATGCAAAAAAACGAAGCACCGCACAAAGAGGAAAGCGCACTTCTTCTCAGTGTCGAATATACAGCATTTGAGTGTGTGCTTGTGGTTAAAGCTGCTGGCGCGAGTGAAACACATTCTCTTCGCATGAATCGCTCTCACGCGCTCTCGTCTAAATACACCCAAGTGACCACTGGCGCGTGATGGTGAGCGAACACTTCTGTAAACTTCAATTAATAGAGAGTAGATCTGGCCTTGCTATGAAAAATTTGCAAGGAAAACCGAAAATTTTACGATAAATTGTTTTATTTTGCTGATTTTGCGTGTCCACGCTTCATCTACGAAAACCATACAGCAGAGTGCTCACCGGCGTGTACACCTCTGTGAAAGTATCTGCATCCACCTCAGAGAATTTATTAGCTAATGCTCTAGCACTTTGGTGCGATTCAGTGGAAGAGGTAAAAGGAAATAAACAAACGCACGCATGATGCGTGCACACTCTACACAACAGTGGCGTATAAATGTGAAAGAGAAGAGCTCTCGTTGAAGTTGTCAGTGCGAGGGGAGAAATTTTGCTTGCTCTTCGTCACACAGAGGAGATAGACATCTCTGCTTGCACACTCACAAAATCTACTTAAAAAAGGTTGAGGCATTCCCAATCGATAATCTTTGTGTGGTGTATCCGACGAGAATTGTTTTTCGGTTTGTAGAAGTTCATAGTTTCAGAACATTTTTCTGACTTGAAAGATGAGATTCAAATTTTTTTCATGTGTAGGATTTTGTACTGTACTTTACATTAAAAGGCGTTAACAGTTCGACATAAACTGCTAATGCACTGATGACTTGAAGACAAAACGTATAAATAGAGTTTAAAGCGTGTTTTGTTGCAAGAATTTACCAATCATTACCTACAACAAATGCGTTAATTTTACAATTAAAATCTAACAGACTGTAAACATTCACTAAACTGATTATTTTCACTTCAAATTTGCATATTTCCACAGATAAGTAATTCTAATAGTTCTTTAGGTAACAAAGATGGCTAATGGCTCTAGAGTTTTCGCTGTAATTTGCACCAATGCAAACGACCAGCAGCAGGATGACGCAATCGTTCTTGTATGAAATGAAACTGGCTCTTTGAACGTCCCGCAGTAGAGCTGCTTCCTATGCGGATTGATTCAATACTGAACTGAATTCTTGATACTGGAACTAGAACTGAGCTCTGGACCTTAACCAACCGGAATAATGCACGTGATGTTTTATTTATTTTACGCGAAATTGATCGTACGCACCTCCGACGTAAATTGAGGTTCCAGTGTATAATCAATTTGTGGACTTTTTTTATGTTTTTTGGAGTAACCACTTCAATTGTACTACCAGAATGTTCACCATCATCATTGCCAGTACGGCCACGTTTAAATTCAGCAAGCCAATAACAAATTGCTCTTTTCGATGGAGCAGAGTCCGAATAACACTTTTGAAGCCATTACGGAGATTGTACAGTAATATCAAGAAGTAATGATAATTCAACACACGGAATTGTTTGGAATCCATTGTTTCGAAAATTACAAAAGTAGTTTCACTTAAATGGCTGTCACTTTTTTCTGAACAAACGAAGTCTCATTAAATTTTATACATAGTCTTATGAAAGTTGGTACTTCTTTAACGTTATATCAATTTGACAATGATTGCGCCATCGTGAAAAATAAGAAAATTGCTCGTAATTTTTTTCTAATAAGTTTAAGTTTATTGCATTATCTGTGAGTTTTGTGTACTTTTTTCATTGCTTTTTTTGAAAAGTCTTTTTTTTCTGATCAAATAGAACCAAATTATCAGCACTTAAACAACTTGTTTTTATTTCTGGGTGATTCTACGAGCTCTGACCCAATTGTAACTGGTTATTTGTTGTAGGTAATGATTGGTAAATTCTTGCAAGAAAATACGCTTTAAACTCTATTTATAAGTTTTGTCTTCAAGTCATCAGTGCATTAGCAGTTTATGTCGAACTGTTAACGCCTTTTAATGCAAAGTACAGAACAAAATCCTACACATGAAAAAAATTTGAATCTCATCTTTCAAGTCAGAAAAATGTTCTGAAACTATGAACTTCTACAAACCGAAAAACAATTCTCGTCGGATACACCACACAAAGATTATCGACTGGGAATGCCTCAGAATGGTAAAATAGGAAACGAAGACTGTGCCGATACGGATACGCTTGCACACCGTTTCGGCTTAATCATTGGTTAATGAGATCGCATCCCATAATAGATTAATTGACCTTGCGTTCATGTGTCCGGTTCAGAGGTTAATGACGACAGGTTATTCATTGTGGGGTGAACTTATAATGTGTATGATTTTGGATTACCAAACGGAAATTGGAACTTTGCCAATGTGTGCATTTAACATAGTGGCAGTAGAAAATGAATAAAATGGGATAATAGTACTCGCCGCCATCAGAGCTCTTCTATTCATCCTATAATTTAAATCCGTTTGCAAGTGTGAGATTTGCGGCTGTTGATGAGTTTTTTTTTGTGACGTCTATAAACAAATATTTAGATTTGGTTACGAAAACAAACAAAGGTGTTTTATTGCTACTAGTAAGGTGAATTGAATTGGTTCTGTTCTGACATTGGAATATCATCCGGGGTAATAGTTAATTCGATGAATCAACCAAGGAAGTAATATTACTAGCTGTACTAGGATTTCGATGGAAATTAAGCGGCTAAGGCGATCATAAAATCATAATTAAAGATGCTGTTTGGTTCACTCTGCACATACCTTATGATAAAAAATCATAGTGATTTCAGTGGCTGCATCTGGTTTTTAATGTAACGTTCTTACAAATGAGATGAAATAGGGAGCCCTTACCCTATCTTGCTTTTAACACTTTTTTGTGGTCTGGAATTACACGCAAAAATATGCGCGTAAGATTACTTACGAAGCAAATGTGCGCGATCTAAAAATCCGCTTTGCAATGCACGATTATTCAAATCCGCTTTTTTATTTGCACGGCCACCTTGCCTGCTTCCTTTTGTGCGCGACGTTTCCGGTCCGCTTATTGGCAACACTTTCATACACATTCTGTCAAATTTTGACGCATATCGTACGATTAGTTTTTGTTTGGCGTCTATACAAAGAAGTTGAAAAATTTTCGTGTGGCGATTTTTATAATTTACAGCGAATAAAAGTTTACCGATTGGACAAGCGCGGGAATTTTAAAATGAGAATTCCTGTTCTTTTTTGATCATAAGGTATGTTCAATTATTCGGAAGTTTCCTTATTAAAAATTCTTCGAGTCATTCAAAACAATTCAAAACACAACTATTAAGATAAACAAAATGACCGGCTGCTCGGCCATCCATGGAAGTTGACCATCAATGTTAACTTCCCTCTCTGAGCAGCCTAGATAGCCGTGTAGTGTCGGTAGCGGTTTCCCAACTGCTAAGAATAACGCTACGGTCCACCTGTACCGGTGGTATAAGTCCACCAAACAGGTAAGCCGTGTGGCATCCGGCGGGATTATTTTTTACCAAGAATTGATCCACTGGTTTCCTATTCCATGTCGTAAAAGGCCACAAAAATAGGAACTCCTAAGTCAAGGTGTATTTCCGTGCCGATGGCTGAATGGCTGCAGGAGGTTAAACATTGCAGTCGTGAACGGAATATCTTGGGTTTTTCCCTTACTGGATACACGCAATGCTTAGCAATCAACTTCTTTGATCATCGCTTCGGCAGGCCAGAGATTAGAAAGCTGAGTGTCTGTGGGTGTCCTCAAGGTGGTGTACTATCCCCACTTTTATGGAACCTAGTCGCTGATGGTTTGTGAGGGAAACTAAATAACCTTGGATTTCCGACTTATGGTTTTGCCGACGATTATCATATATTGATGACCGGTATAAGCATTAACACTCTCTACGATTTAATGCAGCAAGCCCTGCGATCTGTTGAACAATGGTGTTGTCAGGTTTGGATTATCTGTAAATCCGGGCAAAACATCAATGGTGCTTTTCACTCATCGTAGGATAATTACAGGAGCTCGTCCGTTGCAGTTCTTTGGTTCAGGGGTTACTGTGGTCGATCAAGTTAAATACGTCGGGGTTATTCTTGACTCAAAACTGAATTGGTTTGCTCACATTGATTTCAGGATTAAAAGAGCTTGCATGGCTTTCGGCCAATGCAGACGAGCTTTTGGAAAATCATGGGGACTCAAACCCAGATATATTCATTGGATCTACACAACTATCGTTAGACCTATTTTAGCATATGGATGTCTTGTATGGTGGCAGAAAGGAGAAGTCGCGACAGTTCAGTCAAAGCTAAATCATCTCCAAAGGATGGTCCTAATGGCGATGACAGGAGCATTCACGACAACTCCTACTGCTGCTCTAGAGGCGCTACTGTGCATTAAACCACTACATGTGTTCCTAAAACAAGAAGCATTATCTTGTGCATACCGTCTTAGGGTTACAGGGCTTTGGAACAGTAACCCATTAGAATATGCTACCAGTCACACTCGCTTGTGGTCTCAAATGGTTCCGTGGGATGAGTATTTACTCGCTCCTAGTGACCTAACTCTCACATGCAGTTTTCCTTTTAAAACATTCAATGTGAGCTATCCTCTTCGTTAGGAATGATTGTCTGGTTGTCTGGAACGACAACTTGATGAACACATAGTTTGTTTTACGGACGGTTCTCTGTTGAATGGTCGTGCTGGTGCTGGTATCTACTGTCGTGAAATAGGCTGGAGCAGTCTCATTCACTTGGTAGATACTGTACTGTGTTCCAAGCAGAAATCTACGCAATTCTGTGTGGAGTACAATCGGCACTTCAGCAGAGGATCTGTGGTAAACGTATTTATTTTTGTTCCGACAGTCAGGCAGCCTTAAAAGCACTCAGTTCGAATGACTCACGGTCGAATCTAGTGATCGCATGTCGAACTCAAATTGAAGACCTCAGCATTTCAAATGCTGTTTACTTCATATGGGTACCCGGCCATTCTGGTATTACTGGAAATGAATGGGCTGATGAGTTGGCTAGAGCTGGTGCAACGAATGATTTCGTTGGTCCTGAACCAGCTTTACCACTTTCAACTAGTTGGATAAAGCACAAGATACGTTCTTGGGCTGCATCCAAACATGCCAGCTACTGGCGCAGCTTGCAAACTTGCGCTCAGACAAAAGCATTTCTACCAGATTTAAATCTGAAAATGTCAGTGTCTACTGCATTTCTCCAAGCAACATTGCAGTATTCTGGTCAGAGCTCTGACTGGACATTGCAAACTCAATTATCACATGGCTACTATTCAACGTGCTGAGTATTATTCGTGTGATTTGTGTGAATGCGATTATGGTACTTCATATCATCTGATATGTAACTGTCCCGCATTGACGCAGCTACGTATCCGGGTTTTTGGTTCTCCATACATGGTTGAGTCTGTGTATGCGGAGCTAAAATTGAAGGATATTCTCTCGTTTCTCACCCAATGTGGTAAGGAGCTATAGTCAGAAGGGTTCATCGTTCTTCCTGGAGTGAATGAATCCCTTCTGTATTCACCTTAAATAGGGTTTGGCAGATTGTTTGGCATCCTCTGGGGGGTACCGCATTTACTTCTGCTCGTACATACTGCGAGTCGTTCTGCATTCTTCCGGGAGTGCAGAATGGTGTCGCTTTTGTAAGATCTCTAAATCCTCTCGGGGGTTGGAGGTTTTATTAACAGCAGACTGTTCGGGACCTCGTAGAGGTTCAGAATTTCCTTCTGCTTCCACTAAATGTGATCCTCAGCAGATTGTTCAGCATCCCTTAGGGGTGCAGAATTTACTTCTGCTTTTATGTGTTTTTGTGTCGTCAATTTTTCCCATCCTCCTAGTCCAACCCTTACCATTTCCTTTCAATCCTTCCCTCTTATATATCGGGAAAATGATGCTAAAAACAAATTGATGGCAAGGCACAAATCTCCAAATATCAAGGGGAACGTGCCATTTGAGCCAATTTGTTCTGATTCCCTGATTCCTGCCTGCTTCCTTTTGTGCGCGACGTTTCCGGTCCGCTTATTGGCAACACTTTCATACACATTCTGTCAAATTTTGACGCATATCGTACGATTAGTTTTTGTTTGGCGTCTATACAAAGAAGTTGAAAAATTTTCGTGTGGCGATTTTTATAATTTACAGCGAATAAAAGTTTACCGATTGGACAAGCGCGGGAATTTTAAAATGAGAATTCCTGTTCTTTTTTGATCATAAGGTATGTTCAATTATTCGGAAGTTTCCTTATTAAAAATTCTTCGAGTCATTCAAAACAATTCAAAACACAACTATTAAGATAAACAAAATGAACTTCAAACATTCATTTAATATTGAATGTTCTTGACTGTTTTTGGAAAAACCTGCAACTTTTTCGTTTGGTTTATAGCTCATTACTTCATTGTCCAGAACTATGTACTGGTTGATCACAGAGACAACAATCACTGTATGAGTGTAACAACTAAAAAACAGCCGAGTATTGTGAATCAGGCTGAAACAACGTCTCATCACCGTGAGACAGTAGAAAAGTAGGGAAGGAGGCATTTGTCTTGGTAGATTTGCCCCTTATGATGAACGATTGACTAATCTTGTAGCATCTAATTGTCCAAATTGTCCACCTTCTTCTTTCTTACATTTTCAAAGTTGGGCACCCTTAAAGTAGCAACTTAAAGCTTTTGTGGCCGTCTTGATATAAGTTTCGTACTTGTACCTGTAGTTCTACGCGGATCGTTACTATAGTGAAAGTGCGGATAAGTCCATAACCCTAAGTTGGAAAAATCATGGTCAGTCACAATTCCTGTCAGGAGTCATAATTTTAATAGCACCCAAAGCAATTCAAAATATATACCAATATTCGACTACAATCGTACTATCTGGTACGCAGATTTTCTTGTTTAATTGAGAAAAGAAAATGGCCGACGAGAAAATATGTAATGTTGGAAATTAATGAGAAAGCGGATGGTCTATGGTCGCGCATTATAAGCGGAACAGGAAGGTCGCGCAATTTTAATAAAAATGGCGGATTCTCGAAATCGCGCATCACAGAGCGGACCAGGAAGGTCGCGCAAATATTTAAATGTAAATAAGCGGACCGGAAACGTCGCGCACAAAAGGAACCAGGCAACGTGGCCGTGCAAATAAAAAAGCTGATTTGAATAATCGTGCATTGCAAAGCGGATTTCTAGATCGCGCACATTTGCTTCGTAAGTAATCTTACGCGCATATTTTTGCGTGTAATTCCAGACCACAAAAAAGTGTTAAAAGCAAGATAGGGTAAGGGCTCCCTATTTCATCTCATTTGTAAGAACGTTACATTAAAAACCAGACCAGAGCCACTGAAATCACTATGATTTTTTCATATTGCTGCTTAATTCGTCTTGCTCCACATGGAGAATTGATTCACATTCCTAGGAAATTAAAATAATGTTCAAAAAATCAGCTAAAAACTCTTCTGATATGTTCATTACTCTGCTCCTAATTCCATCTCAAAGGATTTTTATTCATCCCATCGTTGGTCCTTTATTCATCCTATTAACACAATCAAAACAAAACATTGCACTATCACACTCTCAGGTTCAAAATGTCTGAATTTTTCTCAAAAATGGCCTGATGTCAACTATAAGACAATACACGATATTTTTAGAACTTGTTTTGAAGCATTTCGAAGTTAAAAAATTTTTGGGTCGTTATCGTTACCTTTCGTTTTAACTTTAAAATTTTACTGTAGAGTTAGTTTGGTAAACTTAACAGCAAAACAAAAAAGGAATTGTTTTTATTTAGGCATTAGCCCTTCTAAAAACAAAATGCTGGTCAGAGATGCCATTTATACATATTTATCTGTATTGTATAGGTTTTTCGTTGATTTAAATCAGAGTACAGATTTTATACAGATTTCCTAAATGTAATACAGATTTGTACAGGCTCATAAAAAGTGAGAAGTAAAAAATTAGACTTTTCTCTGTGAGTATCTATTACAATTTGATTGCAGTAATTCTTTGAAAGTTCAGTAATCAACGGACAAATCGCATGTAAAAATGAAAATCTTCGCAGATATGAAGAATTGTTTTTTATCATTTATATATTATTATTTATTTTTTATCATTTAATTAGTGAATACAGATAGAGCAGATATAGACTTTTTGTGAAAAGCAATACATATTTTCTATGAAAATATCTGGCATCTTTGTGCACAGCCGATGAAACACACACACTTAACAGCGTTATGTTGACATATAGCGGAAAGAAACCAGTGCTGCTGGATTTGCCACAATGGTTATTTCATTAGTATTTAACACGCTCTTTCTGGTAATATTCGAAGCCGAAATAGTTTTTTTGAAATATAAATATCAATAATATAAATAAACTAATGTCACGGATACCAAAAAAAAATACTTGTTGACGATAATTTGAAGAATAAAAACAATTTCGTTTTGTAATATTATGAAAAAACCTAGCAACTTTACGAAACCAAATGAGATGAAAACAAAGCGCAATCAAGTGAACTAAGTGAAAAACTTTCATCTCTTATTTTTGAAGACTTTTATTGCTTGTCGGGTACTTTTTGAAGTTTTTACTCGTTAATTAAAAAGTGGCAAGTGAACATTACTAATTATGAAGTAATTCTGCGTTCAATAGTAGTGTAATTGTGCGAAACAGCGATCATGTTTTGAGACGAATTGTTTAGTAGATATTCAGAAACATGACGAACTGTCTTGAGACGAAAATGTGTCCTAAATCGAAAAGTGAGTTTGTTTTAAATTAAAAAAAAAAAGATCACCGAAGAATTTAAAACCATTTCTGCCAATGGAAAAGTGTGACAATAGCTTAAATATTCATTTTTAAACATTTCACAGTTTGGTTCAGGTACGCTGTAAGACATTATTTATACTCAAAGTAATGAGGTGAAGGGATGAGATGAAAATAGGATCTCAGATGAAATAGGGAGCCCTTACCCTATATGGAGAATAACGGAAAATATGTAAGATGGGACAGCGGTGCGAGCAATGCAGAGAATCAGACGACATTTGACGCATCTGTTGATCGGACTGACGAGGAGTCAACGATTTCAGTAACGCCGTGCAATTTGAGCATGTTATGCTTCAGGTAGTGAAATAGAACTCGAAAACAATGTTGACAATGATTTAGAAAATGTACAAACAAATATTGTAGAAGTTTCGCTTCGCCATCATGATACACCACACATAAAAAAATTGAATTTTACAGATGTGTTCCATTTGTAATGGGTTAATTTTTTTCCATAAATTCGTTTATTTAATAGGCAATATAAATAAGTAGTATATAGTACTTTAAACGTAATATATAGTACTTTAAACGTAATACATTTCGAATATCATATTAGTATGTTTTTATCAAGCGATTTATTATTATAAATAACATTAAATAAAATACATTTATTTTGTACATGATCTTATAACTATTTCAAATTTGTTTGTATCAGTTCATCACTTTTATTTAATATAAGATTGGTTGGTTTAATATAAGATTGGGCTATTGGTTGGACTCATGGAAGAGAAAACAGTCTAACAGAAAATAAAATTTAAATTATAACTCCAATGGACTTAATGAAATAATAAAGAAGTTTCCTTAAAGGAAGGTAACGACAAGCAAGAATGTAGCAAACTGGGACATTGGATAGTCTACCTTGGGTACGCAAAGAATTTATTCGTTGAGATCTGACATCACGGTACTCCACGCATGTCCAAACGACATGATCAATATCGCGATAACCTTCGCCACAAGCACAATCCGGAAAGTCCAATTCGAAGGAGATGTCTATCTAACGTGTGATTGGACATGTGTCTGGATATCACACAAATGAAGTCCCTACTCACATCCAGTCCCCTGAACCATGCCTTTGTCGATATTTTAGGAATAATTGAGTGCATCCACCGACCCAGCTTATCTTAATCCCAAGAAGCTTACCAGATGGCAAGTGTTCTCTTTGGCTGGACGCGCTATAGAGTTCGTTGAAAGCAATTGGTCTCTCATGAATTTCACCCTCAGTAGCACCACGTTTGGCTAAACTATCGGCTCTTCCATTGCCTGGAATGGAACAATGAGCCGGGAGCCAGACTAAAGAGATTTGATAATTGTTATTCAGTATGTCGTTCAGACACTGTTTTATTTTGCCCAAGAGAAACGACTCATTTTTGCCAGAAGCGTTTGAGCGAATGGCTTCAATTGCACTCAGACTATCTGTGAAGAGGAAATAATGGTTTCGAGATAATGGGACGATTACACTCAAACTACAATGAACTGCTGCTAACTCTGCTATATAAATAGATGCAGGTTCTAGAAGCCTAAATGAAGCCGAAACATTATTGTTGAATATACCAAACCCAGTAGCCTCTTCAATTCGTGATCCGTCCGTGTAAAACATTTTCTCAGAGTCAATAGGCCTGAACCTAATTGAAAATATTTTTCGGGATTTCCATCGAGCGTATGTGTTCCGGGATTCCACGCACTTCACACTGCATGGATGTGTCGAAAAATAAAGTTGAGTCAGGGACATTTAGGAGGCTGTGACGGATAGCACTATATCTTGAAGAGTCGGTTTCCTGTGACATATGGTTAAAATATACTGTCATGTATCTTGTTTGAGATTGAAGCTCAACTAGCCTTCCGAAGTTATTAATAACCAGGGGATTCAGTACCTCACATGCTATTAGCAGTCGCGATGAAAGCTACTAAAACGATCTTTCAATGGAAGAACTCCCGCCAGAACTTCAAGACTCATTGTATGTGTCGAATGCATGTAGCCTGAAGAAATTCGCAAACAACGATACTGAATTCGCTCCAGTTTGATAATATGAGAGTTTGCAGCAGAACGAAAGCAAACACATCCATACTCTATCACGGAAAGTATCGTTGTCTGATTCAATTTTATTACATTTTTATTAGATCTTCCGGATGAGCACCCCACCAAGATCCTGTTTTTTTTCGAAGAAAATTTACTCTTTGTTGGCATTTTATTATCAGATACCTAATGTGTCCTCCCAACGTGCATTTGGAATCAAACCACACTCCGAGGTATTTGAAAGTCAAAACCTGTTGGATCATTCTTCCTATCATGGAATTTTAGATACAATATTGAATGTTCTTGCACGTAAAATTGCTCCATTTATGTGCATTTGATAAAATATAAAATCACAGGATTTTTTCGAAGTGTGCAGTGTTAATTCTACATCGTGGAAAGAGCGATATACCACTAAGGGATATACTCGATACACCCAGGGATGCCTAGGGTTAAAAAAAAAATCTGTGCATTGCGAAAAATCTGAAAACTGAGTGAAACTGTATGATTACACTGAAACGTTATGCCTTCTCTGACATAAGTTCTCGTATATCGACCTATAAAATTATTTTATTTGTTTTTATTTTGATTTATTAGAAGTAAAGCTAAGAGAACCAGTACTTCATTTTTTTTGAGAAGGTGGTGGATTCGTGGGTGCAAACGAGTTTATAATAACTAATGCATAGTATGCCATAATAAATTGCGGTGGACATCGTTGCACTCAAGCGAGCTGTAACAGAATTGCTTTGCACATTTCACCACGAACAACCTTACAGGTGAGAAGTGTACCGCTCTGGGTGATTCCGTTTTCAATTAATAGTTATAAAATTCACAGTTATTATCAAGAATTCCGCCAAATGACAGTGTAGTATTTTCTTGTATGTCTTTCCATGTTAAATATATAATGAAAAACATTCGTTTATGTCATGCGAATTAGACAGCTGCTTTTTCTGAAAAAATACCACTGTTTTAACAATTTGTGATTTTTCTGTATTTGTTAAAAAATCTCGCACACACCCTTCTGTAGTAGTATGTATGAGTACGTGCTTGGTTTCGATTTATTGTAGAGAAACTTTCACCTCCACTGGTGGTAAGATTGATTACTTATTGAGATAGAATGAATTCACTCTTAAAACGACACTACAGTTTTAGTTCGATCTGAAATCAGGTCAAAAAATTTTCAACGATCATACAAAAAGCACCCCGACTCTGTTAAAGACTGAAAAACAATTGTTGTTATTTTTTACATATGATTATTTGAAGGGAATCTGGTTTGCTATGATTCAGTTGTGTTTTTCTCGTTTTGGTTCTCGTAAAATTGAATTGAAGTAAACATTACCATTCAATCGCCCTCTATTGCTCATTTTCTTGACGTGTCATCTTCGATTCGCCAGAGCATAGCAGTTCGAATTAAGTTGCTAGTGTGACTTACCAGTTCAACTGAACTACTTGATAAACCGTTTGTTATTGCATGTATCGAGGCGTACAATCTTCATTCAGATGCTGAATGAAAGATTCCCCTCAAAATTGTAGTATCAATGCAATATACATGTTTATGGCACATTTAGTATATGTTCAACGGAAACAGTGTGGAATTCAACAAATTTAATTGGGAAGATTACATAAAAATATTTCATAGCACCTGTGCCGCCCGTAGTTGTGATCCCTTCAGCGGGAATGAAGGTTCGATTTGACAGCTCTTGGAAAATGTACACTTGTATCTCTATCGAGAGCACATTTGGTTGTAAATATTGATGTCAATATTCCAGAATGTTTTCGAAAGACTGATGATGACAAACGTTTGCCAAGAAATATGCTTATGGATCTGCATTTAAAGAAATCTTTCCACAAAAATTATTCACCTACAATATCCAAAACAGCTATTTTCCTGCATCCCTATTCCAATGATTCGACGTTTTCCGTACGCATTGGCTATGCGTTATGCGTTTATTAGTTTATTTTTACTACGCCATAAAAATGTCCGCTTGTTCGATGCTCACCGTGATGATGGGAAAAAATGAATGTTGCACGATGTGAACTAGGTATTTTCATGCTGTTATTGCAGCTAGAGGCGCGAAAAAAAATCGCGCTCACGGCATAGTTTCATTCAGGTGCTAAACCGTGTTGTGACGAAGGAAATGGGGTTTTTCGTTTAATAGAGGCGATGATTAAGTGGCTTTTGGGTGAGCGGGCTTACGCCCGAACAATGCTACCAGTAGTGTGTGTGTGGAGTCGAACATTTAGTTTGTGGTTGATCATGTAAATTCGGCATGGATCGATAATGTGTATTAAGCTAGCGACGCTGAACTGGGTCGTTCGTGTTTCGGCTAGCCGGGCACCGATGCGAAATAATTTGATTATGCGAGTGGCCGCAACCACAAGCTTACTGTCACTACCTCTCTCTCTCTAGCACCCGATAGTGGGTTTGCGTTTGTGGTTGCTTGTTTATGGTGGTTAAACACCAAATCGGATACACAAAACGATTTCGTTAGCTAACCCAAGCGACATTAATCTGTTCGAGGCATTACAGGTTCCGTTGAGAAGTGCGTTATTGTTTCCACATAATTAGGTTTTGATATTTATCAACCATAATAGGATCATTAATCAATATAGAACTAATTGAATAGCACGTTATGATGGGAGCACCGCGATAAAATATTACATTCGAAACTACAAATTACAAACTTAATCGAAAAAAGCACTGATATCAACTCGAGTTGAGACGGATGAATAAAAAACCGAGATGCATCTACCCGTTCCAGTTCATCACGATCACAATCTTCCTGATGGTTCTTGTGACTTCGCAAAATCGCAAATTCTGCGCTTGATTTTGGTGTATCCTAATCGTTCTAGCCGATTAAGTTTTCCACTTACGAAAATGATAAATCGAGTAAAGTGCATCCATAATTTCTCAACTTGTCTAGTGTAAACCATGTCCGTGAATCAGGCGCGTACCCAGAAAAAAATTTCGGGGGGTGTTTCAGAACATGTTGATCAATTTCCATACAAATGGAACTTTTTATATAAATATTTGAAATTTTTTTATTGTGGAGTCGTTTGTTGAAAATTATTCATTTTATTTTTTACTTATTTGAAAAAAAAAGAGTTTACATAATATCATACTTTTTTGAGTTTCGGAGGGGGTTTGAACCCCTAAAACACCCCCCTGTATACGCGCCTGCCGTGAATGATGTTTTAATTGAAGAAACGGACTGTCTTATACTTTTCATAGCATAGTACATGACACCAAATATACTATATATAAATATGGATCACTCTTGCGATTCACGAGGTACATCACAGTAAAGTGCGGTAGCAAAAAAGGGTACTAATACACTACAATTTTTTTTAATTCTCATATGA